>NC_057717.1:62797458-62819494 GCF_004010195.1 Chiloscyllium plagiosum | reverse complement strand
CCTGGCCAGGTAGTCACGGAGGGAACGGTCTTTGCGGAAGGCGGAGAGGGGTGGGGAGGGAAATATATCCCTGGTGGTGGGGTCTGTTTGGAGGTGGCGGAAATGTTGGCGGATGATTTGGTTTATGCGAAGGTTGGTAGGGTGGAAGGTGTGCACCAGGGGCGTTCTGTCCTTGTTGCGGTTGGAGGGGTTGGGTCTGAGGGCGGAGGTGCGGGATGTGGACGTGATGCGTTGGAGGGCATCTTTAACCACTTGGGAAGGGAAATTGCGGTCTCTAAAGAAGGAGGCCATCTGGTGTGTTCTATGGTGGAACCGCTCCTCCTGGGAGCAGATACGGCGGAGGCGGAGGAATTGGGAATACGGGATGGCATTTTTGCAAGAGGTAGGGTGGGAAGTGGTGTAATCCAGGTAGCTGTGGGAGTTGGTGGGTTTGTAAAAAATGTCAGTGTCAAGTCTGTCGTCACTGATGGAGATGGAGAGGTCCAGGAAGGGGAGCCAGGTGTCGGAGATGGTCCAGGTAAATTTAAGGTCAGGGTGGAATGTGTTGGTGAAGTTGATGAATTGCTCAACCTCCTCGTGGGAGCACGAGGTGGCGCCAATGCAGTCATCAATGTTGCGGAGGAAGAGGTGGGGAGTGGTGCTGGTGTAATTATGGAAGATCAACTGCTCTACGTAGCCAACCAAGAGACAGGCATAGCTGGGGCCCATACGTGTGCCCATGGCTACCCCTTTGGTCTGGAGGAAGTGGGAGGATTCAAAGGAGAAATTGTTAAGGGTGAGGACCAGTTCGGCCAAACGAATGAGAGTGTCGGTGGAAGGGTACGGTTGGGGACGTCTGGAGAGGACAAAACGGAGGGATTGGAGGCCCTGGTCATGGCGGATGGAGGTGTAGTGGGATTGGATATCCATGGTAAAGATGAGGCGTTGGGGGCCGGGGAAACGGAAGTCTTGGAGGAGGTAGAGGCCGTGTGTTGTATCTCCAACGTATGTGGGGAGTTCCTGGACTAGGGGGGATTGGACAGTGTCGAGTAGGTAGAGATAAGTTCAGTGGGGCAGGAGCATGCTGAGACAATTTGTCAGCCAGGGTGGTCAGGCTTGCGGATATTGGGAAGGAGGTAGAACCGGGCAGTGCGGGGTTCCCGGACTATGAGGTTGGAAGCTGTGGGGTGGGGGGGGGGAGATCTCCTGAGGTGATGAGGTCTGTGTAAATACTGAGCCAGGGTATCCACGCATAGGAGACTCTAGGACCAGAGGGCGTACATTCAGAATAAAGAAGTGCTAATTTCACGCTGAGAAGAACATAAACCTCTTCTCTCAGAGAGTAGCAATTCTTTGGATCAAATTTCAACAGAGATCTGTCGGTACATTTTCATGTGAAGGCTGATAAGGATATATTACTTACAGATTGTGGAGTTAAGGGTAATTTGGAAGGTGTGGGGAACTCGATGATAACAATGTTGGATCAGAATTTTGGAGCAAGCTTGAGGGGGCCGAAGAGGTTTCTCATGTTCCTAATTCTTCATGGATTTTGGGAATTTTGGGTAATCTCTCCGTTGGTTCGAATGTCACATGGCACATCAGATGATAGTTATAAGGTAAAAACAATGACTGCAGATGCTGGAAACCAGATTCTGGATCAGTGGTGCTGGAAGAGCACAGCAATTCAGGCAGCATCCGAGGACAGGTAAAATCGACGTTTCGGGCAAAAGCCCTCCTGATGAAGTGCTTTTGCCCGAAACGTCGATTTTGCCTGTCCTCGGATGCTGCCTGAATTGCTGTGCTCTTCCAGCACCACTGATCCAGAAGATGATAGTTATAGTTTATGGAAGTCAGCTTTCTCAGCTCGAGGACAGATAAGCTGGAGCTCTGCGAAGTTATATCCCAGGTACAACGGTATTCTGTAGTTTTATCAATGACCTTCCCTCCCCTGTAAATCCAGGAGTGAGAATGATAGCTAATGACAGCATAATAGACTTCAGAATTTTATTTGTCAGATAATGAAACATTCCACTCGAAAATGCTGCAAGATCTGACAATGTACAGGTTTGGTCTGACAAATGACGTGAGACAACGGATGAATGGGCACCGCACAAGAATCAACAGACAGGAGTGTTCCCTCCCAGTTAGGGAACACGTCAGTAGTCCAGGACTTTCGACCTCGGACCTTCGGCTGACCATCGTCCAAGGCGGACTTCGGGACAGGCAGCAGCGAAAAGTGGCCGAGCTGATAGTTAAGTTCAGTACCCATGGAGAGGGCCTCAACCGGGACCTTGGGTTCATGTCACATTACAGGTGATCACCATTGCACTATACACACACACAGACACTCCTACACACACACACACTCTCTCACACACAGGCACTCCTATACACACATACACACGGACACACATATACACAGACGCGCACACAGACACACACACACATCCTTGCACACACACACACTCCTACACTTACAAATGCACCCCCCTCACAGACTTAAGATACTCTGCACTCACTACACACACACGTACACTTTCTCCCACTCACAACACCCAAACCAGACAGACAGACACACACACAGACAAAGAACCACATGCCCACATATATTTTGTGGGGTGAATTTGTAATTGCAGGGTTACATTGTAATTTGTTCAAAAACTGCATGCATTCATTTAGATCTCTGAAATGAAAAACTGCATGAATTCATGTAAAACTCTGTTATCTCACTTTTGAGATTAGAATCAATTTAAACAACATGACATAGACAGAGAAGACAGGAGGCTAACAACTTCAACATATTGTCCAGCTATCACCATTATTAACAGCTAACCTGAAAATGCAACATTAAAAAAAGATTTTGTGATTTACACATGAATGAAGTGAAATTATCATGGTATTCAAACAGGTGAAAGGCTCAACAGACAATCAAAGTATTTTTCAATGTATAATTACAGTTACATCGCACTGCAATTTTTTGTTATAAATTCTGTGTCTTCGCATTGAGTCGTCCACTATTACCTGATGAAGGAGTGATGCTCCGAAAGCTGGTGTGCTTCCAATTAAACTTGTTGGACTATAACCTAGTGTTGTGCGTTCTTTATAGGTACCTCAGGAATAAACGAATGACTAGATTAGAGCCAGTCCCGGAAAGTAATGAGATGTTTTGCGTGGTGTACGATGAGATGGGAGAGGCGCCAAATGAATAGATTTCGTCAGTAATCATACAGTATTCTCGTGGAGAATACGGACATTTAGGCCATTAGAATAGATGGTATTGAGATGCAAAATGAGGATGTGTCAGCAATTCTTGAAAATGTGAACATATGTAAGAACCCCGGGCCAGATGGGAATTATCCCATGAATCCCTGGGATGCTAGCGAGAGGTTTGCAGAGCCTGTGGCTTTGTTCTTTATGTTGTCATTGTCGACAGCAATGGTGCTAGAAGACTGGGGGCAAGCAAATATTCTCTCCCGCACCCTGGCCATCTAATCAAACAGACATTGTGAAACCACCTTGGTAATTACAGGCAAGTGAACCTTACTTCTGCCGTGGGTGCAATTCTTCAAAGGATTATGAGATATAGGGTTGATAATCGTCAAGCTGGGAGCAATTTGATTAGGTATAGACAGCATGGTTTGCGAAGGGTAAGACCTGCTACAAACACCTGAGTTCTTCGAGAAGGTGATCGATCTGCTGGATGAGGATGAAACGGTTGTTGTGGTGTAAATGGATTTCAGTGAAGGGTGTGATACAATATCCCACGGTAGGCGAAAACAGAAAGTATGGATGCATATCATTGAGGTGGATTTAGTGGTTTCATCAGAATTTGTTTCCTTCATGAAGACAGAGTGTGTTGTTGATGGGACATGTTCATCGTCGAGTTCTGTTGCTCGTGGTGCACCACTTCTGTTCGCCATTTTTGTAAATCACCCTAATGGGTGCGCAGAAAAATGGATTAGTAAATTTGCAGATGACACTAAAATTGCTGCAGTTGTAGACACTGCAGCAGAATGTTGAAGGTTATTGAAGGTAACAAATATGCAGCAGAGCTGAGCTGAGAGATGGCAAATTGAGTTTAACGTGGAAAAGAGAGAGGTGATTCACTTTGGAAGGAGTAACAGGAACACGGACTACTGCACTGTTGGTAAGATTCTAGGTAGTGTGGATTACCTGAGAGATTATGGTATCCTTGTGTATAGATTCTTGGAAATTGTCATCCATTTTGATAGGTTTGTTTCGCAGGTGTATGGAGTGTTAGCATTTATTGGTGGAAGGCTTGAGTTTCGGAACCATGAGGTCATGTTGTAGCTGTACAAAATTCATTAGCGGCCCCAAATGGATTACTGTGCACAGTTCTGTTCGCTGCATTATGGGAAGGACATGGAAGCATTGGAGAAGTTGCAGAGGAGATTTACTAAGATGTTGGCTGGTATGGAATGGAGGTCCTATCAGGAAAGGCTGAGGGATTCAATGTTGTTTATGTTAAAGAATAGAAGGTACTATACTCACTGAATGCCTTGCCTGCCACAGTAGTGGATTTGCCAAAATTAACGGCATTTACATGATTTTTGGATAAGCATATGGATGATAATGGATAAATGTAGTTGAGATTGGCTTCACATTGGTTTCACAGGTCGGCGAAATATCGAGGTTTTGAAGATCTTGTACTGTGCTGTAATGTTCTGTGTTCTACGGCCAGGCCCGTACGTCACGCTCTCTCTCTCTCTCTGCAAAGGCTTTCACCATTTACCAGATACAAATCATGAAGAATGACGCAGTTGTCTAAGCACAACTTTCTCTCTGTATAGATGTTTTCAAAATTCCTGACTTTCTCGAACATTGCTTTTCATTTCATGTGCAATATTTTGGTTTTCTTTACAGAGATAGCCAAGCATACTTTAACATAATTAGAACTTTCCAAGAAAGGATTTTGGGCTGTTTGTAAAAATAAGGAGTTAATCAGAAAACACGTGGCGTCTGCTGAGATAACCTTTGAGGAAAAACAATTTGTATTGCTACAATGATGCAATTATGAGACACGTCTATCACTGGACTTATCCTCGTAGTTGGTGTGTACAGAGAATTACTCGCATTGCGTCAGCCAGAGAGTGAGGCTCGTGCTACAGTGGATGAATAACAAATAATAAAAATTGCAACTCTCAATTTGACCAGGTGAAAACATCATTATTTTAGCCAGGAACTCAAACCCATGCCTTGAACTTTGATAAATAAAAACACTTAAAGCATGTTATAGTCCCTGAGCGTTTACTAATCCAGTAATGGAAAACAATCCCAATCCAGGAAATGCCCTAACCTGCTTTGTTTGCAATCGTGGTATTTGCTGAACTTGTTCACTCCCCTAATTAATCCCCGGAGCTCATAATCACGAATAAATGTGGAAAAACGCAGCGTAATTCCAAATGTTCTTCAAATGTGTGGGGGAAATGCATATATCACCAAAAGGTGTGTTGTTTACCGTTTACTATAATTTCCTCGCAGTTGTCGGGATTCCAGGTAAGGTACGGCACTCTAGTATTATTAACGTAATTGATTTGTTGTTTTACTGAAGACACAGTGAGGACAGCAGATGCTGGAGGTTGGAGTAAAAAATTGTGGCGTTTAAATGGTTCTTCTGCTCTTCCGACAGTGCCTGATCGACTTTGCTTTTCCAGCATCACTCTTGTTATACAACAAGAGTCAAGAAGTGTGATGCTGGAAAAGCAAAGAGGGTCAGGCAGCATCGGAGGAACAGGAGAGCCATTTAAGCGCCACACTTTATGACTCTTGTTGTGTAACCTGGCCTTCTTTCTTACGAGCAGCCTGTATTAACATGAAGAATATGCTATCTCCAATATGAAGTCGTCTGTTTTCCTATAAACTATATATTCAATGAACAAAGGAAGTTACTGCACAGGTCGAGGTCCTTTCACATTCCAAGTCTGCGCTGATCCAAATCCTCAATCTAAACCTGTCGCCGATTTTAGTGCCTGTATCTCTTTTCTTCCTGTCCAACATTAATTGACTCGGTGCATCTTAAATTACGTTACCGTGCCCACCTCTACTACCTGCGCCTTCAACACATTTCAGGCTCCCACCACCCTCTGCATAAAGAACTCTCCAAGCGTACCTCCCCTAAATTTTCCACTCTCAATTTCAACTCGTTAACTCTTGAAATTGAGTACCCCATTCTGGGAAATAGATTGTTGCTTTCCATCCTATCCATACCTTTCATGACTTTGTAGACATCAATTAGGCATCCCCTCAACCTCAGTCTTTTTTTTTGAAAATAATCCGAATCTAGTAAACTTCTTTTAATAGCTAGTGCTTTCCATACCAGGCAACATCCTTCTGAACATCCTCTACACTCCCTCCAAACATCCGCATTCTATTGATAATATGACTAGCTGAAATGTTCACAGTATTCCAAATGTGGGCGAACCCAAGTCTGAAACAAATGTCACATTACTTACCAACTCTTGTACTCAATAACATTTCGATGAAGGAAAATATGCCACATGCCTTCTTAATCACACTAACGGTCTGCATTAGGGTGAACATTGGAGTGGTATTGAATACGCACAGCAGGTCTGGCAGCATTCGAGGAGCAGGAAACAGGACGCTTCGGACAAAAGCCATTCATCAGAACTCCTGATGAAGGGCTTTTGCCAGAAACGTCGATTTTCCTGCTCTCCGGATGCTGCTTGACCTGTTTTGCATTTCCAGCAACTCTCTAAGGTTGACTCGAATCTCCAGCCTCTGCAGTACCCACCTCCGATCTGCATTGTCACCTTCGGCACAATGGACCTGAACTCCCAGATCTCTGTGTACATCAATTTTCCTCATGAACTTTCCATTTGACGTATAGTTCGCTCGAGAGTTGGATCTTTTGAAATGCATCATCTCGAATTTGCTCAGATTCAAATCCATATATTATTGCTATGTCCATCTCGAAAATCTACCTATATTCTCCTATAATCCCTGACAGTCCCCTTCACCATCTGCTCTTCCATCAATCTTAGTGTCATCCACAAACTTGGTTATCAGACACCTGTAACTTCCTCCATATCAATTATGTATATTACAGTGGTCCCAGCACGGTCACAGATTGCCATTTGAGAAACTACCATCCCACTACTACTCTCTGTCTTGTGTTGCGCAGCCAGTTCTCAATCCAAACACGCTATTCACTGTGCAACTTCACCTTCTCCACCAGCCGACCATAGGGAACCTTATCAAACGCCGTTCTGAAGTCCATTTATATGACATCAATAACCTTTCATTCATCAAACAATGTTGCCTCTTTCTGAAAGAATTCTATTAAGTCGGTAAGCCATAATCTGCCCTATACAATACCATGTTTCTTTTCACTAATAATCCCATTTTATGTATTTCATTCCTCAGTATCTTCTTCAGCAGCTGCCCTCCTACCGACGTCAGGCGCTCCGTTCTATATTTAACTTTATTACCCTTCTACCCTCCTTAAACAAGGGGTCAACATTCGCAATTGGCCAGTCCTCTTGCACCTCATCCGTCTTCAAGGATGCTGCAAAGAAATTTCTTAAGGTCCCAGCTAGTTCCTTTTCATTTTTTCAGTAATCATATCTGGAGTGGAGACTTTGCCAAATCACTGCCTTTTTGGAATACCCAACAGTTCATATCTGGCTTATGCCGACTTGACGCAGAGTAATCAGACATGTATCCCTAATCTCAACGCCCGTCATGTTCCTCTCCTCGGTGATACTAATGTAAAGTACTCATAAGGAATCTCGTCAAATTTTCTTGACTCCAAGCATAACTTTCCCCCGTGTCCTTGAGTGGGACAACCGTTTGCTTTTTACACTCGTGCTCCTTATATTCGAATCAAAGGATTCGGCTTCGGATATTCCTTAACCCTGTTTGCTGAAGATATCTCATGACCCCTCTTAGCCCTCTTAATTCCTCGTTTCAAATTGGTCCTACATTGCCAATATTCATCCAAAGCTTCATCTGTCTTCAGTCGCCTGGATCTTATGGACACTTGCTTTTTCCTTTTAGCTATTTTCACAATTTTATCTTTTATTCATGGTTCGCTCATCTTGCCACTGCCATTCCTAATTTTCATGAGAACATATCTCTCCTGAACGCTAATCACCTTTGTTGACAAAGCCGCCCACATATCAAATGTTCAAACTGTTTTTTTTTCCCAAACTACGTTCCACAGCTTCTGCCGAATTTTGTAATAGTTGGCTAGTTTAGCACTCTTCCTTTTAGATCACACTCGAATTTGTCCATGCATATTCGAAAACGGATGGAATTGTGATCATTATTCTGAATGTAATCCCCTACTGAATTTTAAATCATTTGGCCGGGTTCATTCCCCAAACGAGGGTTCAAACATTTACGATAATCTTTTTTTAAAAAAAGTACTCAGAATTATTGTGTACTTTACTGGAAAATTTAAATTCACTTGTTCAGTTATTTCATTATTATTTGTCAATGTGTCCGTTTATTATTTTGCAACGATGTATTTCACCTTGTTCCAATTTGAGTTATTTCAAGGTAATATGTGTTAACATCAGTAGCATGTATTTTCTTAACATCTGTAGTTTTGCATATATTTACTAAATCAGAGTAATGAGACAGTGCCATTACAGGGCATTTTACCCACCTTGTGCATCTGCTCTCCAGCTCAGTAATTCATTTCGTCGCAGTTGACCCTCTCACAATATGCCTTTCACGAGAAATCTACTTCAATATTGCTTCATCACAGTATTAGACAGCGAATTACAGATCTTAACCCTGAATACCTGAAAATCATTAGTATATGATCGTCATGAGAATGGGAAACAATTGTTCAATGATCATTTTGTTAGGTCCGTTTAATGATGTAGGTGACCATTTACAACTGCCATCTTGGTCTAAGCATCGTTAGTTGAGGTATTGAGACTAATGTGGTTGAACATTGTGATTTATTTATGTTGAACTTGTACGGCATTGCCACAGTTGCAACGGCTGAATTCTCATTCGGATCCACAACATATATCAATACCTGTTGATGGCATCGACGTGGATGAAGTAAAAGACTGACAGCCCTTTTGTGTAAATGTGAACAGACGATGCTATTTTCCATATTGCAGTACTTGGAGCATTGTGGTGTCACTTTCATACAAAGTATTCTGTTGTTCCAGTTGTTGCAAAGTTAAAATTACCACATTTCTGTCACAGTGCAATTCTGAATACTTTGTGGAAGCGATTGAATCTATCTTCCAAGTGACCGATACTTTGCAATGTTAACAACATTTAACACTTGCCGGCTGAAAATAGTGAATTACCTCTTGTTATCCTGGAGTTTCTGAGCAATACAATAGCCAATAATGGCGTTTGGTGAAAGTTTGATTCGAAATGATAATTAAATTGATCTCAGAGTTTAACGCTCATTGCTTAAAATTGCCTGAAATACCTTTCCAATAAACTATTGATACTTCAACATGTAAGATTGATGGAAATGGAATTCCTTCATCACAGGTATGAAATACCGACATACTGCATATTGTTCGTTTGCTCTGACAGTGCGTTGCTGCATTCAAGGAGAGGTTATCTGAATAAGAGCTCATCATCTGGGAGTTCCAGTAGTCCACTTCGACACTGAGGTTGCCAGCAGAATAAGTAGGAAATTCCACTTCGTCTTAATCAATGTTACAAATCAATATCTAGGACAAATTCATTTCTATCCCACTTCATGCAGATTGTAATGGTTTTGATGATGGTCTCTCAGGTATTTTAACAGAGTCATAGTTTACAGAAATGCATTACACTTGGATAGCTTTTTAAGAAAGGAAAATGCATTTGAGTTTTCTCAGCAGGCTTCAAATATGCCATTGCATCTTTTTTTCCTGTCAATTACACTACTCAATGCAGATACGAGATACACGCAATCTAATTTCGTGCATGTCTTGATGCGTCTTCAAGTATTTCATATCTTCTTATAAATTAAAAACCATTTTCCTTTGTCACTGCCATAGCTTGTTTTCAGTTCAGCCAATTTATTTTTGTTGGAACCGTCACTAAACATCTTGATATTGCTGCGAAATATATTTTCTCAAAAACTGGTCAGACAAGTGTGGATTTTACACAGAACCCTGGGAAAGAAATGCGTTTGTTGAATGTTGAATTATTAACGTACTTGTTTGCAAGTTCAACGGCAGAATTTTGTCTATTTTCTCTTTCCATTCTCTTTGCTTCAGCTAATTTGACAGTGATTGTTGTTCTTTATCGAAGAAAATGTGGTCTCTCTGGATGTATCATCTATTACATGATGTCCATGGCGTTAGCAGGTCTCTTGGTTATCATTGTAACTGCGATTATAAACCGGATTGCTGGTATTTATTCACCATTCAGTTTCCTATCAATAACACCAATATGCAGTCTCCGTGTTGTCTTAACTTATGCAGCCATTAACAGTTCTGCCTGGTTAACCGTCGCTTTCACCATTGATCAATGTGTGGCCATTTGCTGCCAGCAGCTTAAAATCAAATATTGCACAGAAAATATAGCGGTCTGGGTTACAGGGATCTTCTGTACACTGAGCTGTCTAAAAAATGCTCTTTTATATTTTGTGTTCGAACCTTTATACATAACGAATGATGTTCCTTGGTTCTGTGTTATCAAATTAACATTTAGTACCACGCCGTCATGGGCTGCATATGATTTGATTCGAACTATTTTAGCCCCGTGTCTCCCATTCATTCTAATTTTAATGCTGAATGGTCTGACAGTCAGACATATTTTTAATGCTAATGAATCTCGAAGGAGGCTCCGGAGAGAGCGCAATGCAATGAACCACAGTGATCCAGAGATGGAGAAGCGGAAGAAGTCCATTGTTTTACTTTTCGCCATTTCAGGCAGTTTTATCCTGTTATATTCAGTATATTTTACAACAGTCCTTTATGTCCGAATTGCAAAAGTTGCTTATTACTCACGTTCCAATTATGGTGATGCATCCTTTATCCTGGAGGAAACCGGGTATATGCGTCAGTTTCTGAGTTCCTGTACTAATCCATTTATTTATGCTGGAACAAAGAGTAAATTCAGAGCCGAGTTAAAAAATGGGGTGAAATTTACTCTGTACTTATTTGTTAACTTTTTAAGATGTTTAAAGTGTTTGAGAAGTTGAAAAGAAACGTAGATGTTGTACTTAAACCAGACATACCCTCCATCTGCCTACATGATCAATAACCTCAATTCCAAACTTCATTCATTCTTCAGCACAAGTGACACGTATAAGACATGCTGCAATGCTATACGATGGTACTTTGCCATCTAAATCAGCAGCTTATAAGTTTGCCATCTCTGCAGGCTCAGGCATCGTGATCTTTCCTCGTGATCAAGTTGTTTTTTTCGGAATCAGTAAGTGAGGAAATATGCATATAAGGATTATCTTTGCATGGTTGTTTATGAAGCTACCAAATTAGAACACCTCAGACATAACAGTTGGCCGACTGTCGCCATTTTCGTGGTATTTTCAGTCAGCTGGCCTTTCTTCCATGCACCCGACATGAGTGTTTATTTCTTCTTGACCCTTTATCAGATGTTCACCCAATGCTTGATCAAATACAACTCATAAGTCGAGAGTAGTGCAGAAAACGCACAGCAGTTCAAGCACATCGGAGGAGCAGGCATAAGTCATTCATCTGGAAGCCACTCATTTACCCCACTTCCAACCCCTATTCAACTACGGACATGAAAGACAGTAAATGTAGCATGTCATCACTTGTTTTCGTGTTTATTATCTATCATGAGATATGCTCCCTAGGTGTACATACAATTCTAGTCATGATTGCCGTTGAATACATGTGGGCATGTAATAGTGGTGGCATATAATTTGTCCACAATGCTGCTACAGCCATGGTTTATATATGTGATCATTCAAAACTGGATATGTGCCAGTGAGTTTTAATTCAGTAGTCCACTGAACAGTGAATCAGTAACGCTTCTCATAGCTGTTCCGATATTTGACCACACGGACCTTACCTTCCGTCAGTGTGTGTTCACTATTGTCCAATCCAGGCAATTTAATAACAATCTTCCAGTCCATGTGTCCTCGTTTGGACCTGCATACAGATGCTTAGAACTGCGACATGAGTTGTGAAGCTCCTCGACTTTCATCATGCAGACCTGTCAGACATAACTAGAAATTCTCCTGGAACTACCGGAGGCAAAATGAAGACATTTGGACCCTGACAGCTGGAAAATAATTAAGATTAAATGGTAATCATTCATTCTGTTGTCTAAATGGTGCATTTGTAACGTTTTCCTACGGTGCAAGGGAATTATTATTTTGAACGTAAATCTGACCATCATCACATCCTTGCAGTCATAGCTTCATGGGTGCCTTCCAAGATTCGTCAGTGGAAATTCAACGTATCGACAGCGCATCATGAACTGAAGTTCTGAACATCAAGGTTTAGCTGGGTGGGTGGTCTTCATCGGATGTGAACATTGGGATTTGCTGAGAAATAATAACATATTATTCAGAGATAGACAATTATAATGTTGATACTATCATGCGTTATTACAGTGTTGCTCACTGACGGAAGTTGATATCTGAAGCGAACACTATGAGATGTTTAGAGATGTGACAATTAGGAATCCATACTAAAACAAAATCGTCTCACATCTTCAGATAAGTAGCTTTTACATTATGCAAAGTGATCAACTCATATTTTTATATTTGTTTTCACATGCATTAGCAGCTATCTGACATTTCAATTTAATTTCAAAATGTAAACATGATCAATCAAAATCATCAATAGTTTCACGCATTATGACTTAACACTTCAGAACACTATTAGTAAAGTCACTGCTGTATAATATTGTGAAACAGAGACGTAGTTTGCAATAGTAAAGCAGAGCATGTACATTCAGCACGGTCCTGATCATGGTCACGGTCATGGATGTGCTGAGCGATGTCACTGCTGGTGAATGGAGGGTTTAGGTTCGATGCTTCCCAGTGATATTTCGTCTTGTCCCAGCATTGTTACAGATGATACAAGGGGGAATAAATGGTTTCCAACGTGGGATCAAAGAAAGTGATCCACCCCCTAACACACACACACACCCACACACACACACATGCGCACACAACACTGCATAGAGGATTTCATTCACACCTTCTACTCATGGAATTACCGTGTCATATAATCCTCCCGCATGTCCAAATATTCCAAGTGCAGAAAGGGCATCAACAGCTGCTTTAAATGAATGACCCTTCCACAAATTCATTACATGAGGCATTCTCCTGATTCAATTGACCATAGGATTCATAAGCTACAACCAACTCGGGAAGCACCAAAAAATCAACACTGTGGAATGGATTTTCAAAGTTTCTAATTTCAGGAAGACTTCCAAGAACTTCTCAAACACCCCAGTCTACTCTTACATGTGCTAACGCATCAACTTTCTCTGTGTCTATTTCAAGTGTCAAGTGTGCTTTCTTCCATGAGACAAAAACAGATATTTTGTTGATTCCGTATGTGGTTATAACAACTAATAATTCATGCATAGAGCTACATGGAAGGGTGATCACACACTGCTGGTTTTAAAACATTTCTTTACTAGTACCTTAATACATTTATATATCCATTGTTCCTTCACCATACCAGTTTTACTGTTCACGATAAAATGAACATTATTTCTTTGAACTCTTATCATCTTTCTTGAAAGAATTCTCCTTGTCAGACATCCTTTTATCTGCAAACAGACTATTCCAACAACCTTCTAATAGTTCATTCTTTTTGGCAACTTCCTCAAAAATGCAAAATCAAGACACGAATTTCCTCCCCAGAAACATTTGACACAAATGTATTTCCTGATGAGTCTTCGAAACACACAGCATAGAAACAGAACCTTCATTCCAACCATTCCAACCAGTCCAACCCGGAGAGAATTCCGAAATAAACTGGTCCCAACTATCTGCTGTTGGCCCACCTGCCTCAAATCCTTTCCTTTTGATGTACTTATCAAAAAGTATTTTCAGTGTTCTCATCGTACCTACATCAATTCCTTCCTCAGAAAGTTCATTCCATTCACTTTTCACTCTGTGTAAATAAAATCCTCAGTTGTTATATACACTTCTATCCACTAACCAGAAAAATGTGGCCTTCTAGTCTTGAATTGCCCCATCCAACGGAACACCATTACTATTAAACCTATTTATATACACTATGAATTTATAAAATTAAACAACGTCAACTCTCAGTCCCAGGCGGTCATGTGAAATGAGCTGCCATACTATCCAGCCTTTATAACTGAAGCGTTTCATACCCGTCATCAACATAGTAAGTTACTTTTGAACCCTGTTTATCTTAATACTAAACTTCCTATAGCTGGGTGAACAAAATCGACACACTAATTCGGAACAAATGTCAGCAATGTCCTATACAACCGTAACATAACGTTGACACTCTTTTATTCAAAGTGTTGAAAATGACAGAAAGTGGATAAAATGCTTTTTTTAACCACCCTGACAATATGTGAAGCAAACGTCAAAGAATTATGCACCTGAACCCCAATGTTCATCTGCTCAAAACAGAACCCAAGATCTACGAATCTCTGTGGTTCAAAAATGCAATATCTCGCTTTTACCCAGAATGAATTTCACCTGCCATTTTGCAGCCCTTCCACCCATAGGATCAATGCCCTTTGTGATCTTAGAACATCTTCTTTGCTGTCTAATGTACCATCAATGTTTGTATCGTTCATAAGATTACTAACCATACCTTCTTTAATTAAATCAAAATCGCACATGTAACTGATAAACAAAAAAGGACACAAAACTGATTCCAGAAGAACATCACTTGTGACTGACCGACAGTCCAAAAAACAGCTCGACGACAACCATCTCCTACCATTCTGAACTGTCTATTCAATTGGCAAGCTCACACTGAACTCTTTGTGGGAGAAAGCGAGGACTTCAGATGCTGAAGATCCGAGTCGGCAGTATGTTGCTGGAAAAGCACAACAGGTCAGGCAGTTTCCGAGGAGCTGGAGAATTGACATTTAGTACAAGAGCCCTTCATCAGCAAACTGATGAAGTTGCCTGAAGAAGTGCTAATGCCCAACACGTCGATTCCCCTGCTCCTCAGATGTTGTCTTGCCTGCTGTGCTTTGCAGCACCATACTCTCGACACTTACTTCCATGTGACCGAACTTTACCCCTTAATCTGCCTTGCAGAACCTTCACAAAGTCTTTACTCAAACCAAAGTAAACAGCGTTTAAAAGAATGCCATCATCAATATTTTTGTAACTTGCTCAGAAATCTGAAATCAAGTTTATGAGATACGAATTTCCTCGCATAAAACCATTTTGACTATCGCTAATCAGATTTTGCCTCTCTCAATGTTCAAAACTCCTATCTTTTCAGATAATTTGCAACGATATACCTTACAAACTTCGTAAAACAAATATATATCATTTTACTCCACACCCACTTTAATCATCAGGTATCTCACCAAAGTGATCAATGAGGAAAATATTTCTGCATGCGGTCTCGCACTTACTTCCCTTTCTTCCCACCGTTGTCTGGGATACATTAGATCGAATTGGAGATCTGTGCATCTTTACATTCTCTAAGCACTTTTTCTCCCTCCTCTGTAATTTGAACCGTTTATGAATGAGTTTCCTGCATTCCTTAGCCTCCATTTCGTTCTCCACAGTAAATGACCGGCGCGAAATATTCATTTAGTATCTCTCCCATCTCCTGGGGTTCAACACAAAGACGACCTTCATGATGTATAAAGGGCCCTACCATCTCCCTACTTATGTTCTTACTCTTAATGTACATGTAGACTCTCGACATCATCCTTAAAATTATGTGCTAATGTTATCACATATCCCCCGTTTGCCTTTATGTTATTTTTTCTATAGCAATTCCCTGCAGTCTTTATATTGATGAAAAGATTTAATTCAATCTAGTCGTCTGTATTTGAAGTATTATTCTCTTTGTTTGTTTTTACCAGAATCTCAATATCTTTATACACTCGTTATTCCTTCACCGTCCTTGCTTTACCTTTCCCAGTAAAATTAACAAAATGTCTCTGAACTCTTGCCATCACACTTTCTCTTATCAGACCTCCTTTTATCAGTGAAAGGTCGATTCCTTCTTGAAGACCTTGTCTCGTGGCATTAACACTTCCCAGACTCTACGTTTTCAGCTTTTACAGAACAATTATCCATGTCTATAAACGTTTTGAAACACATACAATTCAGATAGTCAGGTATAAAGTGTTTTTTTTTCAGTCACCTGTCTTGTCTTCCTGGGCAAAAAAAAGGTTTTGCTCCTTCTTTATCATCCACATATTGATACAGAAACTGGCTGTCACCAGTATGAAAAAAAGATGGACATTTCTCCAGAACAGACATGGTGATTGGTAATGATTATACTGAGTGTCAAGGCGATTTGATGTTATTAATTGCATATTATTAAAGATGCATTATTAATGTCACTTTTTCCATGCCTCGAATAGAACGTTACTGTGAAGTCCAGTTCAGTAACTCGACTTTCGTGTTTTCCACGGTTTTATACATTCTGATAGTTAGAAATTGTACTCACTTTTTAATTATTCTAATATGCACTCTGTGCTGTATATATACATGTGCATAAATCTCATTGATTGAATGCATTTTGCCTTTATCGAGTGTTGTTCTTGTTTCTGAATGTACTTTGCAGTCTATTTTTCACTGATGCTTCAGATTTCTCTGTGGCCTGACTTCTGCTTCTCTATGCTGCTATATCATCTTATTTTAGCTCTGAAGAAATATGGAAATTGTAATATAAATAGATCTTCTCTCAACAGCAGGTGAATCAGCGTTACGTCTGCTGTAATAAAATAAAGGAGCTTTTCTGTGATAAACTGAGAGTTTATAAATAACTTTATGATCGAGTTCAAAGTTTGTGAGAAGATTTGTATCTCGGGGGCTCGTTGTTGTGGTTGTGTTCGCCGAGCTGGGAATTTGTGTTGCAGACGTTTCGTCCCCTGTCTAGGTGACATCCTCAGTGCTTGGGAGCCTACTGTGAAGCGCTTCTGTGATGTTTCCTCCGGCATTTGTAGTGATTTGAATCTGCCACTTACGGTTATCAGTTCCAGCTGTCCACTGCAGTGGTCGGTATATTGGGTCCAGGTCGATGTGCTTATTGATTGAATCTGTGTATGAGTGCCATGCCTCTAGGAATTCCCTGGCTTTTCACTGTTTGTCTTGTCCTATAATAGTAGAGTTGTCCTAGTCGAATTCATGTTGCTTGTCATCTGTGTGTGTGTCTACTAAGGATAGCTGGTCCTTGTGCAAAATCAATGTAGTGTACTAAATCCCGTGTAAGAACTTCACAAAACGCTACATAGGACAAACAGGAAGACAGTAATGACCCGCATCCATGAACACCAACTAGCCACGAAACGACACGACCAGTTATCCTTACTAGCCACACACGCAGATGACAAGTAACATGAATTCGACTGAGACTACACTACTATTATAGGTCAAGCCAAATAGAGATCAGCCAGGGAATTCCAAGAGGCAAAGCACTCATCCACAGATTCAATCAATAAGCATATCGACCTGGACCCAATATACCGACCACTGCAGTGGACAGCTGGAACTGACAACTGAAAGCGGTAGATTCAAACAACTACAAATGCCGGAGGAAACATCACAGAAGCGCTTCACAGGAGGCTCCCAAGCATTGAGGATGTCACTTATTATCGAATTGCTAATATCTCTCAAAATAAGCGAACGCAGGATTCAGTGTCCCTTTCGATAGGCATCATGCACACGAATTACAATTTTTAGCTCAGTTGGCTCAGTGTTTCTTCTGCAATTTACAACAGTGGCTACATGAAGATTCTAATTCCCTTACACTCTGCGAGGTTGCCGTGCAGAGCACTGCCTCTTAACATCTCTTCACCACTTGCATGAGGCCTGGCAATGTTTCGGTTAAACCAGTGGTTCTCCTTCTCTCGTACGAGGATAGGAATATAGCAACTATTGTTCAGTGTGTGCTTCTTTAAGTCCACTGCGGGCATGCAGAACACTTTTCGAATTTGTATTGGTAGAATATATGATTTGCAGAAAGTATTAATTCTAAATTGTCAAAAATTCTTATGTTTCTTTGAATCACCTGCTGACTCTATGTTTTTCTACCAACTTGATCATTATTTGAGAACAGTACCGAAAATTACAAATGCATTGCCTTCGTCCTTAAAATGTTTCAAACGTCCTTATTTTAAATTTGCTTTAAGTATTTAACTGCTGCTTTCTCCAGAAGGAACAAATGGATAGAGAGCTGAATTTCTGAATCTTATCCCCGTGTCCAGCCTCTGGATGCATCGGAACTTTTGTCTACGTTTTGCGTCGTCTCTGTGTGTCAATGATAATTTGAGTCGAAACTTACATTTTTGACTCTCCAACTCTCTCTGTACAGCGTTTGATCGCAACCAGTAATGAAGACGTCGCCAGTCATGAAATGTAAATATTTTGCTATTCTTTCTAGACTAATTCGTTTATTGGTTCGATGTGAAATCAAAGCTTTGCAACGTTTCAGATCACCACCTGCATTTTCATCAAAAATACCTGACATCATATCTGTATCTGCGCTCAACTTGACGGCGGTTTGTGAAGTGCGTGTCTGGAATAATCATAGTATTTTGGAAAATGTCCCTTATTCCACTAATGCTCTTTGTAAACGTTTTAATAAGGTTTTCACTGTCATTGCCAAATTTTTTATGTACCCGTTAAGGTTATAATATTGATTGAAAATTTTTGCCATCACAAGAGATTGTAAACTGATATGTTAAAAGACATGCTTGGCCTTATTCATATAAAAAGCAGATCCTCAGTGGTCATGGACTGAGAACAAGCAATGGAAGTTAATAGATTTTGCAAGGACAGCAAGCTCGGAAAAAAAAGTGAATCGGATTTTCATTTAAATAATAATTGAATCAGATAAATAGACTGCAATAAACTACGTGCCTGAAGCCAGTACGTAAAAAGGTTTTCTGAAAAAATAATAAATGAATAAAAACACCAAGCGTTACTCAATTCTGGAAATTGCACACATTGTCCTTTATTTCAATTGCGTAGCAGGACAGAGAAGCAACTAATAAATAATATAAATTTTTACAGAAATGCAACGATAATTATTGCAATTTTAATCCACTTACAGACGGAAAAAGCTGCATTAACGAACGCAGTCGACTTAAAAGGTTCGCAGGTTTATCTGAGATAGTTTCCTCGAACAAAATTGTATCTTCCAGTGGTAACAAGCTGGAAGGTAAAACTCACTCTTGTGTTGTGCAACGGAATAGCACGAATGATGTCATTACCAAGTACAAACCATCTGTACTGATTAATCTCCTAATTCACTTTAAAGAAGATGCATGTAGTTCGAACATTATTTATGTGATTTTAAGATAAACAATTATGTGTAAAAGAAAGCAAATCTGCTTAATGAATTGAGCAATTAAATATGGGACATAGGACAGTAGGACTTAAGAGGGAACCACCTGAAATGTAATTTAAAAAGGAACAGAATCGATACATTTCGCACGTGAATGATAATTCAAAACAACTGTTTCTATCAACTTCTAACAAAATAGAAATGGTCAATTTCATGAAAGATAAAATATGAGTCTGAAAAATTGATAATGGAAGGAAAAATAATTGATATCAAGAAGTTGTTAAAATTAAATAGATCTGCCATCACTTTATGGGAAAATATTTATTTTCAGAAGCGAAGGTTATTCAGAAATGAATCCGAGTGAGCATTTCAAGAAAATGTAAACTCGTCAGGGGAATTGTATTGGAGAATAGTCTTGTAGCTGCATCTCACAAAAACACAAGATCCTTGTGGACTTCATCCCAAGGTGTAAGAATAGATTATGTGTGAGATGTTTCATGAATTACCTTTTTATTTAAGAGTTCTTTGGTTTCCGTTGGTTGATATTTGATTGGCCGACAGGAAATCAGATTCTTTGTAATAAACAGAAAGGAAACACCCTAGCAAAATTCAACCCAATTAGATTATTATTTATTTCAGTCGCAATTTTAAAACGTAACCTGAAACAATTTACTGTAGGGCACGTGGAAATATTGAAGATAATAAATCAGGTTTAGCACGTTTTATTTTTGTGGAAAGCACTTCACATTGAACAAAACCAGAGTTCTCGAAGGACTAATATGCTGCACATTGAGGACAAATGTCTGTACTTCGATTTATCGAGAACATTTTACAAAATGCCCCAGCAAATTTTACAGTGAAAAGTACTAGCTCATTGTACAAGGACTCACGTACCGGCACGGATAAATGATGGACTACCCAAAACACAGCTGGCATATATGAGTCTGTTCTATTGTAAATATGTTCCCAGATGTATGCGCGCAAGACAGCATCTGGACCCTCAAAACTTACCTTAAAAGCCACAAACCATTTTGTACAGTGAAGCAAAACTTAGGTGGGAACTTCGTTTATGACACAAGGTGAGTGGCAAACACTCCAAAGGTAAGAAAGAAAAAAAGACAAAGAGAGTTTATGTCTGAATAAAATAAAAGGGAAATTTTGGAGGTTCAAACAACAAGGCAAAAACATTATTGACATTGACAAGCTGAATTGCAGAAAAGTTGAACAGGCCTTGTTTACTTCAAAATGTGAACAGAACATACGATATCACAGATGTAATGCGTTTGAACGTCAACACGTCTTAAAATGGCTCAAACATTTTGCGTTTTATTTGAATGAAGCGTTATGGAGATCTGACATTGTGTTTGTGTACCCCCCATTTGATTGAATAAAATAGGTATCCAGGATCCAGGCCCGGAAAGCCTATCCCAGCTACTCGCTTATTTTTACACTGAGGTGTGTTGAGATTTCGGCGTCCCTTTGAGGTGCTGGTTTTGCTCTGGAAATTTTGCGTTGTCGTGGCAGCATGAGATTTATTTCTGTCACATTATTAACAACCTGTCTGCAAACATAAAGAAACCACTCCAAGAAAATAGAGAATATGTAATAAGAGTTACGAGTCATGATTCACACACCACACATCCCGATTATCAATGCAGTTTATCGGAAATAAGAAGCACTTCCTTTCTTAGAAAGAATGTTAATCTAACATTGAAGTGGAGGTTGGCAAGGGGACAAAAGTCAATCGAATCATGAGCAGTTGCCCCATGGCTATTGGTCAAAAGTATTAGTTGGGTGATTGACAAAACATTAATGGCCAACCCCCAAACTAATTAGCTAGATGGGAGGAAGGAGAAGATGATCCCGGTGATGAGCCATGCTATCTTTCTGAGGGACGATCAGAATTTACCTTACAGCAGCTCAAGAGAAGATAAAGACTGCTTGTCGCGCATTCACCCCAAATGGCAGATGTCATGACTAAAGGACACAGGATTACTGCGATGTGGGATGTGGCTTCTGCTGTTCAGACCACCTCTGGAGTAGAAAAACATTTGGGTCTGTGACGTGTTAGATATTTGCTTTCTTTGCAGAAATAACTAATACACTACATCCAAACCGCTAATTCTTAACAAACGATATTCTGCTACTGCTATTGCTAGCTTCCTGTAGTTAGCAATTAGTGGTTGCGGTCGATCTCAGAACGAACCAGATTGGCGTTGAGATGGCGCTGTTTGGTTCGTGGCTTCGACTGTCACCACAACCAAGCCTGCTAACACTTTGTTATTCAGATATTTCTGCATTCTCTTCTGGTCAATAACCCCTGCATGACTCATATGTGAAGCTGCCATGGCGTCTGAAACGACTTTGTTTGGACAAAAAAGAAAATCTCAAGATGCTGGAATCCATGTTAAACAGGCAGGGACTTGTAAACTCACAGCAAGAACAGCAGCAGCAGCAGGTTTCTGATGCAAACTTTTTCACGACTGTGGGTGGGTATTGGGGGAGCTGCAGGTATCGTGGCTGGCGGTGGCAATGTGGTGAAGTGGGCATCGGTGAATACAGGTAGAGGGTACGACTTGGTTGATCAATGCGAGGAATGAATCCATTTGATGGCAGGGAGCATT
>NC_057717.1:62783642-62796958 GCF_004010195.1 Chiloscyllium plagiosum | reverse complement strand
TTAATATTGTGGATAACTGTCGAACAGAATGGCAACTTTTATTTCAAACGCATTGATATTAATTTGTAACTCTTCTACCAGAGTGTTTACCATCACCAGGATGGAGATCAGGAAAGACAAATTGTGGATGGATCATACACGAAGAACAGAAATTCAACCTGGTCATATACTGACTGGGCCATCAGCATTTTATGAGGATAAAATGATAGTCACGTGTGCACAATAGATTCTAAGGTTGTTCAAAGTCAAGCTGCGTGATGTGAAAGGGTTGAATGGCTAAAACTGATAATCCAAATTCTCTGTGAATCAGTATCTGGTTTCTGTTCTGTAATCATCACCCTGTTCCAATCTCCATGTAACAACAGAGATGCGTCACAGGTGTATTTCTCGGCAAGAAGAGTAGATACAATCTGTGAATTCATAGATTCGTGCAAAGGTGTGCTTTGTTCTTTACAAGAAGTCCAAATGGCATATGAGCAGAATTAGGCCAATTGGCCCATCACGTCTTATCCACGATTCCATAGTGGCTGATATGTTTCCCAACACTGTACTTTTGCCTTCCTATGATAGCTATTGACTTCCATAATAATCAATAAGTATCTGAGTCTGCACTGAGTATCCTGAATGACTTGATTTAGACAGCTTTCTGTCACAGTCAGTTCCACTGTTCTATCAGGCTCTGACTTGCTTTGTTAAGCATCATCTGCTGGTTGCAAAGGCCTCCTAATCTTCTGCCTTCCCCTGACCGTCACCAAATGTTATGCTTTATCTTTTGCTTTATGTTGCCCCCGAATTTTCTTGTTAGCCATGTTTTCCTCATCCTCCTGTTAGCATATTTCTTCTTCTGTGGTATGAATTTCTACAATGTGTCTTCAATTATTGCAGAAACCACTCCTATTTATGTTCCATTCTCTTCCATGCTAGGCGCCTCTTGCAATTAACTCTCGTCAGCGCCTCGCTCATGTCCATCCATTATGTCTGATGCAATAATTTCTCCCAAACCGCAAGATGATTTCTGCCATTTTATGGTAACTGCCCCTTCGGACTTCCTGCACCTTTATTTCCCAAATCAAATCAACCTCCTTAAAATCAGTCAATTCAGAATTGCGTGTTCCCTTGAGAGCTCGAATACAAGCTGCTCTGAAAATACCACCTCGTGCACATTCAACAAATTCTATTTCCTGTTACCTGATTAAGAACGTAATTTCCTCAATTCACATGCATTTTGAAGATCCTCAGAATTGTTGCAAAGATGACTCTGCCTGAATTGTCAAAATACAATTTGTAGCTTTAACATGGCAGTGATTATTTTTGTGAAAATTTTAACATGCTTTTGTGGCAATCCAGAGCATCCACCTTTAGCAACCGTCATAAACTACGTATACAGCACTTTAACAAGAAGAAATAACTGGTCAGTGACTGGGAATTCTACAATGAGTAACTTATCATCAAACCTGCGACATCGACCTTCTAGAAGAGCAATGGCATTAGATGCATGCAACCTCAGCACCTATAACTTTCACTGCAAAAATTCACAATCCTGAGTTCGAAATGCATTGTCATTCCTTCACTGTCGCTGTGTTGAAATCCCTGGAACTCATTCCCGATCAGCATTGAGGGTGTCAATATGCTGCACGGACTTCAGAAAAACAGCACATCGTCACACTCTGCAGACCAATTATGGATGTACACTAAATACTGGCTGAGCTATATTGCCCAAATCTGGTGAATAATTAAGAAAACTTGACTACTCAATACACGTAAATCGTCAATTGAAGAGTTTAGTCGATCTGTGAACTGCTGGTACAATTGCAACAAATGTTTGCTGTCCAAATAAGACGGGATCTGCAGTTGTTACGAGGAATTCCCAGTTTCACTGATGTGTGCGTGTCAGTTACCAATACTTTGCTGTAGTCCTTCTTTACCTTTCAATTTGGTCATCCCTCCATCGCGAAATAAAGCAGCGTGCGACTTCCTCATTACTTGTTCAGTCAGCAAATGTTTTATAGACTTAATGTGCTACTCGAACATGTTTTGCAAATTTTTTTGCTTCTATTTGCAGTTTACTGGAAATCTGTCCCAAATGTCAAAATTGAGAATTCCAATTTCTAATAACCAGGCTATTGTAATTCTTAAGAACAGTGGGTTCAGGTTTACTCCATGTAGAACGTCTTTTCCTCACATTTAAACGTCTTGACTAGCTGCTCTTGATTGCCCAACTATGATTTCTGTATTGTATCACACTTGCCATCCATCACAGTATGACTAATCTGCGGGTAAAATATAATCAGGCTGTGTCAACTGAAGAGCCAGACTGCAGATTTAATGGAAAGCTCAATAAAAAAAAACACAGAATTGTTGCGGTGCTGAAGGAGCCCATCCCGCCCGTTGCATCTGCCTGGCTTTCGAAATCAGCAACATGTGTTGGTGTCATTCTCTTGCCTTCCAACTCAGCCTGCACATTGCTCCTGTTCTCAAGATTACCTGATCCAGTCTTGAAAATTTCATTAAGATCCTGCCAAAACACTTTCAGACATCGCATTCATAAGTATCTGCTGTCAGAACGTTTCTCTCAAATTACATGGATTCATTCCTTTACATTTTAGTCTAAAGTTATTCTATTTGGTTCTCAATCATCATATGAACAGAAAACGTTCCCCCATATCCTGTGTGTGGACCCCTCATGGTGTTGGATGTTTTTTAAAAAAATCTCCGTTCAGCCATGCCTTCTATAATGAAAACAAATCAAGTTTCTTCACAGTATCTGTGTAACGAGTTCCTCGTCCCTTGAATCATTCCTGTAAAAACAATCGTCAGTCTCTGTCATGAGGTCTCATTCGTCCTGAGTTATGGTACCTCGAACTGGACACAATATTCCATCTAAAGTCTTTGTGACTTATATAAGCTCAGCATAATCTCTTCTAATCTATGCCACTAATAGCAAAGTCTAGAATTTTGTTGGCTTCTCCAATGACTCTCTCTACCTGCCCTGCCAGATTTAACAGCTTGTGTAAATCTACATCCAGGTCTCTCTGCACATGCTGTCTTTACAGTAGTCAGCCGTTATTTTATACTTCGAACATTCGTTCTGAAATTCATCTGTTATCTATCCGACTAGATCTCCAGCTTGTCAGTGTCGTCATGGCTTCTGCAGTCAAAAACAGTCACACAGCATACAAGTAGAGTATCTGAACCAGCCAGTCTATTTCGACCATATTCCCAAACGGAACTCGTTTTGCTGCTTCTGCTTCTCCAGTACCCTTCCAAACATTTCCTGTTCATGAACTTATCGAAATGTCTACTAAACGCTATAACTTTACCCGCATCCATCGCTTTCGCTCGAAACTGTACCTTCGCCCGCAAGCTCTACATTATTTTGGATAGCTGACATCTACTTAACAATTCCTGGGGTACCACAGACATTTATCAACGCAAAATATTGATCTGATTGATTCTCCCTGTACAGAATAACAAATGATAACCTGATGTTCCTAACTCACATTGCAGCAAATCAATGAGCAAGTGCAAAACACCGACTTAAGAAAGCACAGAAGCTGGTCATGCAGTTCTATAAATGGACTTTCCGACATTTTTCCATTCCACTGAATATTCCTTGCAATTTTGCATACTGTTTATTTTCAAATAATTGTCTATTGACCTTTATTGAACCTGCCAAATTCACAGTTCCATGCTTTGTCTTCCAGAGTTATCTGCTTACTTTATGAAGTCTCTTTCTTATCATATATTTCCTTGTATTGTAATTTATTTTAAATCTTATTCTCAACTTTTTTACTGGGGTTAATAGTTTCTCACTGCCCACACTGTATAGAACGATCCTGATTTTAAAAGGTTTTTTTATTTATTCCTTCTCGATTTTAACATTCGTCCACTGCTGGAGACATGCATATTAAGGTGATTTCTACAAATTTAAGCGCTCACTTTTTTTGCTCCTGTCCAGATGAAAATAACTTAAGACTGCAGTAGGGCCTTTGATGGATCTGGAGTCTTTTTGTGCGGAAGAGTTAACTCCAATTAAATATTGAAAAGAAATAAAAAAAAGCTTCCAGCCACTGCTTCAATCTTCATTAATGATCTACTGCCTCCATCCCGTTCTTTTAACTCATTGAGATTTAGCGAGGTAGTCCACAATTTGGTGCTATGTTTGACTCAGACGAGAGCTTCTCATCTCCAGTCTCTGTCAAAACTAAGACCGCCTTTATCCACCTCTGTCACCGCGTGGCACGTGGCTTTGTAGTTAGCACTGCTGTCGGAAGTGATAATGATCCAGGTCCGATCACAGCCTCGGGCGACGACCTGTGTGGAGTTTGCACAATTTCCCCGTGTCTGCATGGGTTTCCTCTGGGTGCTCTGGTTTCCTCCGACAGTCCAAAGATGGGCGGATCAGATGAGTTGGCCATTCTTAATTGCTCATTGCGTTAGGCGCATTAATCAGAGTGAAATGGGTCTCGGTGGGTTACGTTTTGGAGGGTCAGTGTGGGCTTATTGGGCCGAAGGACCTGTTCTCACAATGTAAGTGATTTAACCTCATTGAAATCCGCCCTCTCAGTGTATCTGCTGCAGAAACGCAGATTCATCCTTTCATAAGCTCCGGACTTGACAGCTTATTTTCTGTCCTCAATGATCTTCCCCGTTTTACCTTCTAACCTTGTTGTCATCTAAAACATCGCGGTTATTACATTCCAACTATTCTCATGCCTGTGCAAATGCCATGCAGATTACACTTTCGTCCATTCAAGCAGCATCTCGTTTTTAAAACCCTCATGCTTGTGGTCAAATTTCTCCAATGGACCCTCCCAACTTAATCTCTGTAATGTTTCGATCTGATATATGTGGTCGTCTCTAATTCTGGCCTTTTACTAATTTCCTACTTTCATTGTTCCAACATTAGTGACTGCCCCTTAACTTGCCTCAGCCCTGAGGTCTGGAATTCCCTCTCTCTTTCTCACTTTCGTGTTTGATACCTATTTCTTTTCGAAAGTGTTTGATAATCGATCCTGCTCTGACCTCATGTCATCTCCATGCAAGGACTCGTTTACCTGCTCCCTCTGAAATGTGCAAGGCCTTTGTTTAAGGTCATGGGCAGTATGCAATTGAAAGTGTTGCTAATTGCATTCATGGCCTCCTGCGTGAATTCCCCCAACAAACTGCCTTACTTATTTTTTCAATCGGTACGTCAGCTGGATTTGTTCGCTCCTTTGTCCTCACCAACAATGCTGGTAGCAGACAAGAGAAAAAACCTGCGAATGCTAGAATCTTAAATATACAGGCAGGAGGCTGGAAGAACACAGCAAGCCAGCCAGCATCAGCAGCTGGAGAAGTCGACGATTCACTTGTAATCCTTTTTCGGCACGGAGGATGGATGTGGCGTGAGCTGCAAATAAATGGGTTTGGGGGGCACAGTTGGATAGGTGAATTCAGGTTGAGGGTATGATCTGGTTGGCCAATTGGAGGAATGAATCCAGTTGTCGGCAGGGACAGTGGGATGGATGGAGACTGAGTTAGAGGAAGAGGAAGGAACTTATTTGAAATTGGCGAAGTCCATGCGGAGTCCTCCATGCAGCAGGCTACTAGCGCGAAGATGAGGTGTTCTTCCTCAATTTGCATTGTGTTTCGTTTTGGCAATAGAGTAGGCCAAGGATTGTCATTGGAAATGGCGTCATGGGGGATCTGAAATGGGCGGTGACTGGAAGGTCTTGTCGCCCCCTGCGGAACTGGTTGTGACACTCGTCGCTCTGTTCCCTAAGATTACATTCAGTCTCCCCATGTACAGAATACCTCACCGGAGCACCTATTGCAATAAACTAGGTTGGGAAAGTGTCAAATGAACATCTGTATCACATGTAAGGACTGCTTGGGGCTCTGGATTGAGTTGATGGGGAACATAGCGTGTTTAACATCTTTGATATTTGCAGGGAAATATACATTGGAGTTCAGGGATGTCTCTGAGGAGCGTTGTGCCAACCACAGACTGTCAAAGAGGACGGTCCTTCCGGAATGCGGGGTGGGGAGGGGAAGGGTTTAATTGAAGTTGGTGCAAGTGTGCAAGAATGATGCGTTGGATGTGGAGACTTGTGGGGTGGTAGCTGATGACTGAGGTGAATGTCTTTATTGAATTGGGAAAGGTGGGGTTCAGAGCAATGGAACAGGGAACAGAGGTGTGGTGGAGGGCTGACTGGATGACAGGAAGCAGGAAAACAATGTTGTTCAAAATATGTGGACATCTGGGATGTTCAGGAGTGCAATGTCTCCTTGTTCACACAGGTGTAGCGAGGGAAGAGGAATTTGGAGATTCAGGTGTAGCTTTTGCAGGTACAGAGTGGAAGGAGCTGCACTTCAGGTAATTATGTGAGTGTGTAAATTTGCAGAAAACGTCCGTTGGGAGAATGTCGCAGGAGATGGAAATGATAAGATCAACAAGGTTGAGGGAGGTGTCTGAAATGGACCAAGTGAATTTGGGTGCGGGGTGGAAATTGTGGGCGAAGTCAATGAACTGCTCCGATTCACGCTCAGTCCAGAGTACTTCACAGATGCAGTCATCGATGCACTGGCAGAAGAGGTGGGGCACAGTTACTGTCCAGGTACTCAAGAGGGATTGCTCAATATAGGCAACAAAGAGACAGTCATAGCTGGAACCCATCCGGGCTTCCATGGCAACCACCTGGATTTGAGCAAATTTTCGTCAGTTTAAGGACAAGTTACTGAGGATAGGATCAGTTCAGCGAGGCTGGGGAGGGTATTAGTGGAGGTGGAATGAATGGTTCTAATGGAGAGGATGAACCAGAGGGTCTGGATGCTATCCTTGTGAGGCATGGAAGTGTAAAAGGACTGCACGTCCATAGCGAATATAAAGCACTGGGGCAAGGGAACTGGAAATTGCTGAATAGATGGAGAGTGTGGTTGGTATCGCATATGTAGGTGGGAAGTACCTGAGCCAAGAGGGACAGAATGGAGTCTAGGTGAGACGAGATGAATCTCGTGGGGCATGAGCACGCCGAGACGGGAGGCCGGCCAGATTATTTGGGATTTTTAATCTTAGACAACAGATAAAACCGGGGAGTACGTGGTTGGGGGATTATGAGCTTGTAGGCACAAGAGGGGTCATCACCAGGAGCAATGAGGGCATGGATCGTGCTTTTCCTTCTGGTCTGATAGGTTCTGGTGAGGTTGCATGTGAATGGGGCTGGGATGTGGTGTTGGAGAGATAGCGTTCAGCATTTGCGACAGAGGTGTCCATTCCCAAGATTCCCAAAAACGCGCCATATTTTTCAGCTCGTTTAAATATGAACTGGTCGTTGTTCTGGAACAAATAGATTGCTGCGTGTTCAGAGGCGATGAGGTTGGAGTAGCTGAGTGTGTGGAGAAATTGGAGAGGCCCACATCACATTGTTAGTATTCAATGAAGGGTTCTGGAGCAGTACAACGCCTTCAGGTGGCGGCCAGCAAAGTGGCAACATTTGAGGTGTGCTCTCCCAATACGCGTGCAGCTGTTAACTTGAAGCAAGTTTTCTGAAGAAAACTTATAGTTAGCTCTCGCTCTGAGTTTCTTATACATGGTCTGAGTGTGACCCTGATGATTTCTGATGCTTCCCATTGAAACTAACCTCCTGCTCCATCTTACTCACTACTTCAGCCGTCTGTGTCACTGCCACCCTGAGCACCGTGTCTCACTTCACATCCATATGATGCAAGATCAGCTGTGTCTTGATTCTGACCATAAGGAAGAGGCAACATTAGGAAGAGGAAGCACAAAATGCAATGGCTGCTCCTTCAACTAAACAGAGTTGGTCTTGGGCGTGGCATGGGCTGTCTGATCACGTGGCCTCTGTGCTGTGACAATGCAGCTGCAATAACATGGATCTGAAATGCTTTCCTGCACTGTAACTTCGATCTCTTTTACTCTGTTGTAAAGACAGTATATTACTTCTAATTTATTTTAAACACTGTATGTAAGTTACTACTTTCACTTTTATTCCTCTTTTTTATCTGAGATGTGCAGCTGTAAATCCACCAATTCCAAACTCAGATGCAGCACCCGTGTGAAACTTCTTTTTGTTGTCCGCCCTCATCGCTTCCCAGGCAGTGCTAATAACCTAAACATCTCTCGAAATAAAGAGATTTTCCCCCACATCTCACTCTTAGTTCTCTTGTTGCCAATCTTGAAACTGTGATATTCAAATATCCACTTGTGCTTGATTCGCATCAGTGTCGTTACACAGTGTACACGCCATTCAGCTGCTCCCAATGTGGGAAGGAATTAACAAGAGGAATTTGGAGATTCAAATGTAGCTTTTGCACGTACAGGGTGGGAGGAGGTGCACTCCAGATAATTATGTGAGTGTGTAAATTTGCAGAAAACGTCCGTTGGGAGAATGTCGCAGGAGATGGAAATGATAAGATCAACAAGGTTGAGTGAGGTGTCTGAAATGGACCAAGTGAATTTGGGTGCGGGTTGGAAATTGTGGGCGAAGTCAATGAACTGCTCCGATTCACGCTCAGTCCAGAGTACTTCACTGATGCAGTCATCGATGCACTGGCAGAAGAGGTGGGGCACAGTTCCTGTGCAGGTACTCAAGAGGGACTGCTCAATATAGGCAACAAAGAGACAGTCATAGCTGGAACCCATCCGGGCTTCCATGGCAACCACCTTGTTTTGAGCAAATTTTCGTCAGTTTAAGGACAAGTTACTGAGGATAGGATCAGTTCAGCGAGGCTGGGGAGGGTATTAGTGGAGGTGGAATGAATGGTTCTAATGGAGAGGATGAACCAGAGGGCCTGGATGCTATCCTTGTGAGGCATGGAAGTGTAAAAGGACTGCACGTCCATAGCGTATATAAAGCACTGGGGCAAGGGTACTGGAAGTTGCTGAATAGATGGAGAGTGTGGTTGGTATCACATATGTAGGTGGGAAGTGCCTGAGCCAAGAGGGACAGAATGGAGTCTAGGTGAGACGAGATGAATCTCGTGGGCATAAGCACGCCGAGACGGGAGGTCGGCCAGATTATTTGGGATTTTTAATCTTCGACAACAGATAAAACCGGGGAGTACATGGTTGGGGGATTATGAGCTTGAAGGCACAAGAGGGGTCATCACCAGGAGCAATGAGGGCATGGATCGTGCTTTCCCTTCTGGTCTGATAGGTTCTGGTGAGGTTGCATGTGAATGGGGCTGGGATGTGGTGTTGGAGAGATAGCGTTCAGCATTTGCGACAGAGGTGTCCATTCCCAAGATTCCCAAAAACGCGCCATATTTTTCAGCTCGTTTAAATAAGAACTGGTAGTTGTTCTGGAACAAATAGATTGCTGCGTGTTCAGAGGCGATGAGGTTGGAGTAGCTGAGTGTGTGGAGAAATTGGAGAGGCCCACATCACATTGTTAGTCTTCACTGAAGGGTTCTAGAGCGGTACAACGTCTTCAGGTGGCGGCCAGCAATGTGGCAACATTTGAGGTGTGCTCTCCCAATACGCGTGCAGCTGTTAACTTGAAGCAAGTTTTCTGAAGAAAACTTATAGTTAGCTCCCGCTCTGAGTTTCTTATACATGGTCTGAGTGTGACCCTGATGATTTCTGAAGCTTCCCATTGAAACTAACCGCCTGCTCCATCTTACTCACTAATTCAGCCGTCTGTGTCTCTGCCACCCTGAGCACCGTGTCTCACTTCACATCCATATGACGCAAGATCAGCTGTGTCTTGATTCTGACCATAAGGAAGAGGCAACATTAGGAAGAGGAAGCACAAAATGCAATGGCTGCTCCTTCAACTAAACAGAGTTCGTCTTGGGCGTGGCATGGGCTGTCTGATCACGTGGCCTCTGTGCTGTGACAATGCAGCTGCAATAACATGGATCTGAAATGCTTTACTGCACTGTAACTTCGATCTCTTTTACTCTGTTGTAAAGACAATATATTACTTCTAATTTATTTTAAACACTGTATGTAAGTTACTACTTTCACTTTTATTCCTCTTTTTTATCTGAGATGTGCAGCTTTAAATCCACCAATTCCAAACTTAGATGCAGCACCCGTGTGAAACTTCCTTTGTTATACGCCCTCATCGCTTCCCAGGCAGTGCTAATAACCTAAACATCTCTCGAAATAAAGAGATTTTCCCCCACATCTCACTCTTAGTTCTCTTGTTGCCAATCTTGAAACTGTGATATTCAAATATCCACTTGTGCTTTATTCGCATCAGTGTCGTTACACAGTGTACACGCCATTCAGCTGCTCCCAATGTGGGAAGGAATTAACTCGGTCGCCCATCTTCTTATAATCATTGAATTCTCACTGGGATGAAAGCTTTTAAATATCATGATTACAAAAAGTCTTTCAAAAGTTCTAAGGAAATGATATGCATTAAAAATGTTCACATGATCGTCAAACTTTTAAATGTTCTGACTGTGGGATATTTTATTTAAAAGTCCAGAAATGTGATGTCTCATCAATATGTTCAGACTGACAAGATGACGTTCAGGTGTTCTCTCTGTTGAGGTAGTCTGTGAGTATTAAAACCTTGGTCCCACTATCAAAGACAGTCTCTTCCGAGACTCAACAAATGGATCAGAAGAGCAGCCTCGACATTCGTCAGGCGAACAAAGACACCCTGCGAGAACAGAAAGATGATGATGCACACTAAAGTCGCATTCTACTGGACCTGCGGCATCAGCGCACCACTTTAATGCAGCGAGAACTGGAGCCTGTATTCCAGACAAGATCGTAGTCTCAACACCTTCCACCTTTGCAGCCAGTGAGGCATCCTGGATTGAGTGAATCAGTAACATGCGCCCAGAAACCCAGCCTCTTCACCCTGCTCGACCAACTCTCCATTGGTTGGTCCACGTACTCTGCATATCCGACGGGAGGATCCCTAAAGATCGAGAACATAGCGCATAGATCTATACTGTACAGGAGCGATGTTGTGCTGTGCATGGCCCCAAATCAAACGACTCAATAAGCACGTCTGCCTGCCCTTGGTCCATGCCACCCCCATTCCTTGAATTTTCATGCACTTGCACTTTTAAACAACCCTGTGTATCTGCCTCCAACACCCCACCTCAGCATTACATTCCAGAATCTTGTCACACCCTGTACAAGATAAAGCGTGTTCCTCAGATCTCCTGCGAGTTCACCACTCTGACCTTACATGCATGCCTATTAGGTTTCGACATATCAATTCTGGAGGAAAAAAGTTTATGGCCGTCAAGTCAATCTTTGCATCGCATAATGGTTTTGGCGTTTATCAAGGCTCTCCTCAGCCTCCATACTCCAGAGAAAACTATCCACGTTTTCTTTAGTCTTTCCTAATAGATGATACTCTCTTGTCCAGGCAACATCCTGGTAAACATCTTTTGCATCATCTCCAAAGCCCACACATCCTTCTTGCAATGTGGCGACCAGATATGGATGCAGTACCCCGAATGTGGCCTAACAAAGCAAAGTGAAATGAGGTAGCCTTGATCAGGCAGCGCGAAGCGAACGGACCTTTGGCGGCAGTGAAATAATGTATTAAGATTTCACTCGTCAACTTGAGAGGAAGAATTTTGAATCAAATGTAAAAGAATGGAAAGTGAAGGAGGAGCTGTCCAGAGTTGATTGCAAGTGTAGCCGAGCAGTGAAAACTACAGACCTGGAATCGCAGACTTTCATCGGATAATTCAAGAAGTGTAAATTTGTCAAGAAACAGGAAGCGTACTAAAGGGAGAACGAGGCAAAGATGATTGTCAAAAACTTCAGAGAACCATAAACATAAATGAAAACTTACACAATGTGTTGTAGACAGATGATGTGCAAGCCTTTAAACACCCGAAGACAATTAAGGAAACAACATGCAAGAGAAGATGAAATGATAAGCTATCCAGTAATATTTAAGAATATTGCAAGTGTTTTTCTTATGTGCGTTTAAACGTTGGGAGAGAAACGAGCGGACAATGTACAACTGAGAGATAATGCCGGGGAAGCAATAATGGATAACAGAGAAATTGTATATTGCAACAGTCTCCATGGTGATCAGCATTAGCAGCAGTTTATCAGAACTTCAAACATGTCACAGGGCAGAGCTGTGTGTCGTAGCTATCACTACGATCAATGTACTGGGCAAGCTGCAAGGTCTGAATATTGATACAATATTCGAACCAAATGGATTAGGCAAAAGCCCCGAAGAGGATATCTGTATAAATTGCAAAAGCACTTTTGGTCATGCGCAAGAAATCACTGGAATAAGGGATGGAGTCCGAGGACTCAAATTGGCTAATGCAATATTCTTGTTTATGTAGGATGGGAAGCAGAAGACGCGGAAGTCAAGGCCAGTTAGCCTGAGTTCTGTTGTTGCCAAGATTTTAGGATCAGCACGACTTCCAGGAAAAGTCATGTCTGCGAAACCTGTTACATTTACTTGAAGAGGCAATGACAATTTTTGTCAAGTATAGCGTGGTGCTTTTACTCGAAGGGTTTTTGTCTAAAGTGTCAATTTTCCTGCTCCTCGGATTCTGCCTGGCCCGCTGTGGTATTCCACCACCACTCTAATCTTGACACTAATCTCCAATGTCTGCAGTACCAACTTCTGCCGATGACTTTTTTTTTGGATTACCAGAAGGCCATCGAATATCTTCCGCATGGTATCAGCTGAAAACAGATACCAGTGAAAGATACTCGGAGAATGGAACTGTCAAAGATAAAGGAAGAAGGTCCACTGTCCTGAGGAACAGTCACTGGACTCGAAACGTTAACGTCTTCACATATGCTGCAAAGACCTGCTGAGCTTTCCAATCAGCTGCTGCTTTTGGTATAACTCAAGCATTTGTTGACTGACAGATAAAGTTTTCCTTTTTTGGAAGTCAAAAGGTGATTACTCGAGTTTTGCAGGTATCCGTTAAACAGTAAGGATCTATACGGAGGAACAGATATGATTTATGCTCAATTTGCTGATAACCCAACCGAAATATGGAGGAACGGGTAACATTAGTGAAGCGAGCAGTCTGCAGAATGACTGTAATGAAAGAAAAAAAAAACCTTGACGGGTGGAATAAATAATGGAAAGCCCAATTCAGTACTTTGGTCGGAAGAATAGAGGCACATACTTTTCCAAATTGACAACGACTTCTGTAATCTGAAGTTCAAAAGGGATTTAGCATTGTTTAATCTGGATTTTCCTATGGTTAACATGTAGGTTAGTTGACAGTTCGGAATGCAAATCTAAAGCAAACATTCGTTTAGTGAGGGCCTACTTAGATAAGATGTGACATATCGCTGAGACTGTATAAGGCTCTGGTTATAATATATTTCACATTTTTGTAAACAATTTTGA
>NC_057717.1:62781721-62783398 GCF_004010195.1 Chiloscyllium plagiosum | reverse complement strand
CAAAATGTCACAGTGAATGGACAACTCTTTACAACTGAGACCAAGAGGGCAGTGAATCTGTGGAACACGTCGCCATAAAATCCTGTACATAAGGACACATCATGTGCACTTAAGTGAGGTGGAGTGGATTATTGACGAGCGAAGAGGTCAGGACTTACACGGACGAGTCACCATCTTAAATCCTTGGTCTTGACGACTGGATACTGAAAGATTTGCCTCTTGGTTAGTAGCAGAATATACTGATCAATCGCACGAGAAATATAGATAATTCCACCATTTCAATGAAATCTGAAAACAGTCTGTCAGTGGTTTCAAGATACATATTGCTGCTCTGAAGACTCATTTTTGTCAACAGCAAGCAACTCTCCTACAATCAGAGCTTTCTTACTTCGAACTTTTCAGTGTTATCTTTCTGTTCCTAAATTTCCTCATTGTTTCAGAGCCGAGATGAAGTTTGAATGTCTGAGGTGCTGGAATGAAAGTAGTTTTAATGCATCATAACACTTCATGACTCCCCAAACAGTAGATGCAATGGCTCAGGCTGTTAAAGAAGGTCCTTTGAATGTCTCTGCCAAGTTGGTCAGTTGACCCCTCTATCTCCTCTGAATTCCCTTCCAAAAGAGTTTCTAAGTATTTAAGAAGTTGGTGTCTGGATGTTCCTTTTGTATTTCCTTAACATTTTTCCATATTTTCGCAATATTTTCGCAAATTATCTTTGGAAATCTCTGTGTTGGACTACATCCAGATATGAAAAAAAATGTAGTTTGGTGGCAAGAGTCTCCAGGCCAGAATTGTTTTCATTGGAGGAAAGTGTGTTAACTGTTGATCTTTTGGGTTGTTTATAATGATTGGGTGCGAGAGTTGATATAAGAGGATGTTATAGAGTTACGCAACGTGGAAACAAGCACTTCCGTACAACTCCTTCCGCAGGGCTGCTATCAGAGAGGTGCAATTGGAGGTGTTGAATGAATGATGGAGAAACTCAGCATCTGTAGAGAGACAAACAACAGCAAGGTTTTGAGTCCAGTATGATTCTTCTTCAAATCCCGAGTTTCTTCAATGTGAGTAAATGAACGTTGAGAAAATCTGGGTGCAGTTTACATGCATTTCTTGTGACTTAGCTTTGTCTAACTGAACTAGAACTCAGTTAAAAACTGCAAAGTAAATAAATTCAGTCAGGAGGATTGAGGTCCGCTGGTAAACCTCAGTGTTTTGTTATGGAATTTTATTTTTCACAGCGTTTTATGAACACAACAAAATGACACAGCAACACCTTCTTGAACTCCTCACGGAACTTGTTCTGGGATACTGCATATTTGAATACGTTGTTGCAGGAGTTGAGTAATTGAAACAAGTTCGTTGTCTCTTGCAGGACGTAGGTTAAGACTTTGAAATTCTCGTTGTTGAAGTATGCATCACATTTAATACGCAAGTACAGGAAATGTCTAAATTCGGTGGCCCACAACAGCAGGAAGCTGAGGGAAATGGCAAAGAGCAGGACGATGGATCTTTTACGGTTTTCCATCTCTGGATCACTGCCATTTTCAGCACTGACAAGTTTCCTACGGAGTTTGCTGGCTGTGATGATGTGTTTTACGGTCAGGACATTGAGTAGCAGGATGAGGAGAAATGGGAGAAAGGAAGTTAAGATGTGAACCATCCAGTTATGGCCCTGCC
>NC_057717.1:62761606-62781221 GCF_004010195.1 Chiloscyllium plagiosum | reverse complement strand
TTAAAAGAATGAAATGGGATCTTATAGAAACATTCATCTTGTCTAATCCATTCAAAATTTTATATCTTATTGAATCCACTCATAAAGTTCTAAGTAAAATGATGTTCTCACTGGCAGACGAAACTAAGACAAGAGGACATAGCCTCAGTGTTCGAGGATGTCGGTCCATTACTGAACTGAGAAGGAATTTCGACACTAATAGAGTTGTGAAACTGTGGAATTCCCGGCCAAATGCAATAGCTGAGGCTTCCTCACTGAATGTTTTTACAACTAAGATAGATAACTTTTGAAATAGTAAAGGAATTAAGGTTTACAGCAAGAGAGCTGGTAAGTAGAGCTCAGGCTATGAAAAGCCTGATCATGATCTTATTGAATGGAGGAGCAGGTTTTAAAAGTCAGATAGTTTACTCCTGCTTGATGTTATTCCGTTCTTATGTTCGATTGCAGAACGCAAATATTCTGAATATAGATTAAATAAAACCGTTATTAGAAAACAGACGTGTCTTCGTGATTTTTCTCTTGAAGCAGAACCCCATTTAAAAACGAAACCACGAGTAGACATGGTCAGCATGACTAAAACCTGAGCAGGATAAACCGCAAGCGATTTTTTAACTAATGCCCTTAAATATTCGGCCAGACCCACAGCAATAGGCGTTTCTACAATATTTGGCTATTTCCGTTCATCCTGTCCACACTATCATCAGAATACATTGCATTCTCAAAGCAATTTCTCCCTTCTCTTAATGATCGTTCTGCTAAACTGGGAATGATGGTGGGAGAAAATTATTCATGAAAAAATAATTGGGTGAAACTACAGAGGAGTGCAACCTTTTGTTTTTGACCTTGATTACTCATAAAACTTCAAAACTTTATTATTAATCGCCCTTGTATGTAAATCTGCAATCGTGACTAAGGCGAGTGCATCCTTTAAAATAAAGCTGTGATCTCTCTCTTGAATAACTCCTAATATTAAGAGTTGTAATTAAGTTATTCCAGAGCATGTTTTTGAACAGTAAGACTGTCCAACCGTTGCATTTAGAGCAAAGTATACTGTGTTTATTTTCGGGTAGTTTTGGTTCTGTAAATTGTTCGTGGGGAAAAACGCTTTTAGCAGTGTGTTGTGCCCTTCCTGTTAGGCGTGACAGATCAAGGAAAAGTTTAATGATCCTGGAGATGAATTCTTCAGGAAGTATGTGTGGAATCACATAGATCGTTTGGAATGACATTTAGATGCAGTAAGAAATATAAAAACAGCAACGGGATGTGATGGATAGCATTTTCCGGGAGGTGGAGGCACCACGGACGCAGTCAGCTAAATGGTTGACAGCTCGGATTGGTAGGATAGGTAGTCAGATAGTGTAGGGAAAAATTGAGCACTGCAGATACTGTACATCAGAGTCATACAATGTGGTGCTGGAAAAACACAGCCGATCAGGCAGCATCGGAGGATCAGAAGAATCAACGTTTCTAACATAAACCTTCGACAGTTAGCAGCAAAAATGGAAAGCAAACACGTGATGGTTGGGGATTTTAGATTTCCAGATATGCAGGAAGGGTATGGTCGTGTCAAGGACTTGGATGCAGATGAATTCTTTAAGAGTGTACAAGAGTTATTATTTTTTCCCTTTTACTCAGATTATAGATGTAACTACCAGTGAAGTAGGAATACTTGACATTCTGTTGAGACATAAGCTTAGGCAAGTGATTCAAGTGTTAGTGACGGAGCACTTTAGAGCACCTCGTCAGAATTAGAGGTGTACACAATGTTCAGAGGTATAGAGTGGATAGGCAAAGACGTGTTCCTTCGCAGAAATATCTAGCACGACGGGGTATAATCTTTGGAGGAATGTTTGCGGGATATGTCAGAGTGAGGTTCTTTACTGAGGACTTGGTAGTTGCGTGGATTGCATCGCCAGCATTGGTAGTAAAGTCAGTTACACGAGAGACATATTAACGTTAATTACGTTAGTCTGATCTCATGTTAAGTTATAAGGCCGGCGAAACATGGATGGTCGAACGGCTTGTATTGTGCTGGACTGTTCTGTCTTCTATGCTCTACAGTTATATTAGTTTTAAAAGAACGATGTTGAAGAATGGAACAGAGCAAATAAAATAACGTTCTAAATGTGATTAAAACCAATTTTTATGGTATTAAACTGGAACTTTCACAAGTAGAATGTGGGAGGCTGTTCGCCCGTGAGATGCCGTTTCAAAAATTGGAAACCTTGAAGAATGAGATGACGGGTATTCAGAAACAGAAAGGTAATGTTAATTGAAGGCAAGGGTATTAGAGAGAGGAAATGCTGGATGACCAGAGAAATTCCGTCTCTTTTCAGGAAAAATGAGGCATTAATTAGGTATTGCAGTTTGCATCAATTGAATCCTGCAAGCGTGTCACGGCAATTGGCGTACACTGAAGGTGGAAATCAGATAGTGTTGTGAACTCGAATTAAGGTCAACCCAAAGAGATTGAATAAATCCATTAAAGACAAAAGACTAACTATAGACAAAATAGTGACTCCTGAAATTCAACGAGGTCATTTAAGTGTGGAACGACTGGAAATGGGTGAGATACTAAACAAGCAACTTGCATCAATATTTACAGTAGAGGACAACATGTAAGCTAGACAACTTCTGTAAATTAGGAATGATGTATTGAAACGTATCCATATTAAAGAAGAGGATTCGCTGAAGTTATTAATACTCATTAAGATAGACAAATCTCCAAGATCTGAGAAGGTGTTACCCACAATTTTGTATTTAGCTGCAGAAGAGATTGCTGGGCCCCTTGCCAAAATATTTGTGTTCTGGACAACCACGTATGAAGTGTCAAAAGCATGGAGTTTGTGTCATGTGTTTCCATTGTTTAAAGAAGGCTGGAAGTAAAATCCATAGAAATATTGGTGATTGAGCCTTATTTAAGTCACGTGTAGTTGGAGATTCCGAGGGATAAAATATACATGTATTTCGAGAGTCAATGACTGATTAGTTAGCGTTCACATGTCATTGTGCATGGGAAATCGTGTTTCACTCGCCCGATTGAAGTTTTTTTTTGAAGTAAGCCAAAGAAGATTCAGCAAGTCACAGAGTTAGACGATTCAATATAGATCTCATGAAAGAGTTTGACAAGGTTCTGCATAGCAAACCTGTTAGTAAGACGAGTTCAGAAAGGTTTACCGCGTGGCACGGTGGAACAGTGGTTAGCACTGCTGCCTCACAGTGCCAGAGACCTGGATTCCCTTCCCGCCTCGAGCAAATGTCTGTGCAGAGATTGCGCATTCTGCGTGTGTTTCCTCTGGTTGCTGCGGTTTCCTCCTACAGTCCAAAAGATGTGCAGGTTAGGTGAATTGTCCATGCTAAATTGCCCGAGAATTTCACGTAGCAGTTGAGATTTGATATTGTGGTCGCACAAGACATTGATCACTTTTGGAACATTGCATAAAAAATTGAATGCTCCTCTACAACTGGGATGTTGTTAAGTTTGGAAGGATGCATAAAATATCTACAAGGGTGTTGCAAGGACTGGAGCATTTGAGCAACAGGAAAAAGCTCAATAGAATGAGTATTTTTTTTTACTCTGGCATATCAGAGAATAGAGGACTATAACATCAGGAGGGGCATGGACATGGTGAGTAACCAAGATCTTTTTCGAAGGTGGAGGAGTCAAAAACTAGAGGATGTAGTTTTAATATGAGACGGGAAAGATAAAAAAAAAAACGATCTGAGGGGTAACTTGATCACCCAGTTTATGATGCAAGTTTGCAATCAGGTAACAGAAGAATTGGTGAAGGCAGGTAAAATTATAAAATTGGTAAGACATCTGGATGTGATAAAAATACGAATGGTTTCGAGAGAAATGAGGCAAATGTTCGCAAATGAAACTAGGTTGGTTTGGGATATCTGGTCAGAAGGGACGACATGCACCAAAGTGTCGTTTCTGCCCTTTCTGGCTGAGTCATTCTGTGATGATTTAATAACACTTTTGAGCAGCTGAGCGCTTTCAGGGCTATTGCACATGGACTTTCTTCCCAACTGTTCCCTTGCTTGAAGCAAGTGCCCGTTGCACCACTAGTGTCGGCGCATGTCCTGCAGAAAAATTATACAACGATGCTGAAGATCAAAACCAGAGTCGTTTGATTCGAAACGATAACTCTGTTCCTTTCCCCACAGATGCAGCCATCCAAGAACAAATATGGGCTCTCTTGCAACTAATATATCTATTTTCTTTTATTTTCAAGTGTTTTTTCAATATGGCGCCACAGCATGGCAGCAATTGAAGTTTTTCACTGTATTTACCCTTACGTAGAAATGACTAATTCATTCATAGGTGTTGAATTCAAACACCAATTCCTGTTTATGATTCATAACCATAGTATCCAAAGTAAATTGTTTCATTTATATCTCTCGATAACACTTTGGAAGTACGATCTCTTTAGTAGGCAGATGTAGCAGCGTTTTAGGCCTCGAGGGACAGAATGAAGCTAACTCTTTGCAAAAATGATTGAATTTGATGAAATTCCATTTCACCTTGTTCAGTTTTTAACATTGAGCACGTAGCCACGGAGCCAAATAAACTGGCAGCACGACAGCTATAGGCATAGAAAGTAATCATGGCCGAATGGCTAAGGCCATTTACAATCTATTAGGGTGTCCTAAGGTTGCCAATCAAAGCGGGTAAAATGTGTAGATGGACAACTTTAACCAGTGGCCATATGTATTTGGGGGTATTTCTGATCAAAGAAGTTAACTGCTTGTGAGCAGCAAAATGAAAAGGGGTCTCCAGCCGCAACTGTAACTAGGACAATTACATGCCAAACATCATGCCATGATACGTATATGTTGGATTCTTTATTTCAGTTCTGTACAATAATGAACTGACGTTGACGTTTAGGGGTGCAATGGACAGCAATGTGGAAGATCTTCACAATTAATTGAATTCGCTTCATCCTAAGTTTACAAAGTAGGATGTACCATTCGAAATCAAAAAATATGAAATTCCTTGCGAGCAGAAAACAGCAGAACGTTTATACAAATTGAATAAAACGAGCCGTAGCCACATTATGTCTGCCCAAATAATATATTTCGTACTGATTAATCGTAGAGCACGTTTAGTAGACACTGTGACATATGGTGACTGTAGTCTATAATTTCGACTGGATAAAAATCGATATGGAGCTAGAAGTATCGAGATTTGATGACTGATTAGACTTTGATTAACAGCTATGAAACAGTAAGTCATAACATTCCCAGAGCAAATTTTCCATTGATTGTCACTCTTCGCTATCTCATGCGAGTTCTCCTTGCGATGAAACCATTTTTATCGGGAATGTACGTCAATCAGTTTTAACAAAATACATAATAAGAATAATAAAAATACAAATAGCATGATGAATAAAGATGCCTTTTTCGTAATGTATCTCGCTTCAGCGCCTGCAATATTATCATTATGATTAATAATGGAATTGGAGAGCATCAGACAGAAATATCAGTGCAGCAAACAGACAATTCCCAAAGTTGTTGTGGTTCTGTTCGCCGAGCTGGAAGTTTTTGTTGCAAACGTTTCGTCCCCTGGCTAGGCGACATCCTCAGTGCTTGGGAGCCTCCTGCGAACCGTTTCTTTGATGTTTCCTCCGGTGTTTATAGTGGTCTGTCCCTGCCGCTTCCGGTTGTCAGTTTCAGCTGTCCGCTGTAGTGGTTGGTATATTGGGTCCAGGTCGATGTGTTTGTTGATGGAGTTTGTGGATGAATGCCATGCCTCTAGGAATTCCCTGGCTGATCTCTGTCTGGCTTGCCCTATGATAGTAGTGTTGTCCCAGTCGAATTCATGTTGCTTGTTGTCTGCGTGTGTGGCTACTAAGGATAGCTGGTCGTGTCATTTCGAAACGACATTATTACACTCGACGGTTTCATACTGAATGTGATTCGAGCTGTAATAGATGAATCACCACAGTTGTCATGCATTTGTGCAGCAGATCTTCAGAATCATATAACTGGACACAAAATCTGCAGACATCCCATCAATGCCCATCCTTCCAGCATCAGTTCCAAAGTCGAAAACCATGCTAGCTATTGTTCAGCACTATTTACGTCACCTGAGATGTTGAAAGAGTGTGTGTTCATACACTGTAAGAAAGCATCTGGCTTGTACTGATAATTGACATATAACACTCATACCTGACGGAGTCAGGCATTGGCCATTACAAATTGTGGCAATCAACCAGTTTCCCAGTGCCTTGCTGTGAATTTGCCATCTCCGAATGCCTGTGTATCAAAAACCTGACCCAAACATTGAGAGGAAAATGTACTGTTTCATCAGTGCTAGAAATTCTGCGCGTCTGTACAATTTAGGTCCAATATTCTAATAGTGTGGCTCTCGGGCAGAATGGAAATCCATCCATTTGCCTGGACAACTGTACCTCCAGTAACACTGAAGAATCTCGAAGTTGTGCTGGGTAAGTAACTCATTCGACTTGCAACATATTCACTCCCTTCACCAATGCCACATATGACAAGTGATGAACGCTAACTACAAGATGCAAAACAGCAACGCATCAAGTCTGTTTTGACAGGAAGTCACAAATATTCACAATGATCGTCGTCCTTTACTATCATTTAGGCGAATAGAAGTGAACAACCACTATAGCGATCAAAGATCACATTTCACGAGCTATTTTAAAATAATAACCACCTCCAAATCGGATAAAAACAGTATCTCTGAATGCTCTGTTGCTTGATATTATAGTGAGAGTCCCGTGTATGGAAGAAAAAGGCTGTATTTCGAAATGATAAGTGAGTCCTTGTTTCTCAGATCTTATCAATTTCATGGCGTCAGCTATCCCACACAGTAGTCCTTAGCCATCAAAGTTATGTATAAACTAGATGAAATTTGTTGCTGCTTACCGCAATAAAACATCGAGTAATGGCTGTGTTTCTGGGACTAATCTGCTGCTCATGGTCTCCCTTATTGTTTTTTACTTTAAGTGCAAATCTTTCATTTCGTGATGGTTTGCTTTTGTGGTTCAGATTCTTTGAACTTGGGCTAACAAGAACAGAGATAATGTTTTTGTTGAAATTCATCAATACATTTCAGGCATAGACAACGTTTTATCAGTAACTTCAGGTTTCTTTTATTTGTTTCTCTCTTGCAGTTAATCTAGCAGCGATTGTATTCCTATCTAATGGCAAGTGTGATCTTTCTAAATGTACCTTACGCTATCTGGTGGCCATGGCAGTATCGGATATCCTGTTCATTATCTACGATCTAATACACGATCGGTTTAGCTACTATTATTACCCAATATCTTTCCTGGACATCACACCTGTTTGCAGTCTTATCTTTGCCCTGAACCGCTTATGAATGGATTGTTCTGTCTGGTTCACTGTCGCATTTTCATTTGATCGTTTTGTTGCAATTTGTTTTGATGAAATGAAAACTAAATATTGCACAGAGACAACTGCGATAAGAGTTGTCGCCACAATATGCATTTTCTTCATTTTAAAAAATATTCCTATTTACTTTCGTTTTGAGCCTCATGAAGTCATCAAACAATATTCCATGGTTCTGTTCTACCAAGCGAAGTTATCTTAAACACCCTCAATGGGTTAGTTTTAGATATTTTGGGAAGTCTTTAACAACAATCTTCCCATTCGCTTTTATTGTCCTGCTCAACATTGTGACAGTTAGATATATGTTTCAGGCAATTAAAGTGCGTAAGGGACTGCAGAGCCACAGAAAGTTAGAGAATGACCAGAGGTAGAGAACAGAAAGAAATCTGTGACTTTCCTGTTTGCTGTGTCGGGAAGCTTCATTCTTCTCTTGTTGATATATATTTTGTATTACTTTCAAGTGTCTTATCACTTGGATGAGTGTGTTTTTGATCTCGTTGAACAAATAGCATATATGCTGCGGAACTTAAGTTGTTGCACTGACGCCTTTGTTTATGTGGTGACACAGAAAGACTTCAGAGACCAGATAAAGTACTCTGTGAAATATCCGATTGTAAAAATTATTCAAATCATTGGTAAATGTAATGACTGAGCATCAAGATCAAATGCAGCTGATAATAGAACGAGGAAACCATTTGAGGAAGTGAAATGAATAGAAAAGGTGGACGAGCGACAGGATAACATTCATTTTTCAATCGAGCAAGGAACAAATTTGAGGGGAAAGAGACTGAAGGACGTAGTAGACAAACCGGTTATAGCAATGAGCAACAGTCAGTCGAAAGCTGGAGTCCTGCAGCTGGCATAACTGACTGTGTAAATAATCGTTCCACAGCAAACAATCGGTTCTCAGCCAGTGAACAGGATACAGACACGAGGAAGACCTGCAGCAAAGTAGCATTGTACGGCCATAATTAAAGAAACAACAATGACTGACTCCACTGCTCTCTTCCTCGCTAAAATCAATTTGTTAAATGTCTGCTCAAAAGTAAAAAGGAAAGCACGAGACAGTCATCACTCTATGTCTTATATTTGTAAATTAAATTTCAGAATGAATCTATCTATTTGTTTCTATTTACTTCACCCTGAGTGAATGTGTGATAACATTAGCTTTCATTAGCTTATTTCCACCGTATCGGGTGATGCGTTGCTGTGAAAAATACAAGCCAGTTGGAGGATTGAAGCGAGATGAATTCAACCTTGAAGATGAGGCTGAATATCACAGGTGAACCACCAACGTTAGGGTCTTTGTTAAACTATTATTTTGCTCTCACAGAATGCTTGAATTCCAGGTGAATTCATAAGGACTTCCAGACCATAACCAAGACGTGCTGTTGTAATATTTAAATGCCTCCATTCTTTCCTCAGTACATAGTAGTCAAACTGTCGTTCACTGGAGCTGCCTTAAAGCTGCCTTTGTACCAAACCCACTTCCTGTGAAGCTCAATCGTATTGACTTGGAGCGTTTTGCCTCTTTATTTCAATCCTGCCCCAGTGGAGTTTCCTACAGCTGTTCTCTGACACCACGGACACAAACATGAAGGGAGGTGGACAGAATGTGCAAGTACTGCTCATAGACTCGTCTTCCAACCATAGAACAAAATAAGCTGAACATTGGATGTTGGACTTCAAAACACGAAACCGAAACTGCTGATTTAGCGACCCTAACTCCAGTTCTGAGAAAAGGTAACTTGATGTGATTTGTTTGCTCTGGTAATTCTTCACAAAAGATGACAGACTTGTTGAGTTCGTCCATCAATTTCTGTTCTTGTTTCCTCTTATCTTCCTAATCAGTTGTGACGACATGGCGTCATTGGCATGAATCTGTCTTCATTCTTCTGGTGAGCTGTTATGGGTGATTCCAACTTTCAAAATATTGACTGTGAACGCTGCAGCTCGTATACTTCAGATGGTCATTTTTTGGCCAAGATCTTTGCTCCAGTCCAGGCAACATCCTGGTAAATCTCCTGTTCAACTTTTCCAATGCTTCCACACCTTTCCTGTAATGGGGAGACCAGAACTGTACACAATATTACAAGTGTACAGTTGCAGCATGACATCACGTCTCCAGAACTCAATCCATCGACCAATAAAACCTTACACACCGTATGCTTTCTTAACAGTACTATCAACAATGGTGGCAAATTTCAGTGATCTATGTACATGGAAACCAAGACCCCTCTGTACATCCACACTACTGAGAAACTTGCCATTGACACAGTATTCTTACTTCCTGTTGTTCTTCCCAAAGTGAATCACCTCACATTTATCTGCAATGATCTCCATTTGCCACGTCTCAGCCCAATGCTGTAGTTTATCCAGGTCCCTCTGAAATCTGCAACATTCTTCTACACTGTCCACCATTCCGCGGACTTTAGTGTCATCTGCAATCGTACTAAGCCATCCACTGATGCCTGTGTCCAAGTCACTTATAAAAATAACAAACAGCCGTGGTCCATATACAGATCCTTCTGTCATATCCCAGTAACCGGACTACAGGCCGAATATTTTCCATCAACCAGCTCTCTCTGCCTTCATACGGAAATTCACTTTCAAATCCAGATGCTAAATCAGTCTTAATCCCATGCCTCCGCATTTTCTCCATCAGTCTGCCATGTTGAAGCTTATGAAAGGTTTTACTGATGTCCATGTACAGCATGTCAAATGAACTACCCTCATCTACATGCTTGGTCACCTTCTCATAAAACTCAATAAGGTTTGTGAAACACAACCTACCTTTGACGAAACCATGCTGACTATCTCCAATCAAATTGTTTCTTGCAAGATGGTAATAAATCCTATCTCTTATACTCTTTACCAAAACCTATCCTATAAAATACGTAAGGCTCATTGGTATATAATTACCTTGGTCATCTCCACTGCCTTTCTTGAACAAGAGCACAATATTTGCAATCCTCCCGTCCTCTGGAACTCAACCTGTAGACAATTACGACTCCAAAGTTCAAGCCAAAGTCTTGGCATTCACCTCAACAGCTTCTCAGAGAATCCTCGAATATAACCCATCTGACTCAGGTGACTTACCTACTTTCACACGTTCTGGATTGAAAAAACCTTCTCCGCACAAACTCAGTCTTTGCTAGGCTAATAGCCCGCATCGCAGTCTTCTCCTCCACAATATCCTTCTATTCCTGAGTGAAAGCAGATGATAAATATTCACTTAGCACCGCTGCAATCTCCACAGAGTCCACACAGAACTTCCCACTTATCTCTTTGACTGGCCCTATTGCTACCCCAGTTATCCTTTTATTCCTCACATACCAATATAAAGCTTTAGTGTTCTCATTCTACCTGCTAACGTCTGTTTTTGTTCCCTCCTTTGCTCTTCTTAACTCTCTCTCTTTGAATCCTTCCGAGCTAACATGTAACTCGCCATTGCCTCATCTGAATCCGCTAAACAAGAGATACAATTTCTTCAGTAAACCACGGTTCCCTTACACTATCACTTCCTCCCTGTCTGACAGGGAAATACTTATGAAGAGCACGCAATGTCCCTTCCTTCAACCAGCTCCACTTTTCCATTGTCCCCATTCTGCATTTTTCTACCGCATTCTAGACCTCCTAAGTCTTGCCTAATCGTTTTAATATTACCCTTGCCCATCTATAACTCCTGCCCTGTGTCATGTCCCTATCCCTTTCAATCGCTAAACTAAACATAACTGAATGATTGTAACTCAAACCAAAGTGTTCGCCTCCACTAAATGAAACACCTGGCCTCGTTTATTACCAAGCACCAAATCACGACTGCGCCCAGCCCTCTTTTCGGCCCTTCGACACACTGCATCGAGCAACCCTCCTGCACTCACTGTTCCAAAACAGAACCGTCCGACGTCCTAGATTTATTCCATTTCCAGTGTATCTTGGGAACGTAAAGCCCCAATAATGACAACTCAGTTCCTTCCACTCCTACGCAGAATCGTTTTGCCAATCCTCTCTTCCACATCCCTGGAACTTTGTGGAGGCTTAGGAAAAACTCCCAGCAGTGTGAACTCGGCCTGTTTCTAACTTCAGCGTATCTCACCTCAGCAGACGAGTCCACGTCAAAAGTTAATTCTGCCATCGTTAGAATGTCCTTCACGAACAAAACCACCCCTCCCCCATTGTAACACCTTCCGTGAACTTAATGAAAGATTTAATCCCTGGAACCAGCAACCTGCTCTCTCCATGTCTCCGATTTGGCTAAAAGATCAATGTCCCAGGTATCTGTCCATGCTGTAAGCTCAGCTACCTTATTCTGGACACTCCCAGCGCTGAAGTAGACACACTTCAAACCAGCTTACAAGCTGCCAGCACACTCTTGTGACTGTGAAATCCTGTCCATGTCCTCCCAACACTCAGCCTCCTGTGCAGTTAAACTACACCACAGGTTCCCATCCCTCTGATGAGCTAGTTTCAACCCACCTAAATAACACTAGCAAATTTCCAACCAGGATATTAGTACTCCTCTGGTTGAGTTGAAGACCGACCAGATTGTAGAGGACCCAAGTTGCCCAGAATGAGACCCAATTATGCATATACTTGAAACACTCCCTCATGCAGTATCCCTCGAACCACGTGTTCAATTCCGCCTCGCTTTCATGTGGCAAGGGTAACAAGCCAGAGATAATAGCTTTTTTCGTTCTATGTTCTATGGTCCATGATTTTTTGAAGATATTAGTAGGAAAGTATAAAGCAGACGTCAGAGGTAGGTTCTTTACGCATTGAGTAGTGAATGCATGGAATGCTTTGCCAGCTGTGGTGGTGGAAGCAGAGTCATTGGGGATATTTAACCGACTGCTAGACATGCACATGGATAGCAATGAGTTGAGAGGTGTGTAGGTTAAGTTACTATACTTCACGTTCGGTTAAAATATCAGCACAACATCGTGGGGCCAACGGGCCAGTTCTGTGCTGTACTTTTCTATGTTCTATGTTCTATTTATGAACCCGCAATCAATGGTTCAGATCCATCTCTGTGGTCCTGCCACATGTAGTATTCAAAGATCTTGGACAATAAAAGAGAGCATTGGAGGAGCAGGCTGCTCTCCAACAATGACGTCCCCTTTTTACGGGGAATCCCAGCACATCAGGGAAAATTTAAAGCTGCTGCATTTGTACCAATATTCAGCCAGAAGAGCAGGACAGCTGATCCATTTCGTCTCCTTCAAATAGGCGACCAACTTCAGACATTCGATTCAGTCCACACATTGTCAAGAAATGGCTGGAGACACTGAAAACTGTGATTTAAGTCCAGAGATTGTCACATCTCCAGCCAAGCAGTTTAATTCCAGCAAGAACACTGACAGTTACTAAAAATATGATAAACTGCCTAGGTATGACCTCTAAACAAAAACCAGGATTACAGGCAGACACTGACCCATCCTTTTCGTTCTGCAATTTAAATGCGAAGCAAGTGTCAGCAATAATGTGATCAATCAGCAATAAGCTGCTCAGGGTCATTCAGGCAGTGTCCCGTCAGGCTCATACAGCGCCTGACCACATTGCAAGTTCAGTTCGAAAGGGTTGAATTGCAAAGGGACATTGAGAGTAATTGTACTTAATATGAAGGGACCATGTAATTGTGTGTGACAATATGAGCCAAAGTCAAGTTATATCTTATGGCAAACTGGCGGAGGTACACTCCTGGAAATAATTATCATGAGCAAAAATATTCAAATGCAACAATACTTTCAAAACCTCCAGGCTTAGTCTGATAAAGAGCAAGTCATGTTCATGCCGCACAAGTATTAGACAAATACGTTACTAAAGAACCAAACCATCAGTCGTTCAGTTTCATTGCTATCATTGCCGAGAAATTGTCCTTGCATAGCCACATAAATAATACCATCTTCGAGAGAATTTCAGAGGCCTACTGACTCTCTAAAACCTGTGAGAGATTGCATCTCAGGAATAATTCAGGACAAAACAAGCCCAATTAATTGCTGTCACCATCTTTCCCCTGTGCCTCTGATGCTCAGTAGTAGCAGTGTCAAACATCGACAAGATTCACTGCATTAATGCTTATTAGACAACACCTTTTAAATCCGCTGTCATCTAGAAGAACAAAGGCAACAGGTACTTTGGAAAAACAGTTATCTGCAAGCTCACTTCCTCATTTGGTCAGAAGTAGTGACGTTTGCTCGTGATTTGATGATTCTCAACTCCTCAGATCACAAACTCAGTCCAAACGCAGCAAGACCTATACAAAATTCAGGTTTGGGCTGACTTTTGACAAGTAATATTCGTACCACACAAATGTCAGACAATAAACATCATACACCATATCGTCATCACGATTCAAATTCCAAAGATAGTACCTTTGCTGAATCCATTGGCACTAACATTCTCAGGTTCATCCAAGACCATCAAGAGGTGTTTATGCCCGAAGCGCCGATTCTTCTGCTCCTCGGATGCTGACTGCCCTGCTGTGCTTTTCCATCACCACACTCTCGACGTAAGTAAATTTTCTCCTGTTCGGCCAAACCATGGCCGCCATCTTGGAGTTCAAGTCAGGAATATGATGAAATAATCTCCACTTGTCTGAATGACTTTGGCTCCAATAGTACGCAAACTCTTTGACACGATTAAAGACTATGCAGCCAATTGAATGGTCCCCATCAACCATCATTCCCTCCCTCCACCACCAACAATTACCCGCAGGTGTGAGTACCATAACAGTCTTTAAAGAGCACCATCCATACTCATTATCACTGTCATCTGGAAGAAAAAGAGCAGCATTTACGAAATAGTGATTATCATGCATTTGATTCTAACGTAAGTATTGTAAAAAACAAAGCTAGAATAAGAATTAGATTCTTAATATGTCCAAATCTCCTTTTATTAAGCTGGGATGAGATTCCATTCAAGTGAACAGGAAACAATAACGCGACGATAAATCCGGATCAGAGAAGTAGCAGGTATTCTGACGGAATAGCACAATGTTTCTAAGAAAATATGTGCTCAAACAGTAGGAATGGTCAGGCTATTATATCCAGACCTCTGTGGAAGTCTAGAAAAGCACAGACAGAACACGAGAGCTTACATCAGATTGTGGGAACTCAAAACTACAGAAAGCTATGTGGAATGTGGAATATGAAGGGGTGAGATCCCCAAAAAAATTAAAGAGCAAATACTGTGTATGATATGATGCTGGCAAGAAACGTCAAGCAATTTTTAGCAAATTTCGTCTAAATGCAGAGAACGAAAATATGTAAGAATCATAATCAGCAAACAGGAGAAACCACTTGCCAGCAGGTGTGTGGTTGTAAAGTTTGTCGATGACAGGCAACATGAGTTCGACTGGGACAACACTTCTATTATAGGACAAGCCAAACAGAGAACAGCCAGGTAATTACTAGAGGCATGGCACTCATCCACAGATTCTATCAACAAACACATCGACCTGGTCCCAATATACCGGCCACTGCAGTGGACAGCTGGAAATGACAACAGGAAGCGGCAGAGACAAACCACTAGAAATGCCGGAGGAAACAGCACAGAAGCTCTTCACAGGAGGCACCTAGACAGGGAACGAAATGTCTGCAACACAAATTCCCAGCTCGGCGAACAGCACCACAACAACGAGCACCCGAGCTACAAATCTTCTCACAAACTTTGAACACCTACAGGCGCGAGATGCGAAGACAAACCAGGAAACGGGAATCCTGTGCCAACCGCCTAAGCGCCACATACAAACAACTCCGGTTCCTGCACGAATGCTGAAAGTATTGAATCCTACCACCATGTGTCAGATACAGATCACCAGTCAACAACCCACATGCCAGAGACACAGACAGACAGAACGGATTCAGGATGATCCAAGTAATGATTACAGACGTCCACAACAGACTATACAAATACAGACTAGAAATTGCGCGCCAAAAATCGTTAATTTCAAAAATCACCAATCAGGAATGGATCCGGATTGTAGAACAGGCCGTCACCATCGGACAGAACAGGACCACACACCGCAAAAAACGGCACTAAAATAAAAAATGGCCAAACTCACACACAACAGAGAGGACACCACAACACATAACTGGGTTAGAAACTTCTCCTACAGACAGCTCAAAGAGACGGAAGGAACAATACTGGCCAAGGGACTCAACTATATCCACAAGGACGCCAAGACAACAGACTTCCTAGCAGCACTAGAATGCACACTCAGAAACAATGGACTGACAGAAGCGACACAACAAACAGTGGGACAAAGTATCGTACCCCTGATAACAAGGAAAAGACAAACACACAGCTTCAACAACAGGAGAGGGAAGCACTAAAAACACTAAGAAATGATAAGAACATAATCATACTACCAGCAGACAAAGGCAGAATGAGGTCATCCTGGACAAAGCAGAGTACCTCCAGAAAGCGCAACAACTACTTGCAGATACCAACACCTACCAAATGATAGAGTTTGACCTCACCCCACAGCTTACCAATAGGATAAACAACACACTGAGGAACCTGCAAAAAACGGTCAAATTACCAGGTTTGACCTACAGAGAATGAAACCTGAAAGCAACACCACCCCCAGATTCTACGGACTACCTAAAGTGCACAAACCAGAAATCCCACTCAGACCCATCGTATCGCTACCAGGGACACCTTCACACAAACTGGCTAAACAACTACAACAGAAACTGAAACACCTGATCGGCGGATCCGGACAACACAGGAATTCTTGGACATCATCAGAAAGACACACATAGACAAGGAAGACGCCATGGTCTCATTCGATGTAACGGCACCGTTCAGTTATCGACAAAACCCGAGCCAGAGAAACAATAGCCAACCTACTGGACATACAGAACAGACAACAAGACGGGGAAAGTATCAACAAAGACTGCATACTCAAACTACTGGACCTATGCATCACAACACACTTCACATTCAACAACCAAATATATGAGCAAATCAACGGCAAACCCTGGGCTCACCCATCTGTAGACTCATAGCGGAAGCTGTAACGCAAAGATTAGAACAAACAGTCTTACCGCAAATTCAACCCAAACTCTGCGTTAGATATGTGGATGAAACCTTTGTAATAATTAAAAACACAGAAATAGAAAACACACACCGGATCATCAAAGCCACACTCACAGGAATCGGATTCACGTGAGAGGAAGAAAAGGACAACCAACTCCCATTCCTAGACGTGATGGTACAGAGAACACCTAACGGAGAATTTACTACAAAGCTATACAGGAAAGCCACACACACAGGCCAAGTCCTGAACTACGAAAGCAACCACCCCAACACACACAAAAGAAAGTGCATCAGGACACTGTTCAAAAGGGCCACAACACACTGCAGCACACCAGAACTGCAAAAAGAGGAAGAAGAACACCTCTACAATGTATTCGTCAAAAACGGATACCCCGGCAATTTCATCAACAGATGCCTAAGGGAAAGACAACGGAATGAGGACATGCCACAACCCATAGGACTAGCCACATTACCCTACATCAAGAACATTTCTGAACTCTCAACCAGACTACTACCACCACTAGGACTCATAACAGCACACAAACCAACAGCCAGTCTCAGACAACAACTCACCAGGCCAAAGTTTCTGATAACCAACATGAGCCAAAACCAACGTAGTGTACAAATTCCCATGCAAGGACTGCACAAAACACTACATAGGACAAACAGGAAGAAGCTAACGACCCGTACACATGAACACCAACTAGCCACGAAACGACACAACCAGCCATCCTTAGTAGCCACACACGCAGATAACAGGCAACATGAGTTCGACTGGGACACCACTACTATTATAGGACAAGCCAAATAGAGAACAGCCAGGGAATTCCTAGAGGAATGGCAGTCATCCACAGATTCTATCAACAAACACATCGACCTGGACCCAATATACCGGCCACTGCAGCGGACAGCTGGAACTGACAACCGGAAGCGGCAGAGAAGAACACGAGAAAGGCCAGAGGAAACAACACAGAAGCTCTTCACAGGAGGCTCCCAAGCACTGAGGATGTCACCTAGACAGGGGACGAAACGTGTGCAACACAAATTCCCAGCTCGGCGAGCTACAAATCTTATCACAAACTTTCAATTTGTATCTGATTCTGAATTTGAATTCAACCTTAAAGGTACTTCACCAATGTGGGCGATGTGAGGAATCAGGAAGAATTTTTTGACAACCCACCAGACATTTCTTGATGTTACTGCATTTATGAATATAAGATCTCGTCATCAAGGCAGGGTGGTAACAATGTCAATATTTGGAAATCCCTGATGACAAGATAAATTATGAGCTCTGTCAAAAACAGCAAGGAAGTACATCTAAAAGTTATAGAAACCGACAGTTGAAGGCCTCGAAAAACATTTAAAACAAATACTCAGCACAAGCATAACAAGTAGTTAGAAGGGCTAAAAGACAACGTGATATGTCTTTGGCAAACAGGATTAAGGCAAATCCAAAATCAGATAATTAGGATTAAGAGGGGAGCCAGGAAAAATGCATTCGACTCAACCATACAGGAGGGAGTTATTGCATGTAGCTGGAGGAAGTGTGTGAAGTCCTTTACGAATTCTTTGCATCTGCATTGAAAAAAGATTAACGACATGGTGCATGGTCAGTCATGAAAAAGATATGTGTGCATTCCAGAGCTTTTCGACATGAAAAAACAAGAGGGTGTGCTGGGCGTTTCAAAAAAGTATTAATGTAGATAAATCTCCAGGATATAATGGGTTCAATCCAAGAATACTGAGGGAAGTGAGAGAATAAATTACTGGGGTCTTATGCACACTCGTTGTATGTATGGCCGTCAGTCACAAGAGAGGTTCCAGAGAACTGGAGAAAGGCTAATATTGTTTCCTTAGTTGAAGAAGGCCAACAGTATTATTGAAAGAAATTTCCAAAGAAAAAAAAACAAAAAGCCTTACGTCAGTGAAAGTGAAATTATTGGAGATTCTTAGAAAATGTACTGACTCACATTTGGAAAAAAAATATGGACTTATTAGCGAAAGTCAACATGGCATTGTGTGGGGAAGATTGTGTCTCATACGTTTGATGCATTATTTTTAAAAAGTCAGAAAAGGTAATTGATGAGGGCATGGAAATGGATGTTGGCCATATTGAACATAGCAAGGCCTTTTATATGGTTCATATTGGCAGATTTATACAGAAGGTGAACTCAAATAATAACAGTTGTCATTCGGTAAGATGGATACAGATCTGCTTGGTCATCGAAGATGGAAGAATATTGAAAGGGTGTTTGGAGATCCTGGAGATCTGTGGATAGATTTGGGGAGTTGTGGATCGTCGGTATGACTGGCAGAGTTACAGCAAGATATTGGTAGGCTGGAGACTTGCATGGAGAGAATGCATATGTAATTTAATCTGGACAATTGCGAGGTAATGCATTGTCGAAGGTCTGCTGCAGAAGAGAAATATACAATAAATGGTGTAACTCTAAGTTGCTTCAAAATCCGAAGGGATTAAGGCATGCAAGCTACAGTTCTCTGAAACTGAAAATGAGTTCACCAGTGTTAACAGTGTGAACATTTTGGATTTGATGCTCGACAATGAGCCGGAGCAGGTGTCAGATCTTCAACTCTCCTGAACAACTTGAACAAACCTTCCACCCAGGGGAGAGCATTTTGGTGATAGTGACCACAACTGCCTCACATTCTACATATCTACGAAGAAGGAGAGAATCAGGCGGAATGGGAGGGTATTTAATTGGGGAAAAGGAAACTACGATGCTATCAAACGTGAGTTGGGAAGCATAGACTGGTAGCAATTGTTCCATGGAAAGGGCACTATCGACATGTGGAGACTGTTTAAGGAACAGTTGTTGTAAGTAATGAACAAATGTGTTCCTCTGAGACAGGCAAGAATGGGTAAGATAAAGGAACGTTGGATGACGAGAGCGGAGGAGCTTCTCACCAAAAGAAAGAATGGAACTTACATAAGGTGGAGGTAGCAAGGGTCTTGCTCAGCTCTCGAGGATTACAGGTAGGCGAGGAAGGAGCTCAAAAATTGTCTGAGGAGACCCAGGAGGGGTCAAGAAAAAGGCTTGGCAGGAAGGATTAGGGGTAATCCAAAGGCATTTTACACGTATGTGAGGAATAAGAAAATGATCAAAGAAAGAGTAGGGACGATCAGGGATAGCATAGAGAACTTGTGTATAGAGTCTGAGGAGGCAGT
>NC_057717.1:62757956-62761106 GCF_004010195.1 Chiloscyllium plagiosum | reverse complement strand
TTCCACCCTGTTATGATTTGGTGATCCAGGTTATGTTCCAACAGTGAATGCTGCATTCTTTTTTCAATTCCGAACTATTAATAAAGTCTGTGGTTTCTTACTATTATTCCACAAGCACTCCTGCTTCTGCTCCTCTTTTATTCCACTCCTTCATTCCCGGTTTGGTAGGAATAACGGGATGAGGCAGGAGATGTTGCGGACTTACAGGGGAATTTTGTGGTAATGGCAGAGACACCACCAGCTGATCACTCTCATTATCTGATGTCACCTTTCATTCATTCAAACCAACAGTATATACATCGCTGTGCTTCTTTAATTGTAGTGTAATTGCGTTTTGTGTTCTTTGTTCTGGATTAGGAATTCTGTTTTGAAAGAGAAACAGTCATAATTGTTTGAGGAAGAAATGTCGCCTTGCCTGAGTTTGAAGTGACAGACACATTATCCGGAGAATGTGAGCCCAGTTCTACACACTCCAATCACTGGGCAAAAAGTCTCTTAGTAGCTGCACACTCAAGATGTCTGAGTACAGAAATATGTAGTGAGCTGTACGAACAGACAGAGTATCAAAGAATGTGAAAGAGAAAGAGGATGAGGTGGATGCACAGACACAAAGAGTGACAATGCAGGCACACGCTGAGTTAGACACTGAAGGGACCAATTTTCCACTTGGCATTGCTGCAAGCTGACAGAAAGGAAACGAAAAAGGGCAATCGTTTAAGCACAGCCTTTCAAGAGCTAAGAGCAACGGAGGCAGCATTGGAGCAAATAAATTCCTTTCGAATTTGTGAACGTGACAGCTGTTAGCCATTGAGATATTTTGACAAATATCCTGATTCGACAGATACGACTGATAATTTTCCCAGCATTATAATATAGAAATGTATAACTGACGTGTTCTGTCGATCTGAAACTTTAACTCGGTTTCTCTCCACAGATGTTGCCATGCCTGCTGAGTTTCTCCAACAACTCACGTATTTGATTCAGATTTACATCACCAAAGAAAAATGAAAATCAATATTCTGTTGATGGTTTCATTTATAAAACCCCTCAAAAAATAAAACTGGTTTGCACTCTAAGAGACAAATATACACTACACTGATTATACACCTGCAAATATGCAAAACCACATTCAAATTCAGGCCGTGGCAGACCCAAGACCGAACGTCTCCGTATCTCATTCGAGTCTCGACAACAAATGGGAATTCACGTTTCTGCGACCTGCCAAATGCACAATTGTGAAATGACTGGCTGTAACAACAAGCTCCATCTGTACAGCCTCTCCTTGGCAGAGTGGGAGCGGGAGAATAATATTTTGTCCCCGATATGTTTCCAACTACATATCCATTCTATCATTACGACCACATTATTACATCTCAGGAACAGTACCTGACCGTCCTGCACCTCAGCAGCAAGTGATTACTTTGGATGCTGGAGATCAAAGTCAAAAGTGTAGCACTTGGAAAGCACATTCGGTAAGGCAACATCTGAGGAGCAGGGGATTCGACGTTTCAAGCATTCCTGATGAACTGCTTATTTGCGAAATAACGAATTTCCTGCTCCCCGGATGCTGCTTGACGTGCACCACAGTTTTTGACTCTACCCCACCTCAGCTCATCTGCTTCGGAAAGTATTTGATGAACTTGCTACTACTCAGTTGGATTCTTTTGTTACATGTTTGGCAGCTTGCAACATTCTATTGCTCATTCTCACTCAGATCATCCAGACTACTAAATAAAAATAAACTGTGGATGCTGGAAATCTGAAACCAAAGCCATAATTGCTGGAAAAACTCTGCATTCCATCTGTTCAACTGAATCGTAGAGCATTAAACTGGGAGCAGGAAATGAGAAAGCCACAACTTAATAACTGCTACATTTCGTTTCTCCAAAAAAAAGTGCAGTGTTTCGATCAGGGTCTCACCGTCTCAAGTGCTGATAGAAATGGGGAAATAATGTTGGCCCAGCCACTGCTGAACAAATGAAAAAAAAAAAGACTTCTTGCGTTCCTCATCAGTTGCTACCACTGCAGACCATGTCAATGTGATTCATAAAGCAGGGCAGTCAGATACCTCTGAACCCAGCAAAATTTCATTTAACTTAAAGGATCAACACTGAATGTTCCTGATAGACATCTCATTCTCCATTTCATTGGTCAACATATTACTTAAAAACGTCCTTATCTCTACACACTCAATTTTAATACACTTAACGTTCCATTCGCGGTTTAATTTCCAAACTATTTTTACCACGAACATACTCTTTTTTTTTAAATCGAAGAGTAAGCTGAAATGATGCCTTTTGGAAATCCAAATATCGCTCTATCACCCTTATTTATTGTGTCCATGTGAAAGACGGAAAACTTGAGACGTCTCGTTTTGAACTCCATCATTTTGGGTTAAAAGAAGACCTAGGCCAGTCATCTATCCACCCCAAATCATGATTTCATAAACGACTGGAAGTTTACACACCAGCCTGGAACACTGGAAAAGCCCTGCTCAAACACTCTCTCCTGATAACTCAAGCCGTATCGACACTGCAACATTATTGTATATATTCTCTGCATTCTTTCAAGTCTTACAACATCTTTCCTGATGAAAGTGATCGGAAATGTCAGAAGTAATCTAAGTGTTGCCTCACTAATTTTCTGTACAGTCACATGATATGTGAACTCCAAGAATCGATGTTCTGATTAATGAATGCAAGCGTGCCAAATGCTTTATTCACGAACTTTTCTACATGTGACACTGCTCTCGTAATATTTGCATTGTCTTATAAAGTCGTGCTTGTCTTCTTAACCACTATATTTTGCTGCCTTCACGAATCTGTAGACCCACATGCAAGGTCACAATGTTCCTTTGTGTTTCCCAATGCACTATCGTTCTTTGAGTACTCCCATGACGTGTTGCTTACAAAATGCATTGCCTGATGTTTTTATTGTTATTTTTCAGCTCCCACTATCTGCCCATTTGATAAATCCATCTCAGAAATCCTGGAACTTAAGACCTTCTTACTCACTGTTAACCACTTTGCCAACCTTCATATACTCCTCAAACTTTCTTATCATTTCCCCCACATTATTTCTATATTGTTTCATGGAATCACAAACATGAAGGTACACAGCATTGATCCTTGTGGTACACCACTGAATACC
>NC_057717.1:62720879-62757781 GCF_004010195.1 Chiloscyllium plagiosum | reverse complement strand
CATCTAACTACTCCCAGGTGGCCAAAATGTAATGTAAACCAATGGTCAGAGCACGTATAATGTTATCTCTTATCTCACAAAGCAACGGAAGACGCAATTTCATCCAGAGCTGGGAATTTGCCCACTTTTAGCCTGTCAAAACCTCCAATACCGTCTCAGTCGCGATCTGAAACGGCTCAAAAAACCTCAGTCTATCGTCCTACAATCTGTACCTATATATTACCAAACAAGTACTGTTCCTCAGCTGCACATGTCAGGTGATTCCCTCAGTTATCCCATTTACTGATGCAAATGTACTATGATACTGGAGGGAGATAATTCCGGTATTATCAGTGGAAAACGCTGTTTCAGCCTTTGCGCATATAAATCCTTTAGCTTTGATAACCAATGGCACATTTTCACAGTGAGCAAGGGTTTACGTGTTGTCTATCTGAAAAAGATGTCACTAAATTCTTCTTCCTGCGGAAACGCCTGTCAGTTCAGGTTTGACATGAGGTTCTTTTCTCACTCTCTGTTGTCCATCGAGTCCAAGATAGAACTGCGATACATGCACATGATTGCTGTATGAATAGACCTAAGACGTTGATGCCTAAGACTCGAATTGCAATAGGATCAATCCACAAGAAAAGTTTTCAATAGGAACAGAGTACTGTCTTCGGTGCAGGGGATCACTGATCATGGACAATCTCAGACAACAAGGCACACGCACGACCTTTCTTCCTAGATCATTCACAGTATCAGAAGGCCTGAGACAGAGATGTGCGCCAAGGAACAGGGCAAAAGCAGAAGGTGCTGGAACAACTTAGCAGGTCTGGCAGCATCTGAGAAGAGAAATGAGAGCTAGCGTTTCGCGTCCAGTGACCCTTCCTCAGAGTTGATGGCACCATGAAAGTGTTGGCCGAAATGTAGAAGATTGGGTGGTGGGGTTCGGATAAGAAGTAAACAGTGGGTATAGAACTCAAAAAGAGAGAAGAGGATTTGGACAAACTCATCGATAACGATCGGGCTGAGGGGTGAATAGCTTTTAATGGAGACTGTTTGTGACTAAACATAGATAGTGTGTAATGGCGAGATAGAATTCAGAACATGTGGAAATAGGTAGACATGAATTAGTGCAGTTACATATGTGACTATCTTCAGACTGACAATGACCTTGGTAAGGAAGGAATGACAGAGGAAATTCAAATATATTTTCAGCAGTTAACATCGTCTCTAGAGTTTCTCCATTCACATGTTAAGCCCGACTTCAGGCCACCGCCCACTCCTCCACAGCCTTATCCAATGACTTCAATCAGATCTCAGCCATGCACACGAAAATTGAAGAACGTAGCAACAATGAAGCGAAGGTCGGTACGTTTATTGTCCGTTGTCTTCCTCTGGGCAATAAACAACGTGATTTTTATCTTATCTCTTAATCATTGAAGGGATGTGAAGGATCAGTGTTCAAGCTAACATCACAACAGCCAGTTGGCTATTTTCCATTTAACAGCCGAGCGGGAGCAGACACAGCAAAGAATGCTGCATTCACCCAGTCTGCAGCTGCAGCTGCTGCACTGCTCTCATAACTCTCTGTGTAAACAACCCGCCTCTGGCATGCCCTCTATACTTTCGTCCTGCTCTGCAGCTTCCACCCTAACTGCCTGAAATCACTTTTTATATCCTCGATCCTATTCCTGGCTACATCATTGGTGCCAATATGTAACAAGTTTTCTGGCTGTTTGCCCTCCCCTTTCAGAATCTTATACACCCGATCGGATATGTCCAGGAGTTTGGCACCAGGGAGGCAACATATATTCCGGGAATCCCGATCCTGACCACAAAATCTCCTGTCAATTTTCCCAATACAATTTGGAAGCAGCTCCTTGATGTGGACCATATAACTACTTAATAATCTGTTGTTCAAGAGAAGACCGAACACTCATCTCTGTGCACAAGGGCGATCGTTCTCTCAACCTCTGGGACCCAGAATAAAAATGAATGATGTGAAGCCATACTGTATTTCTGAGTGTTTGCTTCGACTGATATGGGGATTAGGGAATCCAGACGACAATATGAAGCTGCAAATCAATGAGGTAAGATCGACATTAATATGACTGTTGATCATCTATAATAATTCAGTCAGCAATTGGCCATGACCTTGCTGAAATCTCGTCTTAAAAACAACACAGCATAGGAACAGGCCCTTCGACCCACCAAGCTTGCACTGACACATGATGCCTTTCTAAAGTTGCAAAGCGTTATCTATCTTTCCATTCACTCCTTACTCATCTATGTGTCAAGATACCTCTTAATTGTTGCTTCTGTATCTTCTCCTACAATCTCCTCGATCAGGGCATTTTCACATTCTTTCTCGAATAGGAAACAAAATGGCTTCTCATATCTCCTTCAAACCTTCCCCTTTTTAACTAAAACTTATGGCTCAGGTAATTGATATGTCTACCCTGGCAAAAAGGCTCTGAGAAGCTATTCTATCCACATATCAACAAATTTTGTAAACATCTACCAGGTAGCCCCTGAGCCACTGATGTCCAATTGAAAACAAACCAAGCTTGCTCAATTATTCCTCACACCTAATATCCTTCAAACCAGTCAGCATCCCGGTAAACGTTTTCAAGCAATCTCCCACAAATCTAAATCTTTTTGTTGACGTGTAACCAATCCTGTATAAAATATTCCGAAGTGGCTGAAGTAAAGTTGTATTCAGCTGCAACATGACATGCCAGTTTTTGTACTCTGTTCTCTGATTGATGTGCGCAAGCATGTGTTAGGCCTTCTTAATCACACTGTTCACACTGTTAACACTGTTGAACTAATTTTCAGTCTCAGAGAACTGTAGCTTGCATGCCTCAATCCCTTTGGATTTTGAAGCAACTTAGAGTTACTACATTTATTGTATATTTCTCTTCTGCAGCACACCTTCGACAATGCATTACCTCGCAATTGTCCAGATTAAATTACATATGCATTCTCTCCACGCAAGTCTCCAGCCTACCAATATCTTGCTGTAACTCTGCCAGTCATACCGACGATCCACAACTCCCCAAATCTATTCACAGATCTCCAGGATCTCCAAACACCCTTTCAATATTCTTCCATCTTCGATGACCAAGCAGATCTGTATCCATCTTACCAACTGACAACTGTTATTATTTGAGTTCACCTTCTGTATAAATCTGCCAATATGAACCATATAAAAGGCCTTGCTATGTTCAATATGGCCAACATCCATTTCCATGCCCTCATCAATTACCTTTTCTGACTTTTTCAAAACAATGAATCAAACTTATGAGACACAATCTTCCCCACACAAAGCCATGTTGACTTTCGCTAATAAGTCCATATTTTTTTTCGAAATGTGAGTCAGTACGTTTTCTAAGAATCTGCAATAATTTCCCTTTCACTGACGTAAGGCTTTTTGTTTTTTTTTTGTTTGGAAATTTCTTGCATTAACACTATGGCCTTCTTCAACTAAGGAAACAATATTAGCCTTTCTCCAGTTCTCTGGAACCTCTCTTGTGACTGACGACCATACATACAAGGAGTGTGTATAAGACCCCAGTAATTTATTCTCTCACTTCCCTCAGTATCCTTGGATTGAACCCATTATATCCTTGAGATTTATCCACATTAATGCTTTTTTGAAACGCCCAGAACACCCTCTTGTTTTTTTTTAATGTAGAAAAGCTCTGGAATGCGTACATATCTTTTTCATGACTGACCATGCACCATGTCGTTAATCTTTTTTCAATGCAGATGCAAAGAATTCGTAAAGGACTTCACACACTTCCTCCAGTTACATGCAGTAACTCCCTCCTGTGTCGTTAAGTCGAATGCATTATCCCTGGCTACCCTCTTAATCCTAATTATCTGATTTTGGATTTTCCTTAATCCTGTTTGCCAAAGATGTATCACGTTGTCTTTTAGCCCTTCTAACTACTTGTTATGGTTGTGCTGAGTATTTATTTTAAATGTTTTTCGGGGCCTTCAACTGTCGGTTTCTATAACTTTTAGATGTACTTCCTTGCTGTTTTTGACTGAGCTCATAATTTATCTTGTCATCAGGGATTTCCAAATATTGACATTGTTACCACCCTGTCTCGATGATGAGATCTTATATTCATAAATGCAGTAACATCAAGAAATGTTGTGGGTTGTCAAAAAATTCTCCCTGATTCCTCACACTGCCCACATTGGTGAAGTACCGTTAAGGTTGAATTCAAATTCAGAATCAGATACAAATTGAAAGTTTGTGATAAGATTTGTAGCTCGCCGAGTTGGGAACTTGTGTTGCAGACGTTTCATCCCCTGTCTAGCTGACATCCTTAGTTCTTGGGAGCCTCCTGTGAAGTACTTCTGTGTTGTTTCCTCTGGCCTTTCTAGTTGTTTTTCTCTGCCGCTTCCGGTTGTCAGTTCCAGCTGTCCGCTGCAGTGGCCGGTATATTGGGTCCAGGTCGATGTGTTTGTTGATAGAATCTGTGGATGACTGCCATTCCTCTAGGAATTCCCTGGCTGTTCTCTATTTGGCTTGTCCTATAATAGTAGTGGTGTCCCAGTCGAACTCATGTTGCCTGTCATCTGCGTGTGTGGCTACTAAGGATGGCTGCTTGTGCCGTTTCGTGGCTAGTTTGTGTTCATGTATACGGGTTGTTAGCTGTCTTCCTGTTTGTCCTATGTAGTGTTTTGTGCAGTCCTTGCATTGGAATTTGTACACTACGTTGGTTTTGCTCATGTTGGGTATCAGAAACTTTGGCCTGGTGAGTTGTTGTCTAAGACTGGCTGTTGGTTTGTGTGCTGTTATGAGTCCTACTGGTCGTAGTAGTCTGGTCGAGATTTCAGAAATGTTCTTGATGTAGGGTAACGTGGCTAGTCCTTTGGGTTGTGGCATGTCCTCATTCTGTTGTCTTTCCCTTAGGCATCTGTTGATGAAATTGCGGGGGTTTCCGTTTTTGACGAATACCTTGTAGAGGTGTTCTTCTTCCTCTTTTTGCGGTTCTGGTGTGCTGCAGTGTGTTGTGGCCCTTTTGAACAGTGTCTTAATGCAACTTTCTTTGTGTGTGTTGGGTGGATGCTTTCGTAGTTCAGGACTTGGTCTGTGTGTGTGGCTTTCCTGTATAGCTTTGTAATAAATTTTCCGTTAGGTGTTCTCTGTACCATCACGTCTAGGAATGGGAGTTGGTTGTCCTTTTCTTCCTCTCACTTGAATCCGATTCCTGTGTGTGTGGCTTTGATGATCCGGTGTGTGTTTTCTATTTCTGTGATTTTAATTATTACAAAAGTGTCATCCACATATCTGACCCAGAGCTTGGGTTGAATTTGCGGTAAGACTGTTTGTTCTAATCTTTGCGTTACAGCTTCCGCTATGAGTCTAGAGATGGTTCAGCCCAGGGTTTGCCGTTGATTTGCTCATATATTTGGTTGTTGAATGTGAAGTGTGTTGTGATGCACAGGTCCAGTATGCAGTCTTTGTTGATAGCTTCCCCGTCTTGTTGTCTGTTCTGTATGTCCAGCAGGTTGGCTATTGTTCCTCTGGCTCGGGTTTTGTCGATAGATGTGAACGGTGCCATTACATCGAATGAGACCATGGCTTCTACCTTGTCTATGTGTGTATTTCTGATGATGTCTAAGAATTCCTGTGTTGACTGTATAGCGTGTCTGGATCCGCCGATCAGGTGTTTCAGTTGCTGTTGTAGTTCTTTAGCCAGTTTGTGTGAAGGTGTCCCTGATAGCGATGCGATGGGTCTGATTGGGATGTCAGGTTTGTGCACTTTAGGTCGTCCATAGAATCTGGGGGTGGTGTTGCTTTCAGGTTTCATTCTCTGTAGGTCTAACCTGGTAATCTGACCTTTTTTTGCAGGTTCCTCAGTGTGTTGTTTATCCTATTGGTGAGCTGTGGGGTGGGGTCAAACTCTATCATTTGTTAGGTGTTGGTATCTGCAAACTTCTGGAGTAACTCTGCTTTGTCCAGGATGACCTCATTTTGCCTTTGTCTTCTGGTAGTATGATTATGTTCTTATCATTTCTTAGTGTTTTTAGTGCTTCCCTCTCCTGGTGTTGAAGCTGTGTGTTTGTCTTTTCCTTGTTATCAGGGGTACGATACTTTGTCTCACTGTTTGTTGTGTCGCTTCTGTCAGTCCATTGTTTCTGAGTGTGCATTCTAGTGCTGCTAGGAAGTCTGTTGTCTTGGCGTCCCTGTGGATATAGTTGAGTCCCTAGGCCAGTATTGTTCCTTCCGTCTCTTTGAGCTGTCTGTAGGAGAAGTTTCTAACCCAGTTATGTGTTGTGGTGTCCTCTCTGTTGTGTGTGAGTTTGGCCATTTTTTATTTTAGTGCCGTTTTTTGCGGTGTGTGGTCCTGTTCTGTCCGATGGTGACGGCCTGTTCTACAATCTGGGTCCATTCCTGATTGGTGATTTTTGAAATTAACGATTTTTGGCGCGCAATTTCTAGTCTGTATTTGTATAGATTGTTGTGGGCATCTGTAATAATTACCTGGATCATCCTGAATCCCTTCTGTCTGTCTGTGTCTCTGGCATGTGAGTTGTTGACTCTTGATCTGTATCTGACACATGGTGGAAGGATTCAATACTTTCAGCATTCGTGCAGGAACCGGAGTTGTTCGTATGTGGTGCTTAAGCGGTTGGCACAGGATTCCCCTTTCCTGGTTTGTCTTAGCATCTTGCGCCTGTAGGTGTTCAAAGTTTGTGAGAAGATTGTAGCTCGGGTGCTCGTTGTTGTGGTGCTGTTCGCCGAGCTGGGAATTTGTGTTGCAGACATTTCGTTCCCTGTCTAGGTGACATCCTCAGTGCTTCGGTGCCTCCTGTGAAGAGCTTCTGTGTTGTTTCCTCCGGCATTTCTAGTGGTTTGTCTCTGCCGCTTCCTGTTGTCATTTCCAGCTGTCCACTGCAGTGGCCGGTATATTGGGTCCAGGTCGATGTGTTTGTTGATAGAATCTGTCGATGAGTGCCAGGCCTCTAGTAATTACCTGGCTGTTCTCTGTTTGGCTTGTCCTATAGTAGTAGTGTTGTCTCAGTCGGCCTCGTGTTGCCTGTCATCTACAAAGTTTTTACAACCACACACCTGGTTTCTCCTGTTTGCTGATTATGATTCTTACACATTTTCGTTCTCTGCATTTAAAAGAAATTTGCTAAAATTGCTTGACGTTTCTTGCCAGCATCATTTCAAACACAGTATTTGCTCTTTAATTTTTTTTTGGGATCTCACCCCTTCACATTCCACATAGATTTCTGTAGTTTTGAGTTCCCACAATCTGATGTAAGCTCTCGTGTTCTGTCTGTGCTTTTCTAGACTTCTACAGAGGTCTGGATATAATAGCCTGACCATTCCTACTGTTTAAGCACATATTTTCTTATAAATATTGTGCTATTCCGTCAGAATACCTGCTACTTCTCTGATCCGGATTTATCGTCGCGTTATTGTTTCCTGTTCACATGCTTAATAAAATGAGATTTGGACATATTAAGAATCTAACTCTTATTCTAGTTTTGTTTTTTACAATACTTACGTTAGAATCAAATGCATTATAATCACTATTTCGTAAATGCTGCTCTTTTTCCTCCAGATGACAGTGATAACGAGTGTGGATGGTGCTCTTTAAGGACTGTTATGGTACTCACACCTGCGGGTAATTGTTGGTGGTGGAGGGAGGAAATGATGGTTGATAGGGACCATTCAATTGGCAGCGTAGTCTTTAATCGTGTCAAAGAGTTTGAGTACTATTGGAACCAAAGTCATTCAGACAAGTGGAGATTATTTCATCATATTCCTGACTTGAACCTCGAAGATGGCGGCCACGGTTTGGCCAAACAGGAGAAAATTTACTTACTTCGAGAGTGTGGTGATGGAAAAGCACAGCAGGGCAGTCAGCATCCGAGGAGCAGAAGAATCGGCGCTTCGGTCATAAACACCTCTTGATGGTCTTGGATGAACCTGAGAATGTTAGTGCCAATGGATTCAGCAAAGGTACTATCTTTGGAATTTGAATCGTGATGACGATATGGTGTATGATGTTTATTGTCTGACATTTATGTGGTACGAATATTACTTGTCAAAAGTCAGCCCAAACCTGAATTTTGTCTAGGTTTTGCTGCGTTTGGACTGAGTTTGTGATCTGAGGAGTTGAGAATCATCAAATCACGAGCAAACCTCACTACTTCTGACCAAGTGAGGAAGTGAGCTTGCAGATAACTGGTTTTCCAAAGTACCTGTTGCCTTTGTTCTTCCAGATGACAGTGGGTTTAAAATGTGTTGTCTAATAAGCCTTAATGCAGTGAATCTTGTCGATGTTTGACACTGCTGCTGCTGAGCATCAGAGGCACAGGGGAAAGATGGTGACAGCAATTAATTGGGCTTGTTGTGTCCTGGATTATTCCTGAGATTCAATCTCTCACAAGTTTTAGAGAGTCAGTAGGCCTCTGAAATTCTCTCGAAGACGGTATTATTTATGTGGCTATGCAAGGTCAATTTCTCGGCAATGACAGCAATGAAACGAAACGACTGACGGTTTGGTTCTTTATTGACGTATTTGTCTAATATTGTGCGGCATGACCATGACTTGCTCTTTATCAGACAAAGCCTGGAGGTTTTGAAAGTATTGTTGCATTTGAATATTTTTGCTCATGATAATTATTTCCTGGAGTTTACCTCCGCCAGTTTGCCATAAGATATAACTTGACTTTGGCTCATATTGTCACACACAATTACATGGTCCCTTCATATTATGTACAATTATTCTCAATGTTCCTTTGCAATTCAACCCTTTCGAACTGACCTTGCAATGTGATCAGGCGCTGTATGAGCCTGACGGGACACTGCCTGAATGACCCTGAGCAGCTTATTTCTGATTGATCACATTATTGCTGACACTTCGTTCACATTTAAATTGCAGAACGAAAAGGATGGGTCAGTGTCTGCCTGCAATCCAAGTATCCTGGCTTTTATTTAGAGGTCATACCTAGGCAGTTTATCATATTTTTAGTAACTGTCAGTGTTCTTGCTGGAATTAAACTGCTTGGCTGGAGATGTGACAATCTCTGGACTTAAATCACAGTTTGCAGTGTCTCCAGCCATTTCTTGACAATGTGTGGAATGAATCGAATGTCTGAAGTTGGTCGCCTATTTGAAGGGGACGAAATGGATCTGCTGTTCTGCTCTTCTGGCTGAAGATTGTTACAAATGCAGCAGCTTTAAATTTTCCCTGATGTGCTGGGCTTCCCCGTAAAAAGGGGATGTCATTGTTGGAGAGCAGCCTGCTCCTCCAATGCTCTCTTTTATTGTCCAAGATCTTTGAAAACTACATGTGGCAGGACCACAGAGATGGATCTGAACCATTGATTGCGGGATCATAAATAGAACATAGAACATAGGAAAGTACAGCACAGAACCGGCCCGTTGGCCCCACGATGTTGTGCCGATATTTTAACCGAATGTGAAATATAGTAAGTTAACCTACACACCTCTCAACTCACTGCTATCCATGTGCATGTCTAGCAGTCGGTTAAATATCCCCAATGACTCTGCTTCCACCACCACAGCTGGCAAAGCATTCCATGCATTCACTACTCAATGCGTAAAGAACCTACCTCTGACGTCTGCTTTATACTTTCCTACTAATATCTTCAAAAAATCATGGAACATAGAATATAGAACAAAAAAAGCTATTATCTCTGGCTTGTTACCCTTTCCACATGAAAGCGAGGCGAGATTGAACACGTGGTTCGAGGGATACTGCATGAGGGAGTGTTTCAAGTATATGCATAATTGGGGCTCATTCTTGGCAACTTGGGTCCTCTACAAACTGGACGGTCTTCAACTCAACCAGAAGGGTACTCATATCCTGGGTTGGAAATTTGCTCGTGTTATTTAGGTGGGTTGAAACTAGCTCATCAGAGGGATGGGAACCTGTGGTGTAGTTTAACTGCACAGGAGGCTGAGTGTTGGGAGGACATGGACAGGATTTCACAGTCACAAGAGTGTGCTGGCAGCTCGTAAGCTGGTTTGAAGTGTGTTCTCCTTCAGCGCTGGGAGTGTCCAGAATAAGGTAGCTGAGCTTACAGCATGGACAGATACCTGGGACTTTGATGTTTTAGCCAAATCGGAGACATGGAGAGAGCAGGTTGCTGGTTCCAGGGATTAAATCTTTCATTAAGTTCACGGAAGGTGTTACAATGGGGGAGGGGTGGTTTTGTTCGTGAAGGACATTCTAACGATGGCAGAATTAACTTTTGACGTGGACTCGTCTGCTGAGGTGAGATACGCTGAAGTTAGAAACAGGCGAGTTCACACTGCTGGGAGTTTTTCCTAAGCCTCCACAAAGTTCCAGGGATGTGGAAGAGAGGATTAGCGAAACGATTCTGCGTAGGAGTGGAAGGAACTGAGTTGTCATTATTGGGGCTTTACGTTCCCAAGATACACTGGAAATGGAATAAATCTAGGACGTCAGACGGATCTGTTTTTGAACAGTGAGTGCAGGAGGGTTGCTTGATGCAGTATGTCGAAGGGCCTACAAGAGGGCTTGGCGCAGACTTGATTTGGTGCTTGGTAATAAACGAGGCCAGGTGTTTCATTCAGTGGAGGCGAACACCTTTGGTTTGAGTTACAATCATTCAGTTATGTTTAGTTTAGCGATTGAAAGGGATAGGGACATGACACAGGGCAGGAGTTATAGATGGGCAAGGGTAATATTAAAACGATTTGGCAAGACTTAGGAGGTATAGAATGCGGTAGAAAAATGCAGAATGAGGACAATGGAAAAGTGGAGCTTGTTGAAGGAAGGGATATTGCGTGCTCTTCATAAGTATTTCCCTGTCAGACAGGGAGGAAGTGACAAGGTAAGGGAACCTTGTTTTACTGAAGAAATTGTATCTCTTGTTTAGCGGATTCAGATGAGGCAATGGCGAGTTACATGTTAGCTCGGAAGGATTCAAAGAGAGAGAGTTAAGAAGATTGGTAATAAACGAGGCCAGGTGTTTCATTCAGTGGAGGCGAACACCTTTGGTTTGAGTTACAATCATTCAGTTATGTTTAGTTTAGCGATTGAAAGGGATAGGGACATGACACAGGGCAGGAGTTATAGATGGGCAAGGGTAATATTAAATCGATTTGGCAAGACTTAGGAGGTATAGAATGCGGTAGAAAAATGCAGAATGGGGACAATGGAAAAGTGGAGCTTGTTGAGGGAAGGGATATTGCGTGCTCTTCATAAGTATTTCCCTGTCAGACAGGGAGGAAGTGACAAGGTAAGGGAACCTTGTTTTACTGAAGAAATTGTATCTCTTGTTTAGCGGATTCAGATGAGGCAATGGCGAGTTACATGTTAGCTCGGAAGGATTCAAAGAGAGAGAGAGTTAAGAAGAGCAAGGAGGGAACAAAAACAGACTTTAGCAGGTTGAACGAGAACACTAAAGCTTTATATTGGTATGTGAGGAATAAAAGGATGACGGGGGTAGCAATAGGGCCAGTCAAAGAGATAAGTGGGAAGTTCTGTGTGGACTCTGTGGAGATTGCAGCGGTGCTAAGTGAATATTTCTCATCTGCTTTCACTCAGGAATAGAAGGATATTGTGGAAGAGAAGACTGCGATGCGGGCTATTAGCCTAGCAAAGACTGAGTTTGTGTGGAGAGGGTTTTTTGAATCCAGAACGTGTGAAAGTAGGTAAGTCACCTGAGTCAGGTGGGTTTTATCCGAGGATTCTCTGAGAAGCTGTTGAGGCGAATGCCACAACTTTGGCCTTGAACTTTGGAGTCGTAATTGTCTGCAGGTTGAGTTCCAGAGGACGGGAGGATTGCAAATATGGTGCTCTTGTTCAAGAAATGCGGTGGAGATGACCAAGGTAATTATATACCAATGAGCCTTACGTATTTTATAGGATAGGTTTTGGTAAGGATTTTAAGAAATAAGATTTATTACCATCTCGCAAGCAACAATTTGATTGGAGATAGTCAGTATGGTTTCGTCAAGGGTAGGTTGTGTTTCACAAACCTCATTGAGTTTTATGAGAAGGTGACCAAGCATGTAGATGATGGTCGGTCATTTGACATGCTGTACATGGACATCAGTAAAACCTTTCATAAGCTTCAACATGGCAAACTGATGAGAAAATGCAGAGGCATGGGATTAACAGTGATTTAGCATTCTGGATTAGAAATTGACTTTCCGTAAGAAGGCAGCGAGTGCTGGTTGATGGAAAATATTCGGCCTGAAGTCCGGTTACTGGGGTATGACAGAAGGATTTGTATTTGGACCACGGCTGCTTGTTATTTTTATAAGTGACTTGGACGCAGGCATCAGTGGATGGCTTAGTAAGATTGCAGATGACACTAAAGTCGGCGGAATGGTGGCCAATGTGGAAGAATGTTGCAGATGTCAGGGGGACTTGGATAAACTACAGTATTGGGCTGAGGCGGGGCAAATGGAGATCATTGCAGATAAATGTGAGATGATTCACTTTGGGAAGAATAACAGGAAGGCAGAATACTGTGTCAATGGCAAGTTTTTCAGTAGTGTGGATGTACGGAGGGGTCTTGGTTTCCATGTACATAGATCGCTGAAATTTGCCACCATTGTAGGTAGTACTGTTAAGAAAACATACGGTGTGTTAGGTTTTATTGGTCGATGCATTGAGTTCTACAGACGTGATGTCATGCTGCAACTGTACACTTGTAATATTGTGTACAGTTCTGGTCTCCCCATTACAGGAACGGTGTGCAAGCATTGGAAATGTTGCAGAGGAGATTTACCAGGTTGTTGCCTGGACTGGAGCAAAGATCTTGGCCAAAAAATGACCATCTGAAGTATACGAACTGCAGCGTTCACAGTCAATATTTTGCAAGTTGGAATCACCCATAACAGCTCACCAGAAGAATGAAGACAGATTCATGTCAATGACACCATGTCGTCACAACTGATTAGGAAGATAAGAGGAAACACGAAGAGAAATTGATGGACGAACTCAACACGTCTGTCATCTTCTGTGGAGAATAACCAGAGCAAACAAATCACAACAAGTTACCTTTTCTCAGAACTGGTGTTAGGGTCGCTAAATTAGCAGTTTCGGTTTCTTGTTTTGAAGTCCAACATCCTTTGTTCAGCTTATGTTTTTTTTTACGGTTGGAAGACGAGTCTATGAGCAGTACTTGCACCTTCTGTCCATCTCCCTTCATGTTTGTGTCCGTGGTGTCAGAGAACAGCTGTAGGAAACTCCACTGAGACAGGATTGAAAGGAAGAGGCAAAACGATCCGAGTCAGTACGATTGAGCTTCACAGGAAGTGGGTTTGGTACAAAGGCAGCTTTCAGGCAGCTCCAGTGAACGACATTTTGACTACTATGTACTGAGGGAAGAATGGAGTCAACAGCTCGTTTAAATATTCCAACAGCACGTCTTGGTGATGGTGTGAACGTCCTTATGAATTCACCTGCAATTCAAGCATTCTGTGAGAACCAAATCATAGTTTAACAAAGACCCTAACGCTGGTGGTTCACCTGTGATATTCAGCCTCATCCTCAAGGGTTGAATTTATCTCGCGTCAATCCTCTAACTGGGCTTGTACTTTTCACACCAACGCATCACCTGATACGGTGGAAATAAACTAATGAAAGCTAATGTTATCACACATTCACTCAGGGTGAAGTAAATAGAAACAAATAGATAGATTCATTCTGAAATTTAATTTACAAATCGAAGACAGAGTGATGACTGTCTCGTGCATTTTCTTATAGCAAACACATTTTTTTGTTTTCCTTTTTACTTTTGAGCAGACATTTAACACAGATAATTTAGCGAGGAAGAGAGCAGTGGAGTACTTACTTACATTGTTGTTTCTTTAATTATGGCCGTACGATGCTACTTTGGTGCAGGTCGTTCCTCGTGTCTGTATCCTGTTCACAAGCTGAGAACCGATTGTTTGTTGTGGAACGATTATTTACACAGTCAGTTATGCCAGCTGCGGTACTCTAGCTTTCTACTGACTGTTGCTCATTGGTATAACCGATTTGTGTACGACGTCCTTCAGTCTCGTTCTCCTCAAATTTGTTCCTTGCTCGATTGAAAAATGAATGTTATCCTGTCGCTCGTCCTCGTTTTCTTTTCATTTCACTTCCCCAAATGGTTTCCTCGTTCTATTATCAGCTGCATCTGATATTGACGCTCAGTCATTACATTCACCAATGATTAGAATAACTTTTACAATTGGATATTTCACAGAGTACTTTATCTGGTCTCTGAAGTCTTTCTGTGTCACCACATAAACAAATGCGTTAGTGCAATAACTTAGGTTCCACAGCATATATGCTACTTGTTCAACGAGATCAAAAACACACTCATCCAAGTGATAAAACACTTTAAACTAATACAAAATATATATCAACCATGAAGAATGAAGCTTCCCGACACAGCAAACAGTAAAGTCACAGATTTCTTTCTGTTCTCTACCTCTGGGTCATTCTCTAACTTTCTGTGACTCTGAAGTCCCTTACGCACTTTAATTGTCTGAAAGATATATCTAACTGTCAGAATGTTGAGCAGGACAATAAAAGCAAATGGGAAGATTGTTGTTAAAAACTTCCCAAAATATCTAAAACTAACCCATTGAGGGTATTTAAGATAACTTCCCTTGTTAGTACAGAACCATGGAATATTGTTGTTGACTTCATGAGGTTCAAAACGAAAGTAAATAGGAATATTTCTTAAAATGAAGAAAATGCGTATTGTGGCGAGAACTCTTATCGCAGTTATCTCTGTGAAAACGTTAGTTTTCATTTCATTAAAACAAATTGCAACAAAACGATCAAATGAAAATTCGACAGTGAACCAGACAGAACAATCCATTCATAAGCGGTTCAGGGCAAAGATAAGACTGCAAACAGGTGTGATGTACAGGAAAGAAATTGGATAATAATTGTACCTAAACCAATCGAGTATTACATCGTAGATAATGAACAGGATATCTGATACTGCCATGACCACCAGATAAGGTGCATTTAGAAAGATCACACTAGCCATTAGATAGGAATACAATCGCTGCTAGATTAACTGCAAGAGAGAGAGAAACAAATAAAAGAAACCTGAAGTTACTGATAAAACGTTGTCTATGAATGACATATATTGATGGATTTCAACAAAAACATTATCTCTGTTCTTGTCAGCCCAAGTTCAAAGAATCCGAACCACAACAGCAAACCATCACTAAATGAAAGATTTGCACATAAAGTAAAAAAAAAATTAAGGGAGAACATGAGCAGCAGATTAGTCCCAGAAACACGGCCACTAATCGATATTTTATTGTGGTAAGCAGCAGCAAATTTCATCTCGTTTATACATAGCTTTGACTGGCTAAGGACTACTGTGTGGGATAGCGGACGCCATGAAACTGATAAGATCTGCGAAACAAGTACTCATTTTTCATTTCGAAATACAGCCTTTTTCTTACATACACGGGACTCTCACTATAACATCAAGCAACAGAGCATTCAGAAATACTATTTTTATTCGATTTGTAGGTGGTTATTATTTTAAAATAGCTCGTGAAATGTGATCTTTGATCGCTATAGTGGTTGTTCAGTTCTATTCGCCTAAGTGATGGTAAAGGACGACGATCATTGTGAGTATTTGCGAGGCCCTGTCAAAACAGACTTGATGCGTTGTTGTTTTGCATCTTGTAGTTAGCGTTCATCACTTGTCATATGTGGCATTGGTGAAGGGAGTGAATGTGTTGCAAGTCGAATGAGTTACTTACCCAACACAACTTCGAGATTCTTCAGTGTTACTAGAGGTACAGTTGTCCAGGCAACTGGATGGATTTCCATTCTACCCGTGAGCCACACTATTTGAACATTGGACCTAAATTGCACAGACGGGCAGAATTTCTAGCACTGATGACACAGTACATTTTCTTCACAATGTTTGGGTCATGTTTTTGATACACAGGCATTCGGACAAGGCAGTTTCACAGCAAGGCACTTGGAAACTGGCTGATTGCCGCAATTTGTAATGGCCATTGCCTGACTCCGTCAGGTATGAGTGTTATATGTCAATTATCAGTACAAGCCAGATGCTTTCTTACAGTGTATGAACACACACTCTTTCAATATCTCAGGTGTCGTAAATAGTGCTGAACAATAGCTAGCAAGGTTTTCGACTTTGGAACTGATGCTGGAAGGATGGGCATTGATGGGATGTCTGCAGAGTTTGTGTCCAATTTTATGATTCTGAAGATCTGCTGCACAGATGCATGACAACTGCGGCGATTCATCTATAACTGCTCGAATCACCTTCAGTATGAAACCGTAGAGTGTAATAATGTCATTGAGTCTGTTTTACATGGACTCATTATTCTGAAAAATGCATTCATAATTTACATGTTTAAGATCAAAACATTTATTTTAGTTATTAAAAATTAATTTTAAGATACTTACATCTTATTAAGTTAAAGATAATCAAAGCTGTTGTGAATGCAAATGGAACAATTCTGAGTGTGTCACGCTCAGAGCTAACTTAGAGTTTAACACTCAGTGTTTTTAGATTCGAGCACGTATTAGTAAATAAAGTGTGTGATAACATTTGCAAACCCGCGTCAAGTCAGCCTGCTTCTCATTGTCGCATTAAATGAAGTGAAAAGATGTAAATTCTGGAAATAAAATTCGTAAGCTTTGTTAGTGATGTGAAATGCACACATGGGGGTAGAATCGAAACGCTTTGACAACGGAAAGTAACTCATTCACGATGCTCTATATTAAATGTAACATGTCCGAATACAAATGTATCCCCTGAACGTCCATCATAATAAACTAAACAACGTCCTCGATTAGGGCATAAAACATGATATTTTTTGTGATAAAAATAGGAAAATCATAGTTCCACAAATGAGACAGATCACGCTAGAGTAATTAATATGGAATTTTCATTACCGCTTCGATCCCTCCGTCATGACAGAGTCTTGTATGTTATGGTAAAACACTTTGGGAATTGTCTGTTTGCTGCACTGATATCTCTGTCTGATGCTCTCCAATTCAATCATTAATCATAATGATAATATTGCAGGCGCTGAAGCGAGATACGTTACGAAGAAGGCATCTTTATTCATCATGCTATTTGTATTTTTATTATTCTTATTATATATTTTGTTAAAACTGATTGACGTACATTCCCGATAAAAACGGTTTCATTACAAGGAGAACACGCATGAGATAGCGAAGAGTGACAATCACTGGAAAATTTACTCTGGGAATGTTATGACTTACTGTTTCATAGCTGTTAATCAAAGTCTAATCAGCCATCAAATCTCGATACTTCTAGCTCCATATCGATTTTTATCCAGTCGAAATTATAGACTACAGTCACCACATGTCACAGTGTGTACTAAACGTGCTCTACGATTAATCAATACGAAATATATTATTTGGGCATACAGAATGTGGCAACGACACGTTTTATTCAATTTGTATAAACGTTCTGCTGTTTTCTGCTCACAAGGAATTTCATTGTAAACTTAGGATGAAGCGAATTCAATTAATTGTGAAGATTTTCCACATTGCTGTCCATTGTACCCCTAAAAGTCAACGTCAGCTCATTATTGTATAGAACAGAAATAAAGAATCCAACATATACGTATCATGGCATGATTCTTGGCATGTAATTGACCTAGTTACAGTTGCAGCTGGAGACTCCTTTTCATTTTGCTGCACACAAGCAGTTAACTTTTTTGGTCAGAAATACCGCCAAATACGTATGGCCACTGGTTAAGTTTTCCCTCTACACATTCTACCCGCACTGATTGGCAAACTTAGGAAACCCTAATAGATTGTAAATGGCCTTAGTCATTCGGCCATGACTACTTTCTATGCCTATAGCTGTCGTGCTGCCAGTTTATTTGGTTCCGTGGCTACGTGCTCAATGTTAAAAACTGAACAAGGTGAAATGGACTTTCATCAAATTCAATCATTTTTGCAAAGAGTTAGTTTCATTCTCTCCCTCGAGACCTAAAACGCTGCCACATCTCCCTACTAAAGAGATCGTACTTCCAAAGTGTTATCCAGAGATTTAAATGAAACAATATACTTTGGATACTATGGTTATGAATCATAAACAGGAATTGGTGTTTGAATTCAACACCTATGAATGAATTTGTCATTTATACTTAGGGTAAATACAGTGAAAAACTTCAATTGCTGCCATGCTGTGGCGCCATGTTGAAAAAAATCTTGAAAATAATAGAAAATAGATATATTAGTTGGAAGAGAGCCCATATTTGTTCTTGGATGGCTGCATCTGTGGGAAAAGAAACAGAGTTAACGTTTCAAATCAAGCGACTCTGGTTTCGATCTTCAGCAATGTTGTCTCATTTTTCCTCAGGATGTGCGCCGACAGTCGTGGTGCAATGGGCACTCGCTTCAAGCGAGGGAACAGTTGGGAAGAAAGTCCATGTGCAGTAGCCCTGAAAGCGCTCTGATGCTCAAAACTGTTATTAAATCAACATAGAATGACTCAACCAGAAAGGGCAGAAACGTACACTTTGGTGCATGTCGTCCCTTCTGACCAGATATCCCAACCCAACCGTGTTCCATTTGCGAACATTTGCCTCATTTCTCTCGAAACCATTCGCATTCTTATCACATCCAGATGTCTTACCAATTTTATAATTTTACCTGCCTTCACCAATTCTTCTGTTACCTGATTGCAAACTTGCTTCATGCACTGGGTGATCAAGTTACCCCTCAGATCGTTTTTTTTAGATCTTTCCCGTCTCATATTAAAACTACATCCTCTAGTTTTTGACTCCTCCACCTTCGAAAAAGATCTTGGTTACTCACCATGCCAATGGTCCTCCTGATGTTATAATCCTCTATTCTCTGAAATTCCAGAGTAATAAAAAACTCATTCTATTGAGCCTTTCCCTGTTGCTCAAACTCTCCAGTCCTTGCAACACCCTTGTAGATATTTTATGCAGCCTTCCAAACTTAACAACATCCCAGTTGTAGAGGAGCATTCAATTTTTTATGCAATGTTCCAAAAGTGATCAATGTCTTGTGCGACCATAATATCAAATTTCAACTGCTATGTGTAATGCTCGGGCAATTTAGCATGGACAATTCACCTAACCTGCACATCTTTTGGACTGTCGGAGGAAACCGGAGCAACCAAAGGAAACACACGCAGACACGGGGAGAATGCGCAATCTCCACACAGACATTTGCTCGAGGCAGGAAGGGAACACAGGTCTCTGGCGCTGTGAGGCACTAACCACTGTTCCACCGTGCCACGCGGTAAACCTATCTGAACTAGCCTTACTAACAGGTTTGCTATTCAGAACCTTGTCAAACTCTTTCATGAGTACTATATTGAAACGTCTAACTCTGTGACTTGCTGAATCTTCTTTGGCTTACTTCAAAAAAACTTCAATCGGGCGAGTGAAACACAATTTCCCATGCACAATGACATGTGAAGCTAACTAATCAGTCATTGACTCTCGAAATACATGCATATTATGTCCCTCAGAATCTCCAACTACACGTGGCTTACATAAGGCTCAATCACCAATAGTTCTATGGCTTTTACTTCCAGCCTTCCTTAAACAATAGAAACACATGACACAAACTCCATGCTTTTGACACTAGGTTGTCCAGAACACAAATATTTTGGCAAGGGCCCCAACAATCTCTTCTGCAGCTAAATACAAAATTGTGGGTAACACCTTCTCAGATCTTGGAGATTTGTCTCTCTGAATGAGGATTAAGAACTTCAGCGAATCCTCCTCTTGAATATGGATACGTTTCAAGACATCATTCCTAATTTACAGAAGTTCTCTAGCTTGCATGTTTACCTCTACTGTAAATATTGACAGTTACTTGTTTAGTATCTCACCCATTTCCAGTCGTTCCACACTTACATGACCTCGTTGATTTTCAGGAGTCACTATTTTGTCGATAATTACTCTTTTGTCTTTAATGCGTTTATACAATCTCTTTAGGTTGACCTTAATTGGAGTTCACAACACTATCAGATTTCCGCCTTCAGTGTACACCAATTGCCCTGACACGCTTGCAGGCATCAATTGATGCAAACTGCAATACCTAATTAATGCCTCATTTTTCCTGAAAAGAGACGAAATTTCTCTGGTCATCCAGCATTTCCTCTCTGTAATATCCTTGCCTTCAATTAACATTACCTTTCTGTATCTGAACTCCCGTTATCTCATTCTTCAAGGCCTCCAATTTTTGAGATGGCATCTCACGGGCGAACTGCCTCCCACATTCTCCTTGTGAAAGTTTCAGTTTAATTCCATAAAAATTGGTCTGGATCAAATTTAGTACGTTATTTTATTTGCTCTGTTCCATTCTTCAACATCATTCTTTAAAACGAATATAACTATAGTGCATAGAAGACAGAATAGTCCAGCACAATACAAGCCATTCGACCATGCATGTTTAGCCGGCCTTATAACTTAACATGAGATCAGACTAACGTAAATACCTTTCGTTGTACTATCTTGCATGTACCTATCCAAGAGTCGTTGATATGTCCCTCGTGTAACTGACTTTACTACCAATGCTGGCGATGCAATCCACGTAACCACCAAGTTCTCAGTAAAGAACCTCACTCTGACATATCCCGCAAACATTCCTCCAATCATGTAAAGATTATACCCCCTCGTGCTAGACATTTCTGCGAAGGAAAACGTCTTTGCCTATCCACTCTATACCTCTGAACATTGTGTACACCTCTAATTCTGACGAGGTGCTCTAAAGTGCTCCATCCCGAACATTTTAATCACTTGCCTAAGCTTATGTCTCAACAGAATGTCAAGTATTCCTACTTCACTTGTAGTTACATCTATAATCTGAGTAAAAGGGAAAAAATAATAACTCTGTTACACTCTTAAAGAATTCATCTGCATCCAAGTCCTTGACACTACCATGCCCTTCCTGCATATCTGGAAATCTAAAATCCCCAACCATCACGTGTTTGCTTTCCAATTTGCTGCTAACCGCCGAAGGTTTATGTTAGAAACGTTGATTCTTCTGCTCCTCCGATGCTGCCTGATAGGTTGTGCTTTTCCCGCACCACATTGTATGACTCTGATGCTCAATTTTTCCCTACACTATCAGACTACCTATCCTACCAATCCGAGCTGTCAACCATTTAGCTGACTGCGTCCGTGGTGCCTCCACCTGCCGGAAAATGTTATCCATCGCATCCCGTTGCTATTTTTATATTTCACAGTTTCACGACTCTGTTAGTGTTGAAATTCCCTCTCAGTTCAGCAATGGATCGACATCCTCGAACTCTGAGGCTATGTTCTCTTGTCTTAGTTTCGTCTGCCAGTGAGAACATCAGTTTACTTAGAACTTTACGAGTGGATTCAATAAGATATAGAATTTTGAATGGATTAGACAAGATGTATGTTTCTATAAGATCCTATTTCATTCGATCAAATTCCAATGACTACAATCACTGTCTCATCTGCCTTTCCACATAAGCAAAAGCCCTCAGCTCCAAACTCAACTTATCAACCTCCTCTTCAACCCATCTAGTGCTGCTTTATCATTTATCATTTACCAAAACTGCGTACGGTACCGCATGTGTGGCCTCACGAGCACACTATATATCTGTCAGATAACCTCCCTGTTTTTAATGTCAGTCTCTTTAGCAATGAAGGTCAAAAATACATTTTCTTCCTTAGTCACTTACCGCACCTGCAGAACAGCATTCTATGAGTCATGCTCAAGGGGACCCGTTCCTTCTGCACTGCAGCATGCTGATTTTATTTTCAAATATTCGCACGTGTTATTGCTGTTCCTACTAATATGGATGACTTCGCATTTATTAACATCATACGCCGCCTGCAAGACGTTTTCACACTCATTCATAAAATCTATGTTCAGATCTATATTACAACATTGAACTGATTTTCTTGCACCCCTACTTGCTGAATATCACAGCCTTGTGTGTTAATGCTGTACAGTTCGCGAAAGGGGAGAACAAAGAACAAAGAATGTTACTGAACAGGAACAAACCCTTTCATTCTCCATGCCTTCACTGATCCAGATCCTCTACTTTAAGCTACTACCTATTTTGTCAGGATCTGCATCCTTCTGATCCCTGCCCATTCATGCATCTGTCTCGATAAATCTTTAATGACGATATCGTGCCCGCCTCTACAACCTCCACTGTGAACACTTTCAATACACCCAGCACCCTCTGCACGAACATATTTCCAAACATATCTGTTTTAAACTTTCCCCCTCACAGCTTGCAATCGTATCCCCGAGTTAATGATTCACCCACTCCAGGAAAAATGATTCTTGCTATTCATCCTGTCCTTTATTCCCACAATGTTGTCGACCATAATCAGCACCCCTATACTACCGCCGTAATTGTAATCAGAAAAATTAAAATCTACTCAACTTCTCTTCATAGCTAGCGCCCTCTGTACAAGGAAGCATCATGGTGACCATCCTCAATACGCTTTCCAGATCATCCACATCCATTTGGTAATGTACACAGTATACCAAATGCTGGCCGAAATAAAGTCCGACACAACTGGAACTTGATCTGCTAACTCTTGTATTCAATACCCAGTCTGATGTAGAAAAGCATGTTCTACGCCTCCTTGACCACCCTCTCTACTGACGTTGACTCCTTCTGGATGCAATGGACCTGACCACCCAGATCTCTCTGTAGATCGATTTTTTCCAGGCCTTTTCCATTTTCTGTAGAGTTCGCACTTGAACCGGATCTTCCAAAATGTATCTCATCGTATTTACCCTTGCTGAACTCCATCTGTCATTTCTCTGCCCAACTCTCCAGTCCATCTGTAAAATAATGCATTTTCTGACAGTCCCCTTCACTATCTGTTTCTTCTGCAAATTTGCTTATCAGACTACCGAATACTTCCTCCAGATCATTTCTGTATCTCACAAGCAAGAGGTTTCGCAACATGGGTCCCTGTGGAACATCACTGTCACAGTTCTCCATTTTCAGACGCTCCTTCATACTACTCTCCGTCTCCAGCTGCCCAATCTGATCTCTATAAATCTAGCCATTACAACATGGAACACATGCGTCTTCACTTTCTCCATCAGATTCCGGTGGGAACCTTATCAAATGCCTTACTGACATCCATGTATATGACATCTGCACCACTTATCTCATTAATGCACGTGTTCACCTCCTCGTGGAATTCTATTAAGTAGGCAAAAAATGAATTTCCATGTACCAAACCACGTTGCCTATCACTGGTAAGCCCATTTTCTTCCAAATGTAAGTAGATTCTGTCCCTCAGTATCTTATCCAGCAATTTTCATATCTTGACGTCAGGCTCTTTAGTCGATAAATTCCTCTATTGTCCCTGCGAAACTTTTTAATCAAGGGGAGAACATTAGCAATTCTCCAGCCCTCTGGGACTTCATCTGTGTTCAAAGATGCTGCACAAATAACTGTTAAGGCTCCAACTATTTCCTCCCTTACTTTCGTCGGAAACGTGGGATAGATCCCATCTGGATATGGGCACTTGTCCCCTTAATCACCTTCAGAATACCGAATGCTTTCCCCTCCTTATGCCAACGTGAACGAAACTAATCAAACATTTATCCTTCACCTCAACATTCGTCGGGTCCCTCCTCTCGGTGAATGCCAACGCAAAGTACTCATTAAGAATCTCACCTATTTTCTCTGACTCCATGCAAGACTTTCGTCGTTGTCCATGAATGGATCAATCCTTTATCGAGTTGCCCTCTTGTTCCTTATATACGAACGAAACGCTTTAGGATATTCCTTAACTCTGTTTTCTGAAGATATCTCATGACCGCTTTTAACTCTATACTTCCCCGATGTAGTTCCAAAGCTTCGTCTGTTTTCACTCGCCCAGGATTGATGTATGCTTCCTTTTCCCTCATAGATCGACACACAATTTCACCGTTTCGCTCTCTCAAAGTACTCACATGTTTCTTTTTCTGAACCTTCAAATTGAAATGGTTCGAAGGAACAGAAAAGCGTGTTTAAAAATTAGACATTTTCTATTTCAGCAGCACGCATTTGTATTTACAGAGAGCACTTCGGGCAGTGATGCAACCCAAGGAAATTCACAAGGACTTTTTCGTAACAAGGTATTGCAGCCAAACACATATTAGCTCATTTCAGTAAAAGGTTTGATCGAACTCTGGAATGCTACAGCATGTCTTAAAGGTGAAAATGCGTAAGAAAGGGCAAGAGATTCAGGGAGAGAATTCCACTGAGTGGACTCTCAGAAACTGAAGACACCATTGTCGAACAATTGAACAGTAAATCCACATGAGAACGAATTTTTTGGAGTTCGGAGGCCTTGACTGTCCAAGAAATTACGGACATATAAAGGATTGAGCTCAGAGAGGAAATCAAATCAAGGGTGATAATTATAAAATAAGTACAATGCTTGAGCTGTTGTCAGTGTAGGTAAACGAGCAAAGAGGTAACAGAGCAACAACACTTTATCAACAGGAGATCCAGTGGATGGGCGATGTATTCAGCTCCTATTCTTTCTTTTCCAACATTCTGGGAGAAACGGTGTGTCCCATCCCCATTTCCCGGCTATTTTTTAAACAAAATCATCTCTGCAGAAATGTACCCATGATGCTATTTGGAAAACCAAAAGGGAATTCTTCCTGGTGAACGAGGAAAAGGCAGCAGTGGAATGTCACTTGATTCTGAATTATCCAGAACCACAAGTCAATGGTCTGATTTGGAATATAACAGTGACAGCTAATGAAAATAGAAAGGAACAAAACTCTGAATAAAAGCTGACCGAACACTGACCACGTACGTACTGAAAATTGGCATGCAATCTCGTATGGTTCAGTGATGTATTCGGGGAATGATATCAGCCATTTTAACAGCCTGGTGATTGCATACCTACAGCAACGTGATTGTGTCTTAAATGTCCTGTTTTCAAAAAATTGGCGACAATTGCTGCACTTGGCCATAGAAGTCCATTTGCTGTAAACGGACGAAATTTTGTTCCATATTAATCCTTGAACACTGAACACAACCATTGACCATTATTCATTCTTCTTTTCCTACAGAAGAAAATTCTGCTGTGTCTATCAAACTGAACCAACTCAAATTCTTGTGAATTCGACTTGAGATCATGACTTTGTTAATCGACTTTGGATTTTCCACAGGGAGCCACAACATGTCAACAAATTGCAAAATGGTGGCAGAATGGAAAGTGCAGCCAGAGCTCGTCTGCTCCGCTAGTTCTTCTTCATTTCATAGAACATAGAAAATTGCAACGCAACACAGGCCCAAGATGTTGCGCCGACCAATCATACCAACTGAAGCCCATCTAACCTACACTATTCCAATTACGTTCATATGCTTGTCCAATGACGACTTAAATATACTTAAAGTTGGCGAATCTACTTCCGTTGCAGGCGAAGCATTGCATACTCTTACTATTCTCTGGGTAAAGAAACTACCTCTGATGTCTGATAATATATCTATCACCTCTCAGTTTAAAGCACTGCCCCGTCGTGCTCGCCGTTACCATACTTGGATCAATGCTCTCCCTGTTCACCCTATCTAACCCTCTGATTATCTTATATGTCTCTTTTTAGTCACCTCTCAACCTTCTTCTCTCCAACGAAAACAGCCTTACCTGGTAAGGCCTTCACTCCATAGCACGCAACATCCTAATAACTCTCCTCTGCAACCATTCCAAATCTTCCACATCCTTCTTATAATATGGTGACCAGAACTGTACACAATACTCCAAATGTGGCAGCGCCAGAGTTTTGTACAGCTGTTGCATAACTTGCTGGTTCTGGAACTCGATACCTCTATTAATAAATGCTAAAGCACTATATGCCTTCTTAACAACCCTATCAACCTGGGTGGCAACCTTCAATAATCTGTGTACCTGGACACCGAGATCTCCCTGCTCATCTACACTACCAAGAATCTTACCATTAGCCCAATACTTTGCATTCCATTAACTCTGACCAAAGTGAATCACCTCACAGTTATCCGCATTATACACCATTTTCCACCTCAATGTCCAGCTCTGCAGCTTAACTATGTCTCTCTGTAACCTACAATATCCTTCGTCACTATCCACAACTCCATTGACCTTAGTGTCGTCTGAACATTTTACTAACTCACCATTCTACGCCCTCATCCAGGTCATTCATAAAACTAACGAATAGCAGCGGATCCAACACCGACCCTTGCTGTACACCACTAGTGACTGGAATCCAGGATGAACATTTCCCATCAACCACCACACTCTGTCTTTTTTCAGCAAGTCAATTACTGATACAAACTGTTATATCTCCCACAATCCCATTCCTCCACATTTTGAACAATGGCCTTCTGTGGGGAACCTTATCGAACGCCTTGCTGAAATCCATATACACCACGTCAAATGGTTTCCTCTCATTTCTTCTGACTCTTCTGTTTCCTTCCTCTTAATGTCTTTTTTCCTATATCTTCTCTCAACTCTTCGCCTCCAGTGGTGTTTCCCAGTCTCGGTAGAGCGGTTATTTCTAGCCCTCCAGGGATAAATCCTGACCCTCTGCCAATGATTTCTTGCTCCTGGTGAGAGTCACGTACTGACTCCGGTGAGAATTCTCAAAATCCAGTGTATAAGGATGTCCTGCCATTTGGCTATGATTCCCATCCAACACTGAGATACAATTCGCCACCTTCCAGCGTACGTTCGCCCCCTCCAGTGAGACAGATGCCTCGCCTCTGCCGACTTATGATTCACGCCATCTGGCGACATTTCTCGCAACCTCAAATGTAATGCTTTCAGACCATCTGGTGATTGCTCCCGCTTCTGCTGATGACTCCCTCGCCCCAGTGATATCTTTCAGCCTCTGGCAATTTCTCCCAAACTAGTGCAGCTGCCTCTCAATGTGCTGCGGCAACATTACAGCTTTCCACGGCTCCTGGCGTAGCATGGCAAACAAATGACTGACGGACGCACCCAAAGGCATCTTAGATTAACGTCCTCCAGCTGTCGCAGCTTCGGCCTAGCTTGGCGGTCTAAATCGATCTCCCACCCCAATGATCCTCAGAGTGAAGGCTGTCACAGTTTCGAGCCAGGATCCTGTGTGAACGACAAGGTAGGTTCCTGTGTGATCTACTGTTCTGAACTTGAATTTCTTCAATGCTGCACATTTTGTTTCTCTATTCTTTAAGATCGTTTTACTCAATAATCTGTACCGAGATACGACACTGGATGTGTCTAAATGTAACCTTTTTACCCTGTCCATTGATTATATGTGACAATAAAGGAAATTTCTAATTCTACAGTAGTAACGCTGGCAGCAGAGGAGTAGGCAGCATATGGACTCCAGTGCCAAGGTTTACCCTCTTTGTCCACATCTTTTTCTCTTTCTTTTTCTTCTTCGACTTCTTTGGAAATCAAAATTATCTGATGAAGACAGCTCTAAATCAATAGATTCCTTCGAAGGGTTCCAAGGAGCCAACGGAATCTGGAGGCTCATTGCAGCCTCAAAGTTGGCCAGAGGGTCTGTGAAACCTACAGAAGGATTATAGTTTTTCCAGGAAATGGACGACTGCTGGCGGCATAGACTGGGCTGTGAAGCCCGGAGTTGGACTTTGGCAGTGGCATGCTGCAGCAGTGTGGAAGAAAACCTTGGATTGCCTTTAATTTACTTTTACTTATTTTATTCTAAGATAATGAGAATGATGCCGATGTATGGCGATGGTACAAACATTTGACTCTACTTTACTTGGAGTACAACGTCAAAATTAAGGATGCTCTTTTCTAACATAAATATTCGTTGGAGACCCAGAGCGGTTTAGGGACTTCATTGCTAATATTGCTTGCAATATTTCATGGAAAATTGCTTCAGTCATTGTAAAGCACAGGTTAGATTCCTGTTACTATCCAACATAGCGGAAGGATAAACAGTTACATCAGTTTAACTGGGTCTCTGAAAGTGTACGAGATCAATAGATGCTTTTGTTGATTTTGCAATTCTACTGTGTTCCATTTTTTGTTAAATACGCGTTCGAATGTTGCCATTCATTGCGCAATCGAGCATTCATTCAAACACCACGTTTAAGAGCACAAAGCAAAGGTTTAAAAGTTTCCTTGTTGTCCTCAATCAAGTCATTTAAGTCCTGACATGAAAACTTCTATGTGAGCTAAGCACAATGTCGGGATTTCAATGATGTTTTCTGGTTTGGCAGGGAATGTTCCACACAGTGATCTACAGTTCTGCAGTAGAATAAGGTACATGAGGTAGCTTTACAGCTTTCACCTTTTAATGAAACAGTTGAGGGTCGTGAGTCTACATCAACACCTTCTTGACATCCTCACAGAACTTGCTTTGGGCGACAGCGTAGATGAATACGTTGTTGCAGGAACTGAGTAACTGGAACAGGTCTTTGAAGAATGCAGTCTGGGTCATTGAAATCCAGGCCCGTGAAAAACGCCTCACCAGGAATCCTAACATAGAGAAAATGACCCACATAGGTTTACCCACAGGAGTAGGAAGCTGAGTGATTTGACAAATAGCAGGATGAAAGCCCGGAGTTGGACTTTGGCAGTGGCATGCTGCAGCAGTGTGGAAGAAAACCTTGGATTGCCTTTAATTTACTTTTACTTATTTTATTCTAAGATAATGTGAATGATGCCGATGTATTGCGATGGTACAAACATTTGACTCTACTTTACATTGAGTACAACGTCAAAATAAAGGATGCTCTTTTCTATTATAAATATTCGTTAGAGACCCAGAACGGTTTAGGGACTTCATTGCTAATATTGCTTGCAATATTTCATGGAAAATTGCTTCAGACATTGTAAGGCACAGGTTAGATTCCTGTTACTATACAACATAGCGGAAGGATAAACAGTTATGTCATTTTAACTGGGTCTCTGAAAGTGTACTAGATCAATAGATGCTTTTGTTGATTTTGCAATTCTACTGTGTTCCATTTTTTGTTAAATACGCGTTCGAATGTTGCCTTTCAGTGTGCAATCGAGCATTCATTCAAACACCACGTTTAAGAGCACAAAGGAAAGGTTAAAAAGGTTCCTTGTTGTCCTCAATCAAGTCATTTACGTACTTACATGAAAACGTCTATGTGATCCAAGCACAATGTCGGAATTTCAATGATGTTTTCTGGTTTGGCAGGGAATGTTCCACAAAGTGATCCACACATCTGCAGTAGAATAAGGTACATGAGATAGCTTTACAGCTTTCACCATTTAATGAAACAGTTGAGGGTAGTGAGTGCACATCAACACATTCTTGACATCCTCACGGAACTTGCTTTGGGCGACAGCGTAGATGAATATGTTGTTGCAGGAACTGAGTAACTGGAGCATGTTGGTCGTCTTTGAAGAATGCAGTCTGGGTCATTGTAATCCAGGCCCGTGAAAAACGCCTCACCAGGAATCCTAACATAGAGAAAATGAGCCACATAGGTTTACCCACAGGAGTAGGAAGCTGAGTGATTTGACAAATAGCAGGATGAATGACTTATTGTGGTTGAATATTTCCTGCTCTCCATGTGTCTCAGTTCCACGGAGCCTCTTGCGAGCCCTGCTGGCTATTAGGATGTGTCTGGCAGTGAGGGCATTAAGCAGCAGAATTAGGAGGAATGGGATAAAGGGCGTCAAGATGTGATCTAACCAGTCGTGGGCCTTCCAAACTAGGGAAGTGTAATAGGTTGGCTTGATCTCACAGAGCCATGACATTCCATCAAAAATGTAAAGAATTTGTCAGTGAAGTAGAATGGGATATTCTTGAAAAAGCTCAGGTTGCCGACAATGGCTATGACCAGCAATGCAGTTTTCTCAGTGCAGTATTTGGTCTTAAGTCTGTGACAGCAGATGGCCACCAAACGGCCGATAGTGAAAGCCACTGTCGTCCACACGGAACCATCTCGTGTCACACATACCACCACAATGCTGAGCTTGCACACGGGAGTGGTTGACAGGAGAATGTACCCGAAGTGCATATCTCCAAACTGATTAAGGCTGACAGCAGTGATGATGATGAGAAAATCGGTTACTTCTGTCGCCAAGAGGTAATAGGTGATGCACAGAGAGAGACCACATCGACCTCGAGAGAGGATTATGATTGTCACCAGGTTTGATGTGAATATTCAGATGAGTCCATTGTTATGAAGGGGAAACCAAATACGAGTGAATATCTTATCAAAAATGTGACTAAGCAATTTCTTTAATCATCATTTTATCAAAGCAGAAAAGCAACTCATTCAAAGCCATCTGTCTGTTTGCCACATGTTATGTTGAATTAATTATTTGCTGAGAATGGACTCACTGCAAAACAGGGTCAATGGAAAATCCAGTAAATGTGTTAATCCACATGACCAGCTATAATACCCTTTAACCAGTTCAGAGATGCTATGACATATCTCTTGAGAAGTGTTGAGTGGAAAACAGGGTAACCTCGATTATCTGAACACAATGGGCTGGCACTATTTCGTTCAGATTATCAATTATTCGGTTAATCGAATAAATACCTTTCCTCTGGGGCTCGGAGTTATTAAAGACTGCTTCCCGTTCAGGGGTCTACCAGCAGCACACAGCGTGTGAGGCCCCACCCCCGCCCCCTCTCTGCACACCATGTGCCAGTATTGAGTCAGTCACCGTTGATAGAATTGGAGAGGTCCAGAAAGGGGAATGAGGTGTCTGATTTGGGTGAACTTTAGGTCGGAGTCAAATGTGTTGGTGAAATTGGTGAACTTTTCAACCTCATTTTTGGAACACGAGGTGGCGCCAATACAGTCATCAATGCAGCGGAATATATGGTGACGAGTTCTGTGGGGTAGGAGCAGGCCTAAATGATGGATCAGCTTCAGCTTGTGGAACTTAGGTCGAAGGTAGAACCCGGCAGTGCGGGGATTCTGAACTATGAGTTTGGAACCTGTGCGTGGGACATGCGCTGATGTGATGAGGTTGTGTCTGGTCTGGAAGATGATGGATTGTTGACTGCAGGTGAGGTCGTGGCCATGGGAATAGTAGGAAGAATTGTTTTTGATTTGGCACCTGGCTTCAGCTTTGTAGAAAGTAGTGTGCCAAACTACCACTGTGCCCCCTTGTTCGTCGGTTTCATGGCGAGTTTGGACCTCGAGCTGAGTGAGTGGAGGGATGCACATTGCGAGGATAAGAATTTGGAGGTTTTGAGGTGGGTGGACAGATTGAGGCAGTTAGTGTCCCAGCGGAAGTTGGAAACAAATAAACTGAGGGCAGCGAACAGACCAGCACGGATTATCGAGGTGGATGGGTATGTTGGAGACGAGAGAAGCAGTCCTTGAAAGGTGGTCGGGTGTTTTATTTGAAAACGTAAGCATCGAAACAAGGACGGGAGAAGAACTGCTTGATTGTCGCAATGCACTTTGAATTTAGTGATCTGGAACAAGATAGGGATGAAAGTAAGGCCTTTGCTGAGAAATGATCGTTTGTCCTCAGTAAGGGGGTGGTCTTTGGGGGGGGGGAAGGTGAAAATACAGCAGGACTGGGAGCGAGGATCAGGTATAGGACTGGAACTTGGAGTGGGGGTAGAGACTGGAACTGGAGTGGGTGTGGTAATAGAGGCACCAGCTTGGCGCTTTTTGCGGAAGTGCCGCTCACCCAAGGCGTCAAGGGCAGAAGTGGTGACTGTGGGATCTGCAGATGGCTTATTATTGGCGGTGTTCAGGTGAGTGTCATCAGTGGGGACATAAATGCTTGTGACTCCGGCAGCTATGGAGGCAGAAGTGGCAGAATTCATTTTGTAGTTATGTTAGTGGTTCAGAAGTGACTGCGGTCGCAGCAACAACGGGTACAGAGTTAATGTTCTGGGTCGGTCTCACTTTGATTTAGGCGGCGGTGGATCTTGCTGCAGTTGCGGCAGCGGGTGATCTTGTAGTGGTGGCGACAGGAGTGACTGGCTAATGGTCGTGGAGGTGGCATGTTCAGCCGTGGCTGTGGGCTGTCGGTCAGCGGGGACTGAAGTGACATGATAGTTTGTCACCAAGTTGGTGGCTGAAGGGGCCAGATGGCTGATGGAGGTCGAGCAGTTCTGGAGGCTGTGGAATGCTTCTGAAATGATCGAATAATCCCGACTATCATGGCCTTCACATGCACAATGATTCTCCTTGCAGTTTTTGATGTCTGACATGTTGTAGAAAAAAAGTACAGGTATGAATTTTTCTGTTGAGGTTAAACAACAGAGATCCTTTGCAGTTCTGAGAAAGTGTGGCCCTCAGCTGAGGCAAGCTGAGAGATAAGGTGATGATGTATAGCTGCAAGTGAGGAGTAGGGCATCTAGAAGAAGAACCATTTCTGGAGTTTTTGAATTTGTAGTAGGTACTGGCTGTCCCGTTCTGATCCAAATTGACTTGGCCTGAATCAAGTTCGTAGTCCATGTTGGATCAGTCGGTTTCATAGGCAGGCACTGAGGGTGGAAATGTAGCTGTGGTAGCGAGTTTGCTTCAGGACGTGGCTGAGGAGCTTCAGGGCAGTGGAGGCAATCAGCTGCTTGCAGTGAGAGACAGACACACTGAGGTGCTTGTAGAGAGGGGAGAACTTCTTCAATGCAGGCATCCTTGAAAAATGCTTTGTGGTGAGGGTAAATCAACTAGGTGAAAGTAGGACTGCAGATGCTGGAAATTGCAGTCAGGATGTAGAGGTGGAAAAACACAACAGTTCAGGGAGTATCCGAGGACCAGGGGAATCGATGTTTCTAGCAAAATCCCTTATCGAGGTAAAAAGCTGTGAGCGGAGGTGTTGGAAAGATAAATGGGGTACGGGTTGGTCTGGGGGAAGGTAGGTGAGAGCATGAGAGTTAGATGCAGAAGAGGCTAATTGTGAATGTTCGAAGAGGAGGATGGAGAGGATAGGTGGGATGGAATATGGACAGGTAAGAACAGTCATGAGTGCAGGAATGAGTTGGAAGTTGGGAACTAGGATATAATGTAGCGAAGGAATATTAGGGAACTAATGAAAGCCGCATTGATGTGTATATTTGGTGGGTCCTGAGGTGGAAGATCCGCCATTCCTCCTCCAGGCGTCGTTTAGTTAGGGAATGGCAAATGGAGGAGGCCCAGAACCTGGGTGTCCTTGACGGAGTGGGAGAGGGAGTTGAAATGTTCGGCCATGGGGGTGGTGGTGGGGCTCGTTGGTGTGGGTATATTGGTGACGTCTGTGAAGCGGTCTGCAGGTAGACGTCCTGTCTCCCCAATGTAGAGGAGAACGAATCGGGAGCAGCAGATCCAGGAAATGACATGGATAATCCTTTTAATGGTCAAACACACAATGTGTGTTTGACCAGTGTCCTGCTTTGAATTTCTGAAAAATTGTGTCTCGGCTTCTGGCACAAGCTCACAAGCACTTCATTCGGCTTTCTTCATCTCCTCATAATCCTGAGATACATCTTCTGTTAGGAATCCAAGCTGGTCGACGTACCAGCTTTTTAGGAATAACTAAAACAGTATGTTCATTGGCCTCCTCCTTTGTTTAGCCACATTCTAAAACGAGATGAAAATGGCTTCAACACCTTTCGAAGCACATTATGTATTTTTGAATATTGATCACATTGATCCTTTCCTCTCTCTCTCGTTCTCCAGTATGTTTAAATGCCGAGCTATTGCTGTAATTATCTTTCATTTCTCAGAATGAAGACAACATCAACTCCAGCTTGTTTAACAACTCAAGCAACTTTACCTTGTTCACATCTTGCAGGACGATTCAAAATCACTTCTTCCCCCCAGAAAACTACTGGTTTAAGAAAGAGCCATTAGTACAACAAGCACTGTTTATACCAACTTTATTCAACACCTGAACAAAACACCCAACACCATTCAATCGCCGACTTTCAGTCCAACAACACTAAACCCGAATTGGAATTATCCAATAGGCCCAGAAAACAGCCCGCAATACTTTATGACCAGAGACCGACAAAAATGTACGAAGATAGCCCAGAGCCTAATTATAATTCAGAAAGTAAGGAGTTATGGGATATAAGGAAATGTGGCTGCCTGAATACAGAATTGACTATCTGAAAAAAGTCTGTGAGTGGTAGTGGATGGAAAGTATTCCACCTGCAGCTCGGTGATCAGTTGTCTCCCGCTGGGATCTGTTCTTGGGATTCTGCTCGTTGTTGTTTTCATCAATGATTTGGATAAAGAAGTGAAAAGGTGTATTGGTAGGTCTCTGGCCATGGTAGTGGATGGAAAGTATTCCACCTGCAGGTCGGTGACCAGTGGACTCCTGCTGGGATCTCTTCTTGTGCTGTCGATGACACAAAGGTCAGTGGAATTAGAGATATTCATGAGGGTTTTTCCAGGTTACAGCAGGATATGGAAACGATACAGAGTTGGAGTGAGTAGCGGCAGTTGACATTCAATCTATATTAATGCCAAGTGATTCATTGAGGAAGAGCTGAAAATGTGCTGCTGGAAAAGCGCAGCAGTTCAGGCAGCATCCAGGGAACAGGAGAATCGACGTTTCGGGTCTAAGCCGTAGCTTAGTTGATTAAACCGCTGTGGCGCCGTGGCTTAGTGGGTTAAAGCGCTTGCCTAATAAACAGGAGATCCTGGGTTCAACTCCCAGTGGTGCCTACTTGTTGCATTCATTGAGGATGGTCGAATTTGAATTTTGAACACAGCGTGAAAGGCAGGATTCTGGGCAGTGCGCAGGAACAGCCGTAACTTGGGGTCCATGTACTTAGATCGCTCACACTTTTCATTCAAGTTGATGTAGTTGGTAAGAAGACATGTTTTTTTTTTCCTTTCATTAGCAGGGTGATTGAGTATAAAAGCCCCGAGCTTTTGCTGCAGCTCTGTATTCTCTGGTCAGACCACTCTTGGAATATTGTGCCCAGGTCTGATCGCCTCATTATAGGAAGGCTTTAGATGATTTAGATAGCGTGAAGAGAAAATTTACGTGGGGTCCATGTACTTAGATCGCTCACACTTTTCATTCAAGTTGATGTAGTTGGTAAGAAGACATGTTTTTTTTTCCTTTCATTAGCAGGGTGATTGAGTATAAAAGCCGCGAGCTTTTGCTGCAGCTCTGTATAATCTGGTCATACCACTCTTGGAATATTGTGCCGAGGTCTGATCGCCTCATTATAGGAAGGCTTTAGATGATTTAGATAGCGTGAAGAGAAAATTTACGAGGATGTTGCTTGAATTGGACGGCTCGTCTGACGAATTGACAGTGAGTGAGCTCGGGCTTTTCACACTACAGCGAAGAAAGAAGACAGGTGACTTGATAGAATTGTACAAGCAGTGGAAGTGATAGATAGAGGAGAGAGACAGAGATTTTTCTCCAGGGCTGAAAGGCCTGTCACGAGGGGTCATAAATTTAAATTGACTGAAGGAAGGTATAAGGGAGTTGTCAGAGGTAGATTCTTTACGCAGAGATTAATGGGTTGGTGGAATGCGTTGCCAGCAGTCTTAGTACAGTCAGAGACACTAGTAACATTTAATCGACTGCTGGACAAGCAGATGAACGGTAATAAATTGAGGGGTGTGTAGTAAGCTTGACTTTAGATGAAATTAACTGTTCGGCACAACACCATGGGATGAAGGGCCTGTCCTGTGCTCTGCTGTTCTATGCTACATGTTCTGTATTTTAGGTTTTTTTTTTCTCGTAATGTGTGAAACTGGAAAAGCATAACCGATCAGGATCAGCATCGGAGAAACAGAACAATCGACATTTCGGGCACAAGACCTTCGTTTAAAAAGTGCCATTCATCAGGAAGGAAGGGCTTATGGCCACAAAATCGATTCTCCTGGTCTTCTGATGCTGTCTGACCGGTTATGCTTTTCCAGCAACACACACTTCGACTCCAATCTCCAGCGTCTACAGTGATCACTTTCTTGCAAGTTGATTTTCGTTTCAAAAACAGATGTGAAGTGATTGTTCCATTTCTTTTTGCTACAGTTGAGCAGATCACGCGGCCTCAAGCAAAACATAATTTATTTTAAAACTACAGCTAAAACACGAAAAAATAATGCAAATGTAAATTAGAATAACCTAACTAATAGAAAATCCAGCAGACTCGATGGATGAACTTAGCCAAGGATCTTTACCAATTCTCGCAATATTAATATACACTTTGATAAAAGATGAGTTCAGACACAATTCCTTACAAGTAGTCGAAACACAGGGAGAACATTTAGCCAAAAATCATCTGCTGTAGCATGGAACCTTCTTTCAGTGCATTGCAGCAGCTTCTCTGCCAGAACTCAAACAAAATGGACAAAAATGTGAACTGGGAGAACTCGCAACTCTTCTGCCATTAAAGATTTGCATCTCTTGGCACCTCTGCCTTTACGAACTCTCTTGAGAAAAAAAGAAAGGGAAAATTAACTTTGTTAAAGGTACAGCAGCATCACACCTCAATCATGCAATGCACAATTTAAAAATGTTTTGATATCGGATCGTTATTCCTTATTTTTCTGGGGAATGTGGAACTGCCTGGTTCACCTCATCAAATCGGACTAAATGTCATTAAATTCTTTCGCAGGTGTAGAATAAATTACAAACGGAACATAATCAATAGAACCTCAGCAGGACATTTCACCTTCTCTCCTGTTTATCATTTAAGTAGAATCACGGCCGAACATGTGCAACATTCTACCGTCAAAGTAAATTCAGAAAACCAGCCTTCGTTTTGTTTATTATTCACAACGTGTGGAGTCCACCAACATTTTCTTTTAATATCTGCAACAGAAGAAGAGGGTTCTAAGCTCACTTTTTTCGATCACAACTGTCATTCCTATGGATGAGCACCAACGAGATTGCTTGGAAGTGTTTATCAGTAGTTTGAGTGAAGGATTGGTGATGCAGTTCCATCTCAGAAGAAACGTGTCGAGGAATTTGCGAGTGCTGGTGTTTCCATGGGTGTACTGTCATTGAC
>NC_057717.1:62706453-62720379 GCF_004010195.1 Chiloscyllium plagiosum | reverse complement strand
GCGAATGTGTCGTAAAATATCTGATGAGGTGACATCAACCTAATCAGGCAATGATTATCAGCAAAGCAAAGGAATGATTCTTCGAAATTACCTCAAATGCAGTCAGATAGGTAAAAGTTTCAAAAAATAAAGAGGCAGCAAACACATTGCACGGAATGTATTACAGACTTCCACAACATCCCGGGAGAAACGGAAGAACAGTTTTGTTGTCAAACTTGAGGCAACATTTAAAGCAAAATGGTTTGTGAAAATAAGGGATTTGTTCTTTCCAACATTTGATTCCATAGTCATGGCGAGAACGGTATACAGGAAGATTTTCTTTTCAATGAACATATTTTCCTCTTTGCTCATCCCCTATGGAAAAGAACATTTCAATTTAACAGGCCTTTTCTCAATATTTCCATATTTTCTCATCCCTTCTCAGACACGTGCATACGTTCGTAAGACATAGGAGCAGAATTAGGCCATTCGGCCCTTCCAGTCTGCTTCGCCATTCGATCAAGGCTGAAATGCTCACCACTCTTATTTTTCTGCCTTCTCTTCATATTACCTCAACCCATTACCATGTCACAACCGTTCTAAGTCGTCCTTAAATTTACTCACTGTCCCAGCTTTTACCGAATTTTGGTGCAGCAAATTCCTCAGATCCATGATGCTTTGAGAGAATTTCACCCTCTGCAATAAATCTACAATTGCTCAGATGCTTTACGTTGCATAAGAAACTTCCGGTCTGATTCACCATCCAACATTTAATCCGAATGTACAGTGCTGATGCATGTTCCTCCTCTATCCTGACTGTTATAGAGCTACCAAATTTAAAAAGAACAATGTCTCTGAACCATTGCTTTCCACTACCATAGACTATAAGGCGCGGATAGACAGGCACACGACACACATTTGCTGCATCCAGGGACGCATGCAGTACTTTCAAGTGAGACAAAGGTTCACCTGCATGTCTTCTAAACTAATTTCCTGCATCAGGTGCTCCAGATGTAGTCTTCTCTCTGTCGGGGGGACAACACGTAAACTAACAGAAAGTTTCACCAAACAGCTCAGCCAGGCCAGCCGGGGCGGATCTGATCTCCCAATCAGGCCCCCGCCTGATTCTTTCTCTCATCGACCAAAGATGTCGTACCCTCTACCTGTGTTCACTCACCTCACCTCACCATCCTGCCCGCCCACCCCTTTAGGTGAAGCGCCCGTTTCGCTCATGGCCAGTTCAGAAGAAGGGTAACACTCGAAAAGATGAATTATGCACCTACTGATGCTGTCTGGCTTGTGTTCTTCCAAAATCCCACTTGTCTCTCATGGGACAGACACTGGCAGATTTAGAGACACAGGTTCGTTCACAAACTTACAGACAATGTTGACGGATGTCGGTTCCCTCTTCCTCTCTCATTTAAACCCACAAATGCAAGGGCAAATGTGCTAAAATGCAGACACCTTCGAATGTGTGCACACGTGCAAATTAGAACTTAAATGGCCACAAAAAGACATGACCCACTCTCACTACTACCCTTACATACAGATGAGGACGGACATCACATCGACCGAGATAACACATCCAGGGTTGGACAAACCAGAGACACTCATGGAAATTCCAACCGGAGCCTTATCAACGAACACATTGACATGGGTCCCATTGACCACGCCCTGAGAAAAAGACAAGGAAATGATACCACAATAGGAAATCATGTCATGAATGGAAATGATTTCGCCAACGCTAGTAGACTCAAACATGAAAAGAGAAAGCGGGGTACACCACGAGTTCTTCATTCGGAGGCTCACTGAAAATGTTACCTGGCACGATGACAGAACGTATGAAAGCAATGCTTTCGGTTCAGTAAGCAAACCTACATCCAAAACTTGAACCTGAGCTACAAATCTTATGAAAACACGCGGTCTCACAAGTATATACATAGACAAAACATATATGGATATAAATAGATAGAAACGAAGATACACACAGACATATGCACAAACATTATTAAGCATACACAAAATGACCCTGTCATCGACATATGAAAATGTCAGAGACAATATCACTCAGTCTCACACCGAACACTGATATATGCAAAGAATTAGTCATCTAGAAATGTGAAATACAAATGTAAATTCACAAGCAAAAGTACACATCACAGACATGTAAACATTGAACCACCGATATAAACTCAAACAGAAATATAAAATAAAAACACATAGTGGGACAGAGACACGCAGAGAGCGAAGCACACTTACAAGTGCAGAGTCACTATTATTCATCATAATTATAAACATACACACACATATAGCAACAACACAAACGAATGCGAAGTAGATGAAGAGACAAAGAAGAAGACACTGTAGACAGATTTAGCATCAGAACAGTGTGATTTATTAAAGAGAAACAACAATGATTAGACTGAATGGATTGTCTGTAACAAATAGGACAGGCATGGCCTTTGGTGAGCCAGTGAAGCTCTCAGCCACAATTCGGAATTTGTATTTTGATTTTGTTAAACTTAATTCCAGGACTTTCAATAAAGTTTCAATCCATTTATTTGATAAGGCATCTGTCATTTCGAACGCTAACATTGAGGAGTAAAAAGACGCGAAATGCGGCCTAAAACTCGGCACTTTCCATTTTAGATTGGATTACATTACATTGCAGCGTGGAAACAGCCCCTCGCCCCAACAAGTCCACACCGACCCGCCGAAGCACAACCCACCCATGCCCTTGAATTTACCCTACGGGCAATTTAGCATGGCCAATTCACCTGACCTGCAAATTTTTGGACTGTGGGAGGAAACCGGAGCACACCCAAGCAGACACAGTGAGAACGTGCAAACTCCACACAGTCAATTCCTGAGGCTGGAATTGAACCCGGGTCTCAGGCGCTGGGAGGTAGCAGTGCTTACCACTGTGCCACCGTGCCGCCCACATGCCTTCATAACTTAATTAAATGATTGCAAAGTAAGCCCAGTAACAAAACGTGATTTGATTCCTGTACCTGATTCGCTGAGACAACCATCAATCAGCAGGTAGGGATTTATATTTCAGTAAGGTCGCAAACAAATCATTTGAGCGAGCTCGCTCATGGCGGAATATGCCACGGGGTGTTGTTCAGTTTTGATGTTTATTTTGTAATTCAAAAAGAGATGTGACAGGATATTTCAATACGTATTGGAGCAGTTCACTGAACATGGACTATGTCACTGCATAAATAAACATATTCGTGCAGCAGTTGATATTCAGAACCATCCCTCTGACATGTTGACATGTGGCTTGGAATGTGAGGAATTTTATGAATGGCTTGGATGAGGGGGTAGAATGGTGAGTTAGTAAATTTGCAGACGACACTAAGGTCAGTGGAGTTGTGGATAGTGACGAAGGATGTTGTAGGTTACAGAGAGACATGGTTAAGCTGCAGAGCTGGGCATTGAGGTGGCAAATGGAGTATAATGCGGATAACTGTGAGGTGATTCACTTTGGTCAGAGTTAACGGAATACAAAGTAATCGGCTAATGGTAAGATTCTTGGTAGTGTAGATGAGCAGAGAGATCTCGGTGTCCAGGTACACAGATTCTTGAAGGTTTCCACCCAGGTTGGCAGGGTTATTAAGAAGGCATATAGTGCTTTAGATTTTATTAATAGAGAAATCGAGTTCAGGGAACCAGCAAGTTATGCAACACCTGTAAAAAGCTCTGGCGCTGCCACATTTTGGGTATTGTGTACAGTTTTGGTCACCATACTGTAAGAAGGATGTGGAAGCTTTGTAAAGGGTGCAGAGGAGAGTTATTAGGATATTGAGTGGTATGGAGGGAAGGCCTTACCAGGTAAGGCTGTTTTCGTTGGAGAGAAGAAGATTGAGAGGTGACTAAATAGAGACATATAAGATAATCAGAGGGTTAGATAGGGTGGACAGGTAGAGCATTGATCCAAGTATGGTGTCGGCGAGCACGACGGGGCAGAGCTTTAAACTGTGATGTGATAGACATAGGACAGATATCAGAGGTAGTTTCTTTACCCAGAGAGTAGTAAGAGTATGCAATGCTTTGCCTGCAACGGAACGAGATTCGCCAAATTTAAGTATATTTAAGTCGTCATTGGACAAGCATATGAACTACATGGAATAGTGTAGGTTAGATGGGCTTCATTTGGTATGATTGGTCGGCGCAACATCGAGAGCCGAAGGGCCTGTATTGCGTTGCAATTTTCTATGTTCTAAGTTCTATGAAATGAAGAAGAACTAGCGGAGTAGACGAGCTCTGGCTGCACTGTTCCATTCTGCCACCATTTTGCAATTTGTAGAAATGTTGTGGCTACCTGTGGAGAATCCAAATTCGTTTAACAAAGTCAAGATCTCACTTCTAATTGACAAGTATTTGAGTTGGTTAAGTTTGATAGACACAGCAGAATTTTCTTGTGTAGTGAAAGAAGAATGAATCATGGTCAATGGTTGTGCTCAGTGTTCAAGGATAAATATGGAACAAAATTTCGTTCGTTTACAGCAAATGGACTTCGCGTAGAAATTGTCGCCAATATTTTGACAACAGGGCAGTTAAGACACAATCACGTTGCTGCAGGTATGCAATCACCAGGCAGTTAAAATGGCTGATATCATTCCACGAATACATCACTGAACCATATGAGATTGTATGCCAATTTTCAGTATGTACGTGGTCAGTGTTCGGTCAGGTTTTATTCAGAGTTTTGTTATTTTCTATTTTCATTAGCTGTCACTGTGATATTCCAAATCAGACCATTGACTTGTGGCTCTGGATAATACAGAATCAAGTGACATTCCACTGCTGCCTTTTCCTCGTTCACCAGGAAGAATTCCCTTGTAGTTTTCCAAATAGCATCATGGGTACATTTCTGCAGAGATGATTTTGTTTTCAAAAAGAACCGGGAAATGGGGGTGGGACACACCGTTTCTCCCAGAATGTTGGAAAAGAAAGAATAGGAGCTGAATACATCGCCCATCCACTGTATTTCCTGTTGATAAAGTGTTGTTGCTCTGTTACCTCTTTGCTTGTTTACCTACACTGACAACAGCTCAAGCATTGTACTTATTTTATAATTATCACCCTTGATTTGATTTCCTCTCTGAGCTCAATTCTTTATATTTCCGTAATTTATTGGACATTCAAGGCCTCTGAACTCCACACAATTCGTTCTCATGTGGATTTACTGTTCAATTGTTCGACAATGGTGTCTTCAGTTTGTGAGAGTCCACTCAGTGGAATTCTCTCCCTGAAGCTCTTGCTCTCTCTTACGCATTTTCACTTTTAAGACATGCTGTAGCATTCCCGAGTTCGATCAAACCTTTACTGAAATGAGCTAATATGTGTTTGGCTGCAATACCTTGTTACGAAAAAGTCCTTGTGAATTGCCTTGGGGTGCATCACTGCCCGAAGTGCTCTCTGTAAATACAAATGGGTGCAGTGCTGAAATAGAAAATGTCTAATTTTTAAACACGCTTTTCTGTTCCTTCGCACCATTTCAATTTGAAGGTTCAGAAAAAGAAACATGTGAGTACTTTGAGATAGCGAAACGGTGAAATTGTGTGTCGATCTATGAGGAAAAAGGAAGCATGCATAAATCCTGGACGAGTGAAAACAGATGAAGCTTTGGAACTATATCGGGGAAGTAGAGAGCTGAAAGCGGTCATGAGATATCTTCAGAAAACAGAGTTAAGGAATATCCTGAAGCGTTTCGTTCGTATATAAGAAACAAGAGGGCAACTCGATAAAGGATTGATCCATTCATGGACAACGACGAAAGTCTGGCATGGAGTCAGAGAAAATAGGTGAGATTTTAATGAGTACTTTGCGTTGGCATTCACCGAGACGAATGTTGAGGTGAAGGATAAATGTTTGATTAGTTTCGTTCACGTTGGCATAAGGAGGGGGAAGCATTCGGTATTCTGAAGGTGATTAAGGGGACAAGTCCCCATATCCAGATGGGATCTATCCCACGTTTCTGACGAAAGTAAGGGAGGAAATAGTTGGAGCCTTAACAGTTATTCGTGCAGCATTTTTGAACACTGGTGAAGTCCCAGAGGGCTGGAGAATTGCTAATGTTCTCCCCTTGATTAAAAAGTGTCGCAGGGACAATAGAGGAAATTATCGACTAATGAGCCTGACGTCAAGATAGGAAAAGTGCTGGATAAAATACTGAGGGACAGAATCTACTGGCATTTGGAAGAAAATGGGCTTACCAGTGATAGGCAACGTGGTGTGTTGCATGGAAATTCATTTCTTGCCTACTTAATAGAATTCCATGAGGAGGTGAACAAGTACATTAATAAGATAAGTGGTGCAGATGTCATATACATGGATGTCAGTAAGGCATTTGATAAGGTTCCCACTGGAATCTGATGGAGAAAGTGAAGATGCATGTGTTCCATGTTGTAATGGCTAGATTTATAGAGATCAGATTGGGCAGCTGGAGACAGAGAGTAGTATGAAGGAGTGTCTGAAAATGGAGAACTGTGGCAGTGGTGTTCCACAGGGACCCATGTTGCGAAACCTCTTGCTTGTGATATACAGAAATGATCTGGAGGAAGTATTCGGTCTTCTTATAAGCAAATTTGCAGAAGAAACAGATAGTGAAGGGGAATGTCAGAAAATGCATTATTTTACAAATGGACTGGAGAGTTGGGTAGAGAAATGACAGATGGAGTTCAGCAAGGGCAAATACGATGAGATACATTTTGGAAGATCCGGTTCAAGTGCGAACCCTACAGAAAATGGAAAAGGCCTGGAGAACATCGATCTACAGAGAGATCTGGGTCGTCAGGTCCATTGCATCCAGAAGGGGTCAACGTCAGTAGAGAGGGTGGTCAAGGAGGCGTAGAACATGCTTTTCTACATCAGGCTGGGTATTGAGTACAAGAGTTAGCAGATCAAGTTCCAGTTGTGTCGGACATTGTTTCGGCCAGCATTTGGTATACTGTGTACATTACCAAATGGATGTGGATGGTCTGGAAAGCGTATAGAGGATGGACACCAGGATGCTTCCTTGTACAGAGGGCGCGAGCTATGAAGAGAAGTTGAGTAGATTTATAATTTTTCTGATTACAAAAACGGAGGTAGTGGAGGGGTGCTGATTATGGTCGACAAAATTGTGGGAATAAAGGACAGAATGAATAGCAATAATCATTTTTCTTGGAGTGGGTGAATCATTAACTCGGGGATACGATTGCAAGCTGTGAGGGGGAAAGTTTAAAACAGATATGTGTGGAAATATGTTCGTGCAGACGGTGCTGGGTATTTTGAAAGTGTTGACAGTGGAAGTTGTGGAGGCGGGCACGATATCGTCATTAAAGATTTATCGAGACAGATACATGAATGGGCAGGGATCAGAAGGATGCAGATCCTGACAAAATAGGCAGTAGCTTAAAGTAGAGTATCTGGATCAGTGATGGCATGGAGAATGAAAGGGTTTGTTCCTGTGCAGTAATATTCTTTGTTCTTTGTTCTCCCCTTTCGCGAATTGTACTGCATTAACACACAAGACTGTGATATTCAGCAAGTAGGGGTGCGAGAAAATCAGTTCACTGTTGTAATACAGATCTGAAAATAGATTTTATGAATGAGTGTGAAAACGTCTTGCAGGCGGCGTATAATGTTAATAAATGCGAAGTCATCCATTTTGTAGGAGCAGCAGTAACACGTGCGAACATTTGAAAATAAAATCAGCATGCTGCAGTGCAGAAGGAATGGGGTGCCCTTGAGCATGAATCATAGAATGCTGTTCTGCAGGTGCGGTAAGTGACTAAGGAAGAAAATGCATTTTTGTCCTTCATTGCTAAAGAGACTGACATTAAAAACAGAGAGGTTATCTGACAGATATATAGTGAGCTAGTGAGGCCACACATGCGGTACCGTACGCAGTTTTGGTCTCCTTCATTGATAAATGATAAAGCAGCACGAGAGGCTTGAAGAGGAGGTTGACAAGTTGATTCTGGAGTTGAGGGCTTTTGCTTATGTGGAAAGACAGATGAGACAGTGATTGCAGTCATTGGTGTTTAAAAGAATGAAATGGGATCTTCTCGAAACATTCACCTTGTCTAATCCATTCAAAATTTTATATCTTATTGCATACACTCATAACGTTCTAAGTAAAATGATGTTCTCACTGGCAGACGAAACTAAGACAAGAGAACATAGCCTCAGTGTTCGAGGATGTCGATCCATTACTGAACTGAGAAAGAATTTCGACACTAACAGAGTTGTGAAACTGTGGAATTCCCTGCCAAATGCAATAGCTGAGTCTTCCTCACTGAATGTTTTTACAGCTAAGATAGATACATTTTGAAACAGTAAAGGAATTAAGGTTTACAGCAAGAGAGCTGTTAAGTAGAGCTAAGGCCATGAAAAGCCTGATCATGATCTTATTAAATGGCGGAGCAGGTTTTAAAAGTCAGATGGCTTACTCCTGCTTGATGTTCTTCCGTTCTTATGTTCGATTGCAGAACGCAAATATTCTGAATATAGATTAAACAAAACCGTTATTAGAAAACAGATGTGCCTTCGTGCTTTTTGTCTTGAAGCAGAACCCCATTTAAAAACTAAACCACGAGTAGACATGGTCAGCATGACTAAAACCTGAGCAGGAGAAACCGCAAGCGATTTTTAACTAATGCCCTTAAAAATTCGGCCAGACCCACAGCAATAGGCGTTTCTACAATATTTGGCTATTTCCGTTCATCCTGTCCACACTACCATCAGAATACATTGCATTCTTAAAACAATTTCTCTCTTCTCTTAATGATCGTTCTGCTAAACTGGGAATGATGGTGGGAGAAAATGATTCATGAAAGAATCATTGGGTGAAACTACAGAGGAGTGCAACCTTTTGTTTTTGACCCTGATGACTCATAAAACTTCAAAAATTTATTATTAATCGCCCTTGTGTGTAAATCTGCAATAGTGACTAAGGCGAGTGCATCCTTTAAAATAAAGCTGTGATCTCTCTCTTGAATAACTCCTAATATTAAGAGTTGTGATTAAGTTATTCCACAGCATGTTTTTGAACAGTAAGACTGTCCAACCTTTCCATTTCGAGCAAAGTATGCTGTGTTTATTTTCGGGTAATTTTGGCTCTGTAAATTGTTCGTGGGGAAAAACGCTTTTAGTAGTGTGCTGTGCCCTTCCTGTTAAACGTGGCAGATCAGGGAAAAGTTTAATGATCCTGGAGATGAATTCTTCAGGAAGTATGTGTGGACGTGATTCCTCATGAATCACATAGATCGTTTGGAATGACATTTAGATGCAGTAAGAAATATCAAAACAGCAACGGGATGTGATGGATAGCATTTTCCGGGAGGTGGACGCACCACGGACGCAGTCAGCTAAATGGTTGACTGCTCGGATTGGTAGGATAGGTAGTCAGATAGTGCAGGGAAAAATTGAGCACTGCAGATACTGTACATCAGAGTCATACAATGTGGTGCTGGAAAAGCACAGGCGATCAGGCAGCATCGGAGGAGCAGAGGAATCAACGTTTCTAACATAAACCTTCGGCAGTTAGCAGCAAATTGGAAAGCAAACACGTGATGGTTGGGGATTTTTGATATCCAGATATGCAGGAAGGATATGGTAGTGTAAAGGACTTGGATGCAGATGAATTCTTTAAGAGTGTACAAGAGTTATTACTTTTTCCCTTTTACTCAGATTATAGATGTAATTACCAGTGAAGTAGGAATACTTGACATTCTGTTGAGACATAATCTTAGGCAAATGACTCAAGTGTAACTGACGGAGCACTTTAGAGCACCTCGTCAGAATTAGAGGTCTACACAATGTTCAGAGGTATAGAGTGAATAGGCAAAGACGTTTTCCTTCGCAGAAATGTCGAGCACGAGGGGGTATAATCTTTACATGATTGGAGGAATGTTTGTGGAATATGTCAGAGTGAGGTTCTTCACTGAGAACTTGGTGGTTGCGTGGAATGCATCGCCAGCATTGGTAGTAAAGTCAGTTACACGAGGGACATATTAACGATTCCTGGATAGGTACATGCAAGATAGTACAATGAAAGGTATTTACGTTAGTCTGATCTCATGTTAAGTTATAAAGCCGGCGAAACATGGATGGTCGAACGGCTTGTATTGTGCTGGACTGTTCTGTCTTCTATGCTCTATAGATATATTAGTTTTAAAAGAACGATGTTGAAGAATGGAACAGAGCAAATAAAATAACGTTCTAAATTTGATTAAGACCAATTTTTATGGTATTAAACTGGAACTTTCACAAGGAGAATGTGGGAGGCTGTTCGCCCGTGAGATGCCGTTTCAAACATGGAGACCTTGAAGAATGAGATAACGGGTGTTCAGACACAGAAAGGTAATGTTAATTGAAGGCAAGGATATTTCAGAGAGGAAATGCTGGATGACCAGAGAAATTCCGTCTCTTTTCAGGAAAAATGAGGCATTAATTCGGTATTGCAGTTTGCATCAATTGAATCCTACAACCGTGTCAGGGCAATTGGCGGACACTGAAGGCGGAAATCAGATAGTGTTGTGAACTCGAATTAAGGTCAACCCAAAGAGATTGTATGAACCCATTAAAGACAAAAGACTAATTATAGACAAAATAGTGACTCCTGAAAATCAACGAGGTCATTTAAGTGTGGATCGATTGGAAATGGGTGAGATACTAAATAAGCAACTTGCGTCAATATTTAAAGTAGAGGAGAACATGCAAACTACAGAACTTCTGTAAATTAGGAATGATGAATGAAATGCATCCATATTAAAGAAGAGGATTCGCTGAAGTTATTAATACTCATTAAGATAGACAAATCTCCAAGATCTGAGAAGGTGTTACCCACAATTTTGTACTTAGCTGCAGGAGAAATTGCTGGGCCCCTTGCCAAAATATTTGTGTTCTGGACAACCACGTATGAAGTGTCAAAAGCATGGAGTTTGTGTCATGTGTTTCCATTGTTTAAGGAAGGCTGGAAGTAAAAGCCATAGAACTATTGGTGATTGCGCCTTATGTAAGTCACGTACAGTTGGAGATTCCGAGGGACAAAATATACACGTATTTCGAGAGTCAATGACTGATTAGTTAGCGTTCACATGTCATTGTGCATGGGAAATCGTGTTTCACTCGCCCGATTGAAGTTTTTTTTTAAGTAAGCCAAAGAAGATTCAGCAAGTCACAGAGTTAGACGTTTAAATTTAGAACTCATGAAAGAATTTGACAAGGTTCTGCATAACAAACCTGTTAGTAAGACTAGTTCAGAAAGGTTAACCGCGTGGCACGGTGGAACAGTGGTTGGCACTGCTGCCTCACAGCACCAGAGACCTGGATTCCCTTCCCGCCTTGAGCAAATGTCTGTGCGGAGATTGCGCATTCTCCCCCTGTCTGCGTGTGTTTTCTCTGATTGCTCCGGTTTCCTCCTCCAGTCCAAAAGATGTCCAATTAGGTGAATTGTCCATGCTAAATTGCCCGAACATTTCACGTAGCAGTTGAGATTTGATCTCGTGGTCTCACAAGACATTGATCACTTTTGGAACATTGCATAAAAAATTGAATGCTCCTCTACAACTGGGATGTTGTTAAGTTTGGAAGGATGCATAACATATCTACAAGGGTGTTGCAAGGACGAGAGCCTTTGAGCAACGGGGAAAAGCTCAATAGAATGAGTTTTTTTTTTACACTGGAATATCAGAGAATAGAGGATTATAACATCAGGAGGGCCATGGACATGGTGAGTGACCAAGATCTTTTTCGAAGGTGGAGGAGTCAAAAACTAGAGGATGTAGTTTTAATATGAGACGGGAAAGATCTAAAAAAAAAACGATCTGAGGGGTAACTTGATCACCCAGTTTATGATGCAAGTTTGCAATCAGGTAACAGAAGAATTGGTGAAGGCAGGTAAAATTATAAAATTGGTAAGACATCTGGATGGGATAAGAATACAAATGGTTTCGAGAGAATTGAGGCAAATGTTCGCAAATGAAACTAGGTTGGGTTGGGATATCTGGTCAGAAGGGACGACATGCACCAAAGTGTCATTTCTGCCCTTTCTGGCTGAGTCATTCTGTGATGATTTAATAACACTTTTGAGCATCAGAGCGCTTTCAGGGCGACTGCACATGGACTTTCTTCCCAGCTGTTGCCTTGCTTGAAGCGAGTGCCCGTTGCACCACTCGTGTCGGCGCATGTCCTGCAGAAAAATTAGACAACGATGCTGAAGATCGAAACCAGGGTCGCTTGATTCGATACGTTAACTCTGTTTCTTTCCCCACAGATACAGCCATCCAAGAACAAATATGGGCTCTCTTGCAACTAATATATCTATTTTCTTTTATTTTCAAGTTTTTTTTCAATATGGCGCCACAGCATGGCAGCAATTGAAGGTTTTCACTGTATTTACCCTTACGTAGAAATGACAAATTCATTCATAGGTGTTGAATTCAAACACCAATTCCTGTTTATGATTCATAACCATAGTATCCAAAGTATATTGATTCATTTAAATCTCTCGATAACACTTTGGAAGTACGATCTCGTAAGTAGGGAGATATAGCAGCGTTTTAGGTCTCGAGGGAGAGAATGAAACTAACTCTTTGCAAAAATGATTGAATTTGATGAAATTTCGTTTCACCTTGTTCAGTTTTTAACATTGAGCACGTAGCCACGGAGCCAAATAAACTGGCAGCACGACAGCTATAAGCATAGAAAGTAGTCATGGCCGAATGGCTAAGGCCATTTACAATCTATTATGGTTTCCTAAGTTTGCCAATCAGTGCGGGTAGAATGTGTAGATGGACAATTTAACCAGTGGCCATACGTATTTGGGGGTAATTCTGACCAAAGAGGTTAACTGCTTGTGTGCAGCAAAATGAAAAGGAGTCTTCAGCCGCAACTGTAACTAGGTCAATTACATGCCAAGAATCATGCCATGATACGTATATGTTGGATTCTTTATTTCTGTTCGATACAATAATGAGCTGACGTTGACGTTTAGGGGTACAATGGACAGCAATGTGGAAGATCTTCACAATTAATTGAATTCGCTTCATCCTAAGTTTACAAAGTAGGATGTACCATTCGAAATCAAAAAATATGAAATTCCTTGTGAGCAGAAAACAGCAGAACGTTTATACAAATTGAATGAAACGTGCCGTAGCCACATTATGTATGCCCAAATAATATATTTCGTACTGATTAATCGTAGAGCACGTTTAGTACACACTGTGACATATGGTGACTGTAGTCTATAATTTCGATGGATAAAAATCGATATGGAGCTAGAAGTATCGAGATTTGATGACTGATGAGACTTTGATTAACAGCTATGAAACAGTAAGTCATAACATTCCCAGAGTAAATTTTCCAGTGATTGTCACTCTTCGCTATCTCATGCGTGTTCTCCTTGTAATGAAACCGTTTTTATCAGGAATGTACATCAATCAGTTTTAACAAAATATATAATAAGAATATTAAAAATACAAATAGCAAGATGAATAAAGATGACTTTTTCGTAACATATCGCGCTTCAGCGCCTGCAATATTATCATTATGATTAATGATTGAATTGGAGAGCATCAGACAGAAATATCAGTGCAGCAAACAGACAATTCCCAAAGTGCTTTACCATAACATACAAGACTCTGTCATGACAGAGGGATCGAAGTGGTAATGAAAATTCCATATTAATTACTCTAGCGTGATCTGTCTCATTTGTGGAACTATGATTTTCATATTTTTAATCACAAAAAATTATCATGTTTTATGCCCTAATCGAGGACGTTGTTTAATTTATTATGAGGGACTTTCAGGGGATACAGATATACATTTGTATTCGGGCATGTTACATTTAATATAGAGCATCGTGAATGAGTTACTTTACGTTATCAAAGCGTTTTGATTCCACCCCGATGTGTGCATTTCACATCACTAACAGAGCTTACGAATTTTATT
>NC_057717.1:62699908-62703847 GCF_004010195.1 Chiloscyllium plagiosum | reverse complement strand
ATAACTGACTGTGTAAATAATCGTTCCACAACAAACAATCGGTTCTCAGCCAGTGAACAGGATACAGATACGAGGAAGACCTGCAGCAAAGTAGCATTGTACGGCCATAATTAAAGAAACAACAATGACTTACTCCACTGCTCTCTTCCTCTCTAAAATCAATGTGTTAAATGTCTGCTCAAAAGTAAAAAGGAAAACAAAAAAATGTGTTTGCTATAAGAAAATGCACGAGACAGTCATCACTCTATGTCTTATATTTGTAAATTAAATTTCAGAATGAATGTATCTATTTGTTTCTATTTACTTCACCCTGAGTGAATGTGTGATAACATTAGTTTTCATTAGTTTATTTCCACCGTATCAGGTGATGCGTTGGTGTGAAAAATACAATCCAGCTGGAGGATTGACGCGAGATGAATTCAACCCTTGAAGATGAGGCTGAATATCACAGGTGAACCACCAGCGTTAGGGTCTTTGTTAAACTATTATTTAGTTCTCACAGAATGCTTGAATTCCAGGTGAATTCATAAGGACTTTCAGACCATAACCAAGACGTGCTGTTATAATATTTAAATGACTCCATTCATCCCTCAGTACATAGTAGTCAAACTGTCGTTCACTGAGCTGCCTTAAAGCTGCCTTTGTACCAAACCCACTTCCTGGGAAGCTCAATCGTACTGACTTGGAGCGTTTTGCCTCTTCATTTCAATCCTGCCCCAGTGGAGTTTCCTACAGCTGTTCTCTGACACCACGGACACAAACATGAAGGGAGGTGGACAGTAGGTGCAAGTACTGCTCATAGACTCGTCTTCCAACCGTAGAAAAAAAAAGCTGAACAATGGATGTTGGACTTCAAAACACGAAACCAAAACTGTTGATTTAGCGAACCTAACTCCAGTTCTGAGAAAAGGTAACTTGATGTGATTTGTTTGCTCTGGTTATTCTCCACAAAAGATGACAGACTTGTTGAGTTCGTCCATCAATTTCTGTTCTTGTTTCCTCTTTTCTTCCTAATCAGTTGTGACGACATGGTGTCATTAACATGAATCTGTCTTCATTATTCTGGTGAGCTGTTATGGGTGATTCCAACTTTCAAAATATTGACTGTGAACGCTGCAGCTCGTATACTTCAGATGGTCATTTTTTTGGCCAAGATCTTTGCTCCAGTCCAGGCAACCTCCTGGTAAATCTCCTGTTCAACTTTTCCAATGCTTCCACACCTTTCCTGTAACGGGGAGATCAGAACTGTACACAATATTACAAGTGTACAGTTGCAGCAAGACATCACGACGTCAGAACTCAATCCATCGACCAATAAAACCTAACACACCGTATGCTTTCTTAACAGTACTATCAACAATGGTGGCAAATTTCAGTGATCTATGTACATGGAAAACAAGACCCCTCCGTACATCAACACTACTGAGAAACTTGCCATTGACACAGTATTCTGCCTTCCTGTTATTCTTCCCAAAGTGAATCACCTCACATTTATCTGCAATGATCCCCATTTGCCACGTCTCAGCCCAATGCTGTAGTTTATCCAGGTCCCTCTGAAATCTGCAACATTCTTCCACACTGTCCACCATTCCGCCGACTTTAGTGTCATCTGCAATCTTACGAAGCCATCCACTGATGCCTGCGTCCAAGTCACTTATAAAAATAACAAACAGCCGTGGTCCATATCGAGATCCTTCTGTCATACCCCAGTAACCGGACTACAGTCCGAATATTTTCCATCAACCAGCACTCGCTGCCTTCTTACAGAAAGTCAGTTTCAAATCCAGATGCTAAATCAGTCTTAATCCCATGCCTCTGCATTTTCTCCATCAGTCTGCCATGTTGAAGCTTATGAAAGGTTTGTTGTGGTTCTGTTCGACGAGCTGGAAGTTTTTGTTGCAAACGTTTCATCCCCTGGCTAGACGACATCATCAGTGCTTGGGAGCCTCCTGCGAAGCGCTTCTTTGATGTTTCCTCCGGTGTTTATAGTGGTCTGTCCCTGCCGCTTCCGGTTGTCAGTTTCAGCTGTCCGCTGTAGTGGTTGGTATATTGGGTACAGGTCGATGTGTTTGTTGATGGAGTTTGTGGATGAATGCCATGCCTCTAGGAATTCCCTGGCTGTTCTCTGTCTGGCTTGCCCTATGATAGTAGTGTTGTCCCAGTCGAATTCATGTTGCTTGTTATCTGCGTGTGTGGCTACAAAGGATAGCTGGTTGTGTTGTTTCGTGGCTAGTTGATGTTCATGTATGTGAAACAAGAGATACAATTTCTTCAGTAAACCACGGTTCCCTTACACTGTCACTTCCTCCCTGTCTGACAGGGACATACTTTTGAAGAGCACGCAATATCCCTTCCTTCAACCAGCTCCACTTTTCGATTGTCCCCATTCTGCATTTTTCTACCGCATTCTAGACCTCCTACGTCTTGCCTAATCATTTTAATATTACCCTTGCCCATCTATAACCCCTGCCCTGTGTCATGTCCCTCTCCCTTTCAATCGCTAAACTAAACATAACTGAATGATTGTAACTCAAACCAAAGTGTTCGCCTCCACTAAATGAAACACCTGGCCTCGTTTATTACCAAGCACCAAATCAAGACTGCGCCCAGCCCTCTTGTCGGCCCTTTGACACACTGCATCAAGCAACCCGCCTGCACTCAGTGTTCCAAAACAGAACCGTCCGACGTCCTAGATTTATTCCATTTCCAGTGTATCTTGGGAACGTAAAGCCCCAATAATGACAACTCAGTTCCTTCCACTCCTACGCAGAATCGTTTTGCTAATCCTCTCTTCCACATCCCTGGAACTTTGTGGAGGCTTAGGAAAAACTCCCAGCAGTGTGAACTCGCCTGTCTCTAACTTCAGCGTATCTCACCTCAGCAGACGAGTTCACGTCAAAAGTTAATTCCGCCATCGTTAGAATGTACTTCACGAACAAAGCCACCTCTCCCCCATTGTAACACCTTCCGTGAACTTCATGAAAGATTTAATATCTGGAACCAGCAACCTGCTCTCTCCATGCCTCCGAATTGGCCACAACATCAAAGTCCCAGGTATCTGTCCATGCTGTAAGCTCTGCTACCTTATTCTGGACACTCCCAGCGCTGAATTAGACACACGTCAAACCAGCTTACGAGCTGCCAGCACACTCTTGTGACTGTGAAATCCTGTCCATGCCCTCCCAACACTCAGCCTCCTATGCAGTTAAACTACACCACAGGTTCCCATCCCTCTGATGAGCTAGTTTCAACCCACCTAAATAACACTAGCAAATTTCGAACCCAGGGTATTAGTACCCCTCTGGTTGAGTTGAAGACCGTCCAGGACCCAAGTTGCCAAGAATGAGCCCCAATTATGCAGAGACTTGAAACACTCCCTCATGCAGTATCCCTCGAGCCACCTCGCCTCGCTCTCATGTGGCAAGGGTAACAAACCAGAGATAATAGCTTTTTTTGTTCTATGTTCCATGATTTTTTGAAGATATTAGTAGGATAGTATAAAGCAGACGTCAGAGGTAGGTTCTTTACGCATTGAGTAGTGAATGCATGGAATGCTTTGCCAGCTGTGGTGGTGGAAGCAGAGTCATTGGGGATATTTAACCGACTGCTAGACATGCACATGGATAGCAGTGAGTTGAGAGGTGTGTAGGTTAAGTTACTATATTTCACATTCGGTTAAAATATCGGCACAACATCGTGGAGCCAACGGGCCGGTTCTGTGCTGTACTTTTCTATGTTCTATGTTCCATTTATGAACCCGCAATCAATGGTTCAGATCCATCTCTGTGGTCCTGCCACATGTAGTTTTCAAAGATCTTGGAGAATAATAGAGAGAATTGGAGGAGCAGGCTGCTCTCCAACAATGACATCCCCAGTTACGGGGGAGCCCAGCACATCAGGGAAAATTTAATGCTGCTGCATTTGTAACAATCTTCAGCC
>NC_057717.1:62697500-62698706 GCF_004010195.1 Chiloscyllium plagiosum | reverse complement strand
CACTGTCATCTAGAAGAACAAAGGCAACAGGTACTTTGGAAAACCAGTTATCTGCAAGCTCACTCCCTAATATGGTCAGATGTAATGAGGTTTGCTCGTGAGTTGATGATTCTCAACTCCTCAGATCACAAACTCAGTCCAAACGCAGCAAGATCTGGACAAAATCAGGTTTGGGCTGACTTTTGACAAGTAATATTAGTGCCACACAAATGTCAGACAATAAACTTCATACACCATATCGTCATCACGATTCAAATTCCAAAGACAGTACTTTTGCTGAATCCATTGGCACTAACATTCTCAGGTTCATCCAAGACCATCAAGAGGTGTTTATGCCCGACGCGCCGATTCTTCTGCTCCTCGGATGCTGACTGACCTGCTGTGCTTTTCTATCACCACACTCTCGACGTAAGTAAATTTTCTCCTGTTTGGCCAAACCGTGGCCGCCATCTTCGAGGTTCAAGTCAGGAATATGATGGAATAATCTCCACTTGCGCCGATTCTTCTGCTCCTCGGATGCTGACTGACCTGCTGTGCTTTTCTATCACCACACTCTCGACATAAGTAAATTTTCTCCTGTTTGGCCAAACCGTGGCCGCCATCTTCGAGGTTCAAGTCAGGAATATGATGGAATAATCTCCACTTGTCTGAATGACTTTGGCTCCAATAGCACTCAAACTCTTTGACAAGATTAAAGACTACGCAGTCAATTGAATGGTCCCCATCAACAATCATTCCCTCCCTCCACCAACAACAATTATCCGCAGGTATGAGTGCCATAACAGTCCTTAGAGGGCACCATCCACACTCATTATCACTGTCATCTGGGAGATAAAGGGCAGCATTTACGGAATAGTGATTATCATGCGTTTGATTCTAACGTAAGTATTGTAAAAAAAAAAGCTAGACTAAGAATTAGATTTTAACATGTCCAAATCTCATTTTATGAAGCTTGGATGAGATTCCATTCAAGTGAACAGGAAACAATTTCGCGACGATAAATCAGGATCAGAGAAGTAGCAGATATTCTGACGGAATAGCACAATGTTTTCAAGAAAATATGTGCTCAAACAGTAGGAATGGTCAGGCGATTATATCCAGACCTCTCTGGAAGTCTAGAAAAGCACAGACAGAACACGAGAGCTTGCATCACATTGTGGGAACTCAAAACTACAGAAAACTGTGTGGAATGTGGAATGTGAAGGG
>NC_057717.1:62695116-62697000 GCF_004010195.1 Chiloscyllium plagiosum | reverse complement strand
TATGGGTCATGGAAAAAAAAGACTTTCCAATTGTACGACACGGTACCTCGTGGCATGACAACGGCAGATCTACTAGTGATTTTATTTGAACTGATTTGGAGAAAACTATCTGTTCCTTTTCTAGAAGACTTCGTATTCTTGGAGTCTGTAGATGTCTGAAACATTCACGCTGACCTGTTGATTGCAGTAACTGACTGCTCTGTCTAGTTCACCATCGCATTCACCTTCGATCGACTTGTGGCCAGTGCTTGTGAGAAGCTTAAACCAACATTTTGCACAGATAAAACATCGGCTGTGGTTCTCGTAACAGTACCTTTGCTGAGCTGTTCAAATAACACTTCCTGGTATTTTATGTATAATAAGAAAAATACTAATAATTATTCTATTAACTGAATCAGCCTATGTTTTGTGGTAACACATGAATGATCTTAACTGGCATTCTGGGAGGAAATTGGAATTGTTCACGACATACTTATCCCCATGTCCCATGTGCGCTGATTGTGCTCCTCATCATTTTAACTGTCAGCCACATTTTCTGAGCAGTACAGCACATAGGAAACTCTGGGTTCCCATAAGGAGGAAGAGTCCCAGAGACCCTGAGATGACAGTCGGAGAAAATAAATTATTTTATTGTTCGCTATTTCTGGTACTATCACCTTGTTGCGGGTAGTGTTTGCAGCGACCCCAAGGACATCGTGGTTTACTGATATGCCTGAGATTGCATATGTGCATTTGTGCATACTAGATCTAGGTTTCTTTCTCCAACTCCTGAGTTGCTGCACAAACACTGTGATTTGCATCATGACTCAGGATAAATTCAGCAGACAATTGAAGGAAACAATGAAATACCCCTTGCCTCTAACTGCTAAAATAATTAAACAGTGCTGGCACTGATTGATTCCCAGCACTAAAACACAATAATAGATCAAATAACGATCAAATTATATCACTAATATTTCTTAGAAGTGCATTAATTGACACGCAATGTAGACATTCACCAGCAAGTTGATTCTTTCAGAAGGATTCGATGGATGGCGCCAAGTAAAATGCATTTTGTGGACTTCATTCAATAATGACTAATCATGCTTAGTTATGAGGTGGGAGGTAGAGCGTGGGGCTTTGGGGTGGGTTTTTGGTGGTGTCAGAGGAGTTGAGTCTAAAGAAAGAAGAGAATAAACTGGTATTTTTAAAACAGGTCAAATTACAGTCGAGGATGTTTGCATATTCCGAGAGAACATACAGTTGGACATATTTCTGGAGATGATCTAACACATCACAGATATTTTTGGGAAGAAATTGCGTGGTCTCGCAGACAAGCATTTGTATCGTCGATAATCATAGATGAGGTTGCTGATGACTGAAATGTGGATAATGTACCTTTGTTTAACCAAGGGTGTGAGGATAAACCGTTGCAATATAAACCCGTGAGTCTGACTTCGGCTGTGGGTGAATTGCTGGCAATGATTATAAAATAAAATATTTATGTACAGTTAGAGAAGATAAATTGATTAGGGACAGTTGGCTTGTTTTTGTACTCAGAAAATCTGGTCTCACCATCTTCAAATGGTGGCTTTCTGGGTACGAAGATATATCATGCGCAGGTAGCCATTCTGAAATTTGGCTTGCATCCCGTAGATGGAACGTACTGCTCCCATTTATAAAGATTGTCTGAGGGAGTAACAAGTTGTAGATTTGATAGAGATTCTGCCGACTGATACTGAACTATCCAATGGTAGGGAATGACATGTGAGTTGTTTCCTGTACGTTATTTGCCTGTTCGTCTGGCTATCTCTCTGTCTGTCTTTCTATCTATCTATCTATCTATCTATCTATCTATCTATCTATCTATCTATCTATCTATCTATCTATCTATCTATCTATCTA
>NC_057717.1:62681590-62695024 GCF_004010195.1 Chiloscyllium plagiosum | reverse complement strand
TCTATCCATCTATCTATCCATCTATCTATCCATCTATCTATCCATCTATCTATCTATCTATCTTTCTATCTATCTATCTATCTATCTATCTTACTACCTACTTACCTACCAACCTATGTATCTCTCCATCCATCCATCCGTCTGTCAATCTGTCTGTCTGTCTGTCTTTCGATTATTTGTCTGCCTACCTTTCCATTTGCTTATTTATTTATCCAGTTGCAAATAAATTGATTTTTCATTGCAGCACTGTTCACAAATACGGATTGGAGGTCAGAAAGTGTAAATACTCAGGAGGAGATTAGAGCAGATTTCCACAGTACTTAGATGGATACGTTGGTGCCGTGGTTTATAAGGTATAATCTTTAACTGTCAAGCTATTGTGAGCAGAAACATGGCATGTAGGAATAAGCTGCACATTACTTTAGTTCGTGTCAGGATAGTGACAGGAACAGCAAGAAAATCATGATTGGCATGTCTATTGGAGTTCTATGAAAATCCAGCTGATACTTTTCAGAAGAGGTGGACGCGTGGGCGTGGGTAACTTGATCTTTCAGATGTATTTCGAATCGGACCACACAAGAAGGTTGTGTTTTAAATTGAAGTGAATGTAATCATGGAAATATTCTGATAACAATGGAGATAGGTGAACAGATAGGATACAGAGAGGATAAGTGCAAAGCTCGATTTCACAGTGCCTCCACGTGTCAAATAAGGTACCGCAGAGATCAGAACTTGGACCTCAGTCATACACAACATGTCAGTGATTTAGAGGTTAAAAATAAACATAATATCTCAGCATTTGCGTATAGCATTAAACTGGGTGGGAGCGTCTGTTTGCGGGGTGGCGGTGAGGGGGGGCAAGGCATGCAGAAATTCGTAATTGTGATTTGGACATGTCACGACAGTGGACAAACCGATAGCCGATGCAGTTTGTTGAAATGGATGGAAGATCATCTGCTTTTGGAACATAAACAAGAAGGGCGATTGTTATCTGAATGGTGATGGTTTGGAACAGTCGTGGAGTCCCAAAAAAGACCTTCACCGCAATTTACTTGCTGAAAGAGTTTGGAGCATAAAATCCAGCACCTTCGGGTAGTAATCACAGAAATACTGTCTTTGCCGTGATTCTCATCATTTAGGTAAAGGGACGCCAGCGAGGTAAACGCCAAACTTTCAGGATTGTGCAAAAGGAGGGATTAAAATTCTTGAGACTTTTTGAATCGCTTTTGGGAATGATAAATCTGTTCAGAACAGATGGTGTCCCCGCAGCCGAAATTGAATTATGCTGATGACTGAGAGATTAAATAGCATAAATAGGGTAAGTGCAAAGTTATCGACAGTGGGTCTGTGTGTGTGTGTGTGGTGAACGGATGTTGGGGAGGTGTTGCGTGTAAACTGAAGACTTTACTGTTTTTCGCAAGTTTCAGAGAAAGCAAGAGAGAGAACTTTTTGAACATGGAAGATACGTGACGGGGGACGTAAACGTTAGAAGGAAGAGCAAAGGAAACTTATAGCCCAGGAACAGGGCCTTCGGTTTGAGCCAATGCAAATCTACTGTCTAAACCTGTCGCACAATTCCGAAGCATCTGTATCTCTCTGGCCCCAGCTACTCATGCATCTGTCCAGATGCATCTTAAATGAATCGACCGTTCCTGCCTCTACCACCTCTGCTGGCAACGCGTTCCAGGCACACATCACCATCGTTGAAAAGTACTTGCTGGTTATATCTCCCTTAACCTTTTCACCGCTCACCTTAAAAGCGTGATCTCTCGTTATTGAATCCTTAACCGTGGAAAAAAACTTATCACTATCTACCCTGACTATTCCTTTCATGATTTTGTAAACCTCAATCAGGTCCCCCTCAATCTCCTTTTTTTTCTATTCAAACTCTCTTCATAGCTAACACCTTCCATATCACGCAAATTCCTCGCATACCTTCTCTGGACCCTCTCCAAAGCGCCCACGTACTTTTTGTAATGTGGCGACCAGAACGGCACACAGTATTCTAAATGCAGACGAACCAATGTCTTGTCCAAGCTTAACATGACCTGTCAACTCTTATACTCAATAGGCTATCCACACAAAGCAAAAATACCAGATGCCTTCTTGATCACTCTATCCACCTGTGCAGCAACTTTCAGGGTACAATGGACCTGCCCTCCCAGATCTCTCTGTTCATCAACTTTTCCAAAAGCTCTTCCGTTCATTGTATAATTTGCTCTCGAATTAGACTTACCTAAATGCATCACCACACATTTGTCAGGATTGAACTCCATCTGCCAATTTTCCAAGCGACTTTCCTGTCGATCTATATTCTCCTGCATTCGTTGGCAATTTCTTATGATTTCCGCTATTACACCAATCTTCATTTCATCTGCAAACTTGCTGATCATATCAAAAGTGCCCTTTTCCAGATCATTTACGGATATCACAAACAACCGTGGCTCCAACACTGATCCCTGTGGAACACCACTGATCACCTTTCTCCATTTCAAGAAACTCCTTTCGAATACACCTCTCTGTCTCCTGTTCTTCAACCAGTTCTTTATCCACCTAGCCAGACCAAGCTGCACAACATGCGACTATACTTTCTCTGTAAGTTTACCACAGTAGACCTTATCAAACGCCTTACTAAAGTACATTAATATGACGTCTACAGCCCTTCCTTCCTCTATCAGCTTTGTCACTTCCTCAAAGAACTCTATTAAGTTAGTAATGCACGGTCTCCCCCGCACAAAACAATGTTGACTGTTACTAATCAGCCCGTTCTTTTCTAAATATAAATAGATTCGATCCTTCAGTACCTTCTCCAGAAACTTCCTGCAAACTGACATCAGGCTCACTTGCCTGTAGTTACCAGGAATATCCCTATTAGCCTTCTTGTACAGGAGGACAACATGAGCAAGCTTCCAGTCCTCTGGCACCTCACCTGTGTTTTAAGATGCCACAAAGGTATCTGTCAGGCCCCAGCTATTTACTCTCTCTCTCATCCCTCGGCAGCCTGGGATAGATCCCATTCAGTCCTGAAGATTTGTCCACCTTAATATCCTCGAGCCTACCAAACACATCCTCCCTACTTATTTCAACAACATACGTTGATGCACCACAACCAAATGGTTGCTTTACAATGTGCAAAAACGTTAAAATAAAAGTGGGATTATATTGTAGACATGTATATAGAGCATCGAGAAGAGAATTGGTGAAATACAAACAGAAATTTCACCGGGGGAAGTGCCATAGTAGCACAGAACGAAATGTCGTTGGAGCCAAAAAAGCACGAGATAGCTAATACCTCCTTCACAACTCTTCCAGTAGAATCAATATGTGTAACAATGGAGGTGGTATATGGCACACTTGCGAAAAACATAGTGCCAATGCCCATCATTCGACTCTATCCAATTGGAAGTGGGAGACAGGAACGGAACGTCATCTTATTGGCTAATTTGTATAAATCTCCAAATAATGCGGACCATATAGAAGAGACAATTTTCCATTATATAATGCATAACTGCAGGAGCGGTACTCTTCTGCATGGTGTTTGGCAAGATTGTTGTGCTTAGAGTTTTCAATTATCCTTGGGGAGACGGGTGAAATTCTGTAAAGCGCATGGGAAAACTTTTTAGAACACTGCATTTCTAGTCCAAGAAGGAAGGAGCTGTCCAGTATCTGGTCCTACAAATTGAGGCAGGACAAGTGCAGAGTATCAGGGTGGGAAATCATTTGGGAAATAGCGATCACAACCTATGCATAAAAATCATTCACTGATGAAGATCCCAACCGGAAAATCATTTTATGAACTTAAAATCTTAATTGGAGCACATTGATTGTAAACGCACTTGGTGGATAAAGGAGTAGATAGAAAATGGGAGAATTTTGAAATATACATGAAGACGGTGACTACCTGTTACACTCCCAACAGAAATATACTCAAGGCATCCAAAACTGCAGTTATCTGCATCACTAAGGATACTGATGCGAGCATCAGGACATGAGTAAGTGGAATATACTGTTATCATGATTTTAATAGTTATCAGAATGAGGAAGAGCATCTCAAGTGGAGAAGAGAGGCGAATGCTCGAATTTGGAAGGTTAAGATGTTGCATAAGGAAAGGATGGCGAGCTGCACATATAGAAGTGGCAAAATGTTTTTTAAATATGTTAATCATATTGGAGTCATCAGGAACAAGTGGGATAAGTTGCTCACTGAAGCAAAGGTTATGGTGGAGGTACAATTTAATCCCACTTTTATTTTAACATTGTGTTTGGCTTGTGTATCCCGCACTTTGTGTTTGGCTTAACATTGTGTATCCCGCACTTTGGGGATAGTGACCATAATTCGGTGGTATTCTTCTATGTTCTATGTTCTATGTTCTATGATGTACGTAGAACCTAGTGACAATGGCCTCATTGAAAATGTGGATGTTGAGGAACAGAGATGTATGTTCACAAATAAAACGAATGCAGTGCTTATACGACCGGCAGCAACCTAGTCAGGAATTCGTCACTCCCAGATGAAGTGCATCAAAATTACAGAGAGAAGTCGAGGAGCAAATGATAAAAATTTTAACGGAAATGTTTCAGACGTCTCAGAACACAGGAGTAACCCCAGAAAATGCGAGGATTGCAAATGTGACAACTTTGTTTCAGAAAGAGACGAATAACCATTTACATTGCAGTCGAAAATGCTTGACATCGATAGTAGGAAAACTGACAGAGAAATTCATGCGGGTAAGGTAAATATTGGAAAATGGTATGTTAGTACTAGACAGTAGACATGGCTTTGTCAAGACCAAGTCGTGCCTGTCAAAATTATTTGAGTCCACGACGAAGTAATGGAGGCAATGGATGGAGTAGTGCTGTGAATGCCGTATACTTGGGCTTTCAGAAGACTTTTGATGGAGTGTCACATGACATGCTGATTAGTACATTAAATAAATTTGGGATTAATGGATCGTTGGCAACATACAACATCCACTGCTATTTGTGGAATTCAATTTCCCGAACATTTGTCAGCTTTTGTGTATAATAGTGCTTCCCAAAATCTCCCCAGAACAGTCTCGTCGGAACACTCAGACCCCGCCTCCAACTTCTTAAATCACCAACATGTAGACATGCTCTCTTTAAAAACCTTGCATTTTCGTGATAATATCTTCAAGATTTACAGCACAACTGAAATGAAGACGGTGACTACCTGTTACACTCCCAACAGAAATATACTCAAGGCATCCAAAACTGCAGTTATCTGCATCACTAAGGATACTGATGCGAGCATCAGGACATGAGTAAGTGGAATATACTGTTATCATGATTTTAATAGTTATCAGAATGAGGAAGAGCATCTCAAGTGGAGAAGAGAGGCGAATGCTCGTAGTTGGAAGGTTAAGATGTTGCATAAGGAAAGGTTGGCGAGCTGCATATATAGAAGTGGCAAAATGTTCTTCAAATATGTTAATCATATTGGAGTCATCAGGAACAAGTGGGATAAGTTGCTCACTGAAGCAAAGGTTATGGTGGAGGTACAATTTAATCCCACTTTTATTTTTCATTATGTTTGGCTTGATGTACATAGAACCTAGTGACAATGGCCTCATTGAAAATGTGGGTGTTGAGTAACAGAGATGTATGTTGACAAATAAAACGAATGCAGTGCTTATACGACCGGCAGCAACCTAGTCAGGAATTCGTCACTCCCAGATGAAGTGCAGCAAAATTACAGAGAGAGGTCGAGGAGCAAATGATAAAAATTTTAACGGAAATGTTTCAGACGTCTCAGACGTCTCAGGAGTAACCCCAGAAAATGCGAGGATTGCAAATGTGACAACTTTGTTTCAGAAAGAGACGAATAACCATTTACATTGCAGTCCTAAATGCTTGACATCGATAGTAGGAAAACTGACAGAGAAATTCATGTGGGTAAGGTAAATATTGGAAAATGGTATGTTAATACTAGACAGTAGACATGGCTTTGTCAAGAGCAAGTCGTGCCTGTCAAAATTATTTGAGTCCACGACGAAGTAATGGAGGCAATGGATGGAGTAGTGCTGTGAATGCCGTATACTTGGGCTTTCAGAAGACTTTTGATAGAGTGTCACATGACATGCTGATTAGTACATTAAATAAATTTGTGATTAATGGATCGTTGGCAACATACAACATCCACTGCTATTTGTGGAATTCAATTCCCCGAACATTTGTCAGCTTTTGTGTATAATAGTGCTTCCCAAAATCTCCCCAGAACGGTCTCGTCAGAACACTCAGACCCCGCCTCCAACTTCTTAAATCACCAACATGTGGACATGCTCTATTTAAAGACCTTGCATTTTCGTTATAATATCTTCAAGATTTACAGCATAACTGAACACAAAATAACTTTCTAAACTCTTAGGTAGCTGAGCACAATTCCAATCTGTTTTGTGAAAGACCTGATCCATGAAGTTCAGGAGACATTGTCGTCAATCTATTCTGTACTATTCCAACGCCTCTGAGTGTGGTATCATTGAGGAAGTATTCAGATGAGTGCTTACAATACCAAGGAATTGGGTCACTGACGGGGATAAGGGATTTGAAAAGTTGGATGGCACGTTCCGACCTACAAATATGCGTGTACCATACTCTCTATAAATTCGTTATATCCTTCACAAAGTGTGCTGACCAGTTCTGATCACAGTACTCAAAGCGGGAACTACTCAGTCCTTTTTTTTAATGCAGCACAGGAGACATTTGAGATGACGAGACAACTGTAGACAGACAGCGGTTACCTGGTGGGGATTCCTGAAATGTGGTGTCAGGAAGCTCTGGTGCGAGTTAAATATCCAATTGAATGCAACATTCTGAAAGAATAGACAAGAATGAGCAGGAGCTGGAATTATTTTACTAGTAAAGAATGTCATGAAGTCTGTATTAAGAATTGATGGTTGCACGAGGGTCAAATTTTTTTATCTGTCTGGGTGGAAGTGAAAACCAAGAGAAGAAGCTTCATTATAGAAGTACTTGACAGGACCCCGAGCAGTACTTCCGAAGTAGGTCATATCATAAACCAGGAGAAAAGGAAGGCTAGTGAGAAAGGCGCAATGGCACTAATGTATGATTTGAACATATGTCTGGATTAAAGTAGTTCACTCCATAAGCGTGGCCTCGAAGTAATGTTGAATGAGTGTAAGGTGTATCATTTCATAAAGCAACATGTCATGAAGCCAACCAGAGAGCTGTCGTTTTCAGATTTGATATTATGTAATGAGAAAAGTTTGATTATTGATCCAGTCATTTGAAATCTACTTGGAGGGAATGACAACAACATACTGGAGTGAAAACAGAATCGTGTTCTAGAGTTTGAATTACTTCCTTACATTAACAGGTGATATGCGTGTGAGCTGAAAATGTGTTGCTGGAAAAGCTTAGCAGGTCAGGCAACATCAAAGGGGCAGGAGAATCGAAGTTTTGGGCATACACCCTTGGGCGTATGTCCGAAACGTCGATTGTCTTGCTCCTTTGATGCTTCCTGACCTTCTGCGCTTTTCCAGCAACGCATTTTTCAGCTCTGATCTCCAGCATCTGCAGTCCTCAAAAGGAAAAGAAATTCCCAGTCACAATCCAGTGATTCCAGTCCTGGTTTTAAATGTGCTTTGTTATTGCAGATTCAACTTTGCTCATCAGTCTCTGTCCAAGGGTAAACCCTGTTTAGACGGACCCCCGGGGTCCCGTCTTTGCGTGTTCTTTCGGAAGGAGAGACTCACACTGGCAACTATGGTTAGACGCAGACAGCAGTTTATTCACAGAATCTTAACTGGTACAACGAATCTACAAGCATGCATCGTTGGAGAAGGCGTTCTCCCTTCCCGTTCAAACTTGACACAATTATACTTCGCGCTGCCTGGAGTCCCCGGTCAGTTCGCCTTCCCCATTGGTCCATTCATCTGCGCGCGCTGGGGATCCGTCCTCCTATTGGCCGCATCGAAGTGCCTGTCCAGCTCCTGCTGTGCTTGACAATGGCTCAGCCATCCCCGGGAGCGGTTCCGATCCGTATTCAATAGTTCATTGTTTCAAGGAATTACTATGCGTCTGACAGGCTAGCCATTTTCAATAGTTTCAGTTTAACTAAATTGTCAATTACACTTATCAACTTTAGACTTAAATCGAGCCATTCACACTCACTAGTTACAGGATCCGATAGAGCAATTCACACTTGTCTAACAGTTACAGATTCCGATCGGTTTCTTTATTAATCCCGAGTTTCGATGGGGCAACTGATACTGGCTGGTATTTACAGGCTCCAAGATTTAATTAACATTATGCATATCCCTTACAAGCTCCAGCAGTCATGCAGTCGCCTGCAGCAGCTCGCTTGGCTGTTGTTAACCATTTCAGGGCTGGAAGTGTCACCCTCCCTAGCCCTACATTAAACACCCCAGTGAAATCTCCCCAACAACCCTCAAACCACGGAATGTTTTCTGAACATATCCAGACATTCCAATTAAAACCGCTCAGAGGTGTTATAACTTTCCTCTGCACGAACTGGGACATGCACCCAGTTGTCGTGCCTGAGCTGGTTGGTTTGCCCACGCAGTTTCCATTCCAATGCATGCCTACCAAAGTGGATTTTTATCTACTATTCGTGTTTATTTGGGAACATATAAGTAGGAGAATCTCTAAGCATAGGTCACGGATCACTCATTAGGTGTGGGACTAGACTGATGCTCTTGATTCTGGCTCATATATTCTGAAGTCGTGTCTACAGCATCGAAAAGATAATTCTGCATTCACTCCCCAAACATGTCTAGACCTCATGAGTCTCTTCATCAATGTCAGTTTTTGTTCCAGCTCTTTCATCAGCCACAAAATAAATGTGAGCAAAACGTTTCGCTTCCGCTGTAATATCAGACATAATCATACAGATTCCTCACACCGATATGTGTGTGCGCCTTCTTTGGTTCATTTTAAATGAAAATGTTGCTCATAGACAAAAAACGTCTTTCATTTTAAAATGAAGCCCACATGTTATTCGAAAGTAGATCAATGAGAATAGCTTCGACTTCATCAAGTCATTCTATTCAAAACCAGGTATGACATCATCACATTGACCACTTGACTTCATCTGCAACATTTTCAAGTACCAAATGTTACCAAGTCCTTCTTCATAGTCGAAAAGTTCAATTCCAGGCTTTGTCCTGTTGAATCGCCTTTGTACCCGCTGCTGGATATTCACATACTTCCTTAAGTGTGGTATCCAGAAGTGAGCACAGATTTCCTGCGATAGCCAAACCAACGTTTTGTACAGCTCTATTACCTCTAAGAGGTTCCTACTCTTACAATTTGCAGCACTTCTGATAAAACTAAATGTTCCATGTGCCTTCTTAACTTTACTGTTAACCTGTCCTACCACGTTCATGGATCTGTGGACAAGCACTCTAAGATACCCGTGTTCATCGGAGCAAAAGTGTATTATTATTCAGTTCATTTTCTTCTTATTTCTTCTTCTAACGTGCAAGGCAGTCCTGGTATGGACGAGATGAAACTCCAAAAAATGTTTTTCTAACAGCCTAGACACATATTTTTGATATTTTATAGAGAGATGTGAAGTGTGTATTCCTGGTGTTATGCACCTGATAAACCATTCAGCTTTAAGAAAAACAGAATTTATTCAAACAACACAGTTAAACATCGAGCAAAACTAAGCCGAAATTAGACTAACTTAATTACTGGAAAACGTAAACGACCCTCTGCGTTAAATACTACTAAGTAGCTCTTCCAATACAGTAAAATCCAATAAGGACACCCTTAGGTAAACGTTAAATTAGGATACAGATTCTTACAAGTAGCGGGGAGCAGCATATAGAAAGAGATCTTTGAAGAAAGTCAGATGAATTCCTTACTGAAGCTTGCAATTCCTTTGGAATGACACATTGTGTGACTGCTATTGTTAAAACAGACTGGATAAAATTTAAACTTGGGACAATTAGCCACACCTCTTCAATTGGTATTTAGACATTTCTTTGCTTCTGACTTTATGACCAATGTTCAAATAAAAGAAAGACAAATTAACCTATTTAAAGCGACAGCGTAGCCACAGAATACACATGAGAGTAAATTCCACTTGCTGCTGATCAGCCCATCTGAAATATTGTTTCTGTCTCTTCACTGACCAGTAACCAGGCATTTTGTTCTTTAGCAGTGAAACGTTTATGGACTACGAAATATAATGAAAGGAAGTTTTTAAATATCTCGAAATTATGCTTCAACAATATTAAACAATTTTAAAAAAGAATGCATGCTGTTTTCCATCAGAGCACGTAATTAAAAAAAAAACTCTCATATTCAATTTTTTTCAATGCTTCACAGGAGACCGTGACATGTTTGAACATCTCAGGATGCTCAGCCATAGTTAATGCAATTCGCGCTTACAATTTCTTTGTTCATTCCCTCCATCACAGCTAACATACTGACGATTGTGATACTGAGTCAGAACAAGTGTGGTCTGTCCAAATGCGATACATGGCTGCCATGGCAATGACGGACCTTCTTGTCATTCTCTTTGACTTGTTACTAAGACACATTCTGTTCATCTTTAGAGAGCATTTTCGTTTCATACTAAATATTCCCATGTGCAATATACATGCTGTACTGCTTCATGCAGCCACTGATGCATGCAATATACATGCTGTACTGCTTCATGCAGCCACTGATGCATCTGTCTGGTTTACTGTCGCTTTTACATTTGACCGATTTGTCACCATCTGCTCTAGAAAGTGGAAGAGAAAATATTGTGTCGTGGAGACAGCAGATGTGGTTCTTGCATCAACTGCAGTCCTATGTTGTTTAAAAAACGTCACTTGGTATTTCATGTTAACAGGATTCTACAAAAGGTGGAGCAACCCCTGGTTTTGTTTTATGGCACAGGAAGTTCAATTGTCTCTGGTCTGGACAGCAATCGGGTTTTTGCAACATATTTTCTCATTGGTGATTCCATTTGTGCTAATTCTGCTGCTCGATATTTTCACCGTCAAACAGGTTTTAATCAGCAGCCGCGCCCGCAACAGGCTCCAGGCCCATCGAGCTTGTAAGTCTCACAGGGATTCAGAGACAGAGAGCCGAAGACAATCCGTTATTTTCCTATTTTTAATTTCAGGAAATTTTGTCCTCTCACGTGCATTACTCATGATATTTTGTTTGTGGAGACGAATTTATAACTTGGGTTATAAAACTGTAGAAATTCCTTACTTTGTACTTGAACTGAGCTTCATGTTGCAAATGTCAGGCTGCTGTACAAACACTTGCACTGATGCTGTTATTCAATCAAAGTTCAGAGAAGAGTTGAAGAATATCCTGAAATATCTCTTCACTTCAATTTCACAATTCACTGAACGGTGCAAATTACTGAAGCACTGAGAGGAAAGAGGGTCTCTTCTTTTCAGTGCATTTCAAAGTCTGTCACATTGAATAAGAAGATGTTGTATTCTCCAAATGTTAAAGCGTACTTGAGAGGACCTTCTTCATCGGAAGTGTGTGTCAGTGCGATGCAACCACATTATGTTTTGAGGCCTGTTTCCATCGTGATGGTAATCCTGTTTGAGTTTCGTCCACTGTAGTGTTCTTGATTACTGACAGCACAGTGAGTGACGAGGTTTGCCGTTATCTCTCTGTGACTATTCCTAAAACACGATGTGCCAATAGATTTAGAATGAGCCCAATGGGTTAGCATCAGCTGTGACCGTGCATTCTACTAGTCTGCTTTCGGACAGTACAACCACAAATGTTAACTGAAGAATGGAATTGCGGAGGCAACCCAGCGATTGTTCTTCCCCAAGGTTGCTCTGAATATCTGTACATTTAAGTTAATGATTAAATTTGGCTTCTAAGTCTTGATTTAACTTACAATGCTGATGTTCTCCAGCAACGCACAAGTCGTCTTAGACATTCCCTTCTCGAATAAGTAATTTATCGTTATGTAATCATTCTTTGTTTTGTCATGCGGTTAAATATTTGTCGCATGGCTCTCGAACGGTGGACGAATGGAAGGTCTTCCACTGTTTATAAGTCAAGTTTTTCATCTCCGAAAAGAAGGCCACGTGTCCAGCTGAGTTGGATGGATTATTGGTTTATACAGCGGTACAATACCAACAGCATGGGATCAGTGCCCCGCATCAGTTTGGGATTAAAAGGGAGGACTGTCCTTCTCCACCTCTTCCCTCTTTTGAGATGTAGTGACCCACAGGTTAAATCACCAAAAGTCGCTACTCTCTAATAAGACAGCAGATCATATATCTGGTAAGATTGTGGCAACACGTTACATTATGAGTCCATTTAATTTTCTGTTATGTCATACTGTTCCCAAGCTGCCGAAACACAAACCGCATACAATCACTCATTTTGGGCGAACTATTGATAATGCCGGTCAACCCAGAACTCAGATCACACTGCCTTTTGGTTTGGCTTTCGAATTGACACTGTTGAATCAAGTGTATCTTGCACAATTCTCCTATCCTTCAGAGATTTGTGAGCACCCAGGAAGTGCTGGAGGTAAGATCATAAATTGTGCAAATCAATTTCCAGTTTTGCTCAATGAACCTCAACAGGTTCTGAATTATCATCAGTTTGAAGGAGGAAGCCTTCTCAATTCTTGTTCCATTATAAATTTAGTTACATCATCTGTCTTCGTCTTACTTGAGGGCATATCAATAAATGCACTTTTCCTTTTCATGTAGAAGATAGTAACTTATCATTCTTTGATTTATTCCTGCCGCCATTCCTAAATCCCCTGACCATTCTGTATTTAATATCTTCCATTTCATCTGAACATAACCGTAGATTGCAAATATATATTTCTGGACTTTGGTTTTCAGTCATTTCTTTTAAAATAGTTCTCATTAACTTAATTACATTCCCAGCTTCTCAATCAAGCATTTATTTTCTGGCAGAGACAAAAGTAGTTCACAGCCTTGAGGTATTGTCAGATTAAAGGTTTCCTTCTGATATCATCAATAGTCATTAATAAAAAAGTAACATGGTGAAGTTTGATAGTCGTGAATTGCTGCGCACAGATGTCGCCGACCTTTCTTTGCAGTCGTCATTGTGTTTTACATATCCTGCCTGGGCACGGTGTTAAATGATATCACTCTCTTTTCATTGCAGATTACTAATAAACCTTGCTCTTAGTCCCGGTATTTCGTTTAGACATTCATTCCTTCTCTTTGACAACCGCAGCAAAAGGTTCGTGTTGCCTACAAAATTCTTTGCCACATTTCAATGCTCTTTCTTTTTTGTTATGTTGCAGATTTCGCCTTGTTCCAAATCTCCGACACTTTCTTCCTTTTCCTTCAGTGGATTTATGTCTGTGTATTTCCAATCGTTTTCATCGTTCATGTTAATTTTAGTTCTCCCCTGCCTCTGTCTACCTCACACTTGTTATTTATTCATTCGTGAGACTTGGAGTCTCTGATT
>NC_057717.1:62671510-62681109 GCF_004010195.1 Chiloscyllium plagiosum | reverse complement strand
TAAGTCTCACAGGGATTCAGAGACAGAGAGCCGAAGACAATCCGTTATTTTCCTATTTTTAATTTCAGGAAATTTTGTCCTCTCACGTGCATTACTCATGATATTTTGTTTGTGGAGACGAATTTATAACTTGGGTTATAAGACTGTAGAAATTCCTTACTTTGTACTTGAACTGAGCTTCATGTTGCAAATATCAGGCTGCTGTACAAATACTTGCACTTACGCTGTTATTCAATCAAAGTTCAGAGAAGAGTTGAAGAAAATCCTGAAATATCCCTTCACTTCAATTTCACAATTCACTGAATGGTGCAAATTACTGAAGCACTGAGAGGAAAGAGGGTCTCTTCTTTTCAGTGCATTTCATAGTCTGTCACATTGAATAAGAAGATGTTGTATTCTCCACATTGTAAAGCATACTTGAGAGGACCTTCTTCATCGGAAGTGGGTGTCAATGCGATGCAACCATATTATGTTTTGAGGCCTGTTTCCATGGTGATGGTCATCCTGTTTGAGTTTTGTCCACTGTAGTGTTCTTGATTAGTGACAGCACAGTGAGTGACGAGGTTTGCCGTTATCTCTCTGTGACTATTCCTAAAACACGATGTGCCAATAGATTTAGAATGAGCCCAATGGGTTAGCATCAGCTGTGACCGTGCATGCTACTCGTCTGCTTTCGAACAGTACAACCACAAATGTTAACTGAAGAATGGAATTGCGGAGGCAACCCAGCGATTGTTCTTCCACAAGGTTGCTCTGTATATCTGTACATTTAAGTTAATGATTAAATTTGGTTTCTAAGTCTTGATTTAACTTACAATGCTGATGTTCTCCAGCAACGCACAAGTCGTCTTAGACATTCCCTTCTCGAATAAGTAATTTATCGTTATGTAATCATTCTTTGTTTTCTCATGTGGTTAAATATTTGTCGCATGGCTCTCGAACGGTGGACGAATGGAAAGTCTTCCACTGTTTATAAGTCAAGTTTTTCATCCCCGAAAAGAAGGCCACGTGTCCAGCTGAGTTGGATGGATTATTGGTTTATACAGCGGTACAATACCAACAGCATGGGATCAGTGCCCAGCATCAGTTTGGGATTAAAAGGGAGGACTGTCCTTCTCCACCTCTTCCCTCCTTTGAGGTGTAGTGACCCACAGGTTAAATCACCAAAAGTCGCTTCTCTCTAATAAGACAGCAGATCGCATATCTGGTAAGATTGTGGCAACACGTTACATTATGAGTCCATTTAATTTTCTGTTATGTCATACTGTTCCCAAGCTGCCGAAACACAAACCGCATACAATCACTCATTTTGGGCGAACTATTGATAATGCCGGTCAACCCAGAACTCAGATCACACTGCCCTTTGGTTTGGCTTTCGAATTGACACTGTTGAATCAAGTGTATCTTGCACAATTCTCCAATCCTTCAGAGATTTGTGGGCACCCAGGAAGTGCTGGAGGTAAGATCATAAATTGTGCAAATCAGTTTCCAGCTTTGCTGAATGAACCTCAACAGGTTCTGAATTATCATCAGTTTGAAGGAGGAAGCCTTCTCAATTCTTGTTCCATTATAATTTTAGTTACATCATCTGTCTTCGTCTTACTTGAGGGCATAGCAATAAATGCACTTTTCCTTTTCATGTAGAAGACATGAACTTATCATTCTTTGATTTATTCCTGCCGCCATTCCTAAATCCCCTGACCATTCTGTATTTAATATCTTCCATTTCATCTGAACATAACCGTAGATTGCAAATATATATTTCTGGACTTTGGTTTTCAGTCATTTCTTTTAAAATAGTTCTCATTAACTTAATTACATTCCCAGCTTCTCAATCAAGCATTTATTTTCTGACAGAGACAAAAGTAGGTCACAGTCTTGAGGTATTGTCAGATTAAAGGTTTCCTTCTGATATCATCAATAGTTATTAATAAAAAAGTAACATGGTGAAGTTTGATAGTCGTGAATTGCTGCGCACAGATGTCGCCAACCTTTCTTTGCAGTCGTCATTGTGTTTTACATATCCTGCCTGGGCACGGTGTTAAATGATATCACTCTCTTTTCATTGCAGATTACTAATAAACCTTGCTCTTAGTCCCGGTATTTCGTTTAGACATTCATTCCTTCTCTTTGACAACCGCAGCAAAAGGTTCGTGTTGCCTACAAAATTCTTTGCCACATTTCAATGCTCTTTCTTTTTTGTTATGTTGCAGATTTCGCCTTGTTCCAAATCTCCGACACTTTCTTCCTTTTCCTTCAGTGGATTTATGTCTGTGTATTTCCAATCGTTTTCATCGTTCATGTTAATTTTAGTTCTCCCCTGCCTCTGTCTACCTCACACTTGTTATTTATTCATTCGTGAGACTTGGAGTCTCTGATTAACTATTTTTTATTGCAAGCTCAAGTTATGCTTTAGATGATGGTGATGAACGTCCTCTTTGAAATGCTGCAGTCCACCTACTGCAGGTTGAACCCTTGTATCTGATGCCAGGTCTTTGGAGATGGAAGTGCTCTTACATTTGCAATGTGCCGTTGAAAGATGTCTGGTAAAGTTAGTCATTTTGTCTTGTCGATAGTGTGCAATGCTGCTTCAAAGTGTCGCTAGTGGAGGGCGTGGCTGCCTTCAGGTGTCATGCCAATCAAGTGGCCTGATTGGCGAAATGAAGTGAAGCCAAAGAAAATTGCAGCACAGCAAGATACCCTGTGGTACGCCAATACTGCACGTGCAACTGAGGCCTTTCTGCAGGAAAACCTTTTCCTTCTATGTGGCATCTACCCGTCTCTTTCCAGCCATCTCAATGAATCGGTCAAGTAGTTCTCTTAAACGTTGCTCTGGATTAGTGGTGCTGGAAAAGCACAGCGTTACAGGCAGCATCCGAGGGGCAGCAACATCGAAGTTTCGGGCAAAATCCTTCACCAGGAGGATAGGCAGAGTGGCTGAAGTGTGGAGAGATAAATGAGAGGAGGGCGTTTCCTTCTATGTGGCATCTACCCGTCTCTTTCCAGCCATCTCATGTATCAGTTAAGTAGTGTCTTAAACGTTGTCATGTCAACGCTTCTCTCACTTCCTATCGCAACAAATTCAGGACACTGATCACCTTGTATTTTGAAGGAAAAAAATAAAATAGCCTATTTCACGCCCCCTTTCGACATATCCTCTTTTACCTTAAACCTATGTTCTGTTATAAGTGGCACATCTACCCTGGAATAAAAAACGACGACTATCCATTAAATTCTTGTCGCTCAGAAATTTGGAAATGCCGATCATTCTTCGAAATTCCACGTGAAAACAAGCCACGTTTGGCTAATCTCTTCCCATACCTCATGCCGTTCAAATAGGCTACATCCTTGTTTACAGTTTCTAAATCCTCCATATGATTTTGGTTCCATCACAAAGAAAACCGCCGACCATATTCCTAATATGGCTCGTATAAAGTTCCACACATGTCCATCATAACTTGTCAATAACTCTGCCCTTTCCTCTTGCATTAGTTCTTCCAAAATGCATAGTACGACAATTGAGCAGATTAAACTCCATCTGCAATTTCTCGCACAAGTATACAGTCTGTTGCAGACAGTATGTATCCTGTGGCAATAGTTCTCACTGCCCACGTTCCCCATATAGTTGTACCGTCAAGTCTCCAGTCAGACTCTCACGTTTCCATCAATAGTCGTTGCAATCTATGGCGAAGCCAGGCCTGCACCTTTCTTAGAACCAAGGTGCAGATCTCACATAACTTCACATTTAGTTTCAACCTGCCATGAGTAAAATTATGAATGGACTTGTGAAATTCCATACAGACAACATAATCATTCATTCATCCTTTGTCACTTTGTCAAAACCTCTATCAAGTGCGTGAGGCTGAAACTTCTTGGCAAAAAGCCATGCCGTCTCTCGTTACTGACTCAGTTCTTCCCGAAGTCTGATCAACCCCTGTCCTTAAGATTCTGCTGCAACAATTTGCCTACCAATTGCAGTAGGTTCCCAGGACGTAATGCCCCAGATTATCCCCATTACATTTGTTTAACAAAGATACAGCGTTGGCTCTTCTCCAATTATCTAATCCTTTTGATTTGATTTCTTCTGGATGGTGTCAAGCCATATTTGTCGAGGAATGCACCAATGCACTGTTGAAGTGTACATTGTGGAGGGTGAACTCGCTTTGATGAATCAGGATATGAGTTGCTCGTCGCAGATTTCCGGACATCAGTCCTGTTCTTGCAGCCACCTTTTTAATGTGGAGAGCCCAGTTCATTTTCTGCACTATAATAACCCCCAGCATGTTGGTACTGGGGAAATTCAACAACAGAAGCACGACTGAACAGTGATACAATTTTAAACGTCTTATCCTGATTTCATATACATCCCACAGAATGGGGCACACTCGCTGATAGTCTGTTTGGAAATAGTTTTCACTGCTTTTTCCATTTCTCCCGTTTTTGTAGTGGGACTATTTTGATATAACTCTTAACTTTAAGTTAGATCATCCTGCAATAAAACATTGTTTGCACTTACCTGAATTAAACTAAAACTAAAAATCAAAAGTATCCTCATTTTAAAATTGAATCAATGATATGCTCACATTGTTGATACAAACCTCCGATATGCATGCTTTTTTACTCTGATGGAATTAAATGCTATCTAGTTTGCTCGTGCCCTTGATCCAAACTTCCTTCCAGTTAAAATGTGAACACCTTGAAGATTCAACTTTATTTACTGAAGTAGATGCTGGAGTTGTTCTGTGGAAATAATGTCTTTGTTAGTTTAAATTGAAAGTGAGAAAGATTTTGGATTCTGGCTGCCCATCTGTGGTTGTAAGAACAGACTTGAACGAACACAAAATTGAAATGAGTTCTCAAAGTGATGAGGAGAGTAAGAGGCAAATAATTCAAAACTGAATTCAACTGAAACTTCATGTTTCATGTAGAGACTATCGAATGCAATGAAAACACGGATAAATGCTTTCATGGTAAAGTTCGCAGGTTGAGTATGTCACAGTCATAGTAATTCGATATGAGATGCGATATGATTGGACATTTTCAGATAAAGGCAGCGATTAATCCTTAAGGTAGCTTTCAATTGGCGTATTGAAAGTTAAAGTCAGAGAGCAGCAAGTATATCTTTGTTTATTTGTTGGTTTATCCACAAAAATTCTCTTCTTGAAAATTTCAAATTGAATATATTCGTGGTTCCGGTCAAACATCCCTGTTACATGGAAGAATAAAGTAAAATATCATGATGTGTTATGTGTTTTTAACATGACTGACGCTTTAGTTGTAAATAAGGCAGCCAAAGTTGGATGTGATCCACCCATCTGACGGTATAAATAGAAGCAGTTGGTGATTGCACACATACTTGCCTTGCATACTTGCTTGAAATCTGATTTCATTTTGTTGTCAAGTTTATTTTACAGTAGTAAAACATTAAAATACAGTGAAAAGCTTTCATTGTCGCCAAGAAATGCCGTTATTCACCTGCACCTCCACACACATCATTTACTGTATCCACTGCACCAGATGTGGTCTCCTCTGCATTGGGGAGACAGTGCGCCTACTTGTGGAACGTTTCAGGGAACACCTCTGTGATATCGCACCAAGCAACCCAACCGCCCCGTGGATGAAAACTTTAACTCCTTCTTCCACTCCGCCAAGGACATGCAGTTCCATGACCTCCTCCATCGCCAGACCCTGGCCACACGACGCCTGGAGGAAGAGCGCCTCATCTTCCGCCGAGGGACCCTCCAACGACATGGCATGAATGTAGATTTCTCCAGCTTCCTCATTTCCCTTCCGCCACCTTATCTCAGTCCCAGCACCCGGATTCAGCAACGCCCTCTTGACCTGCAATCTTCTTCCCGACCTCTCCGCCCCCATCGCTTCTCCGGCCTGTCACCCTCACCTCCTTTCACCTATCGTATTCCCAGCACCCCTCACCCAAATTCCCTCCCCCCTATCTTTTATCTCAGCCCGCGTGGAACACCAGCCTCACGCCTGAAGACCGGATTATGCCCGAATCATCAATTCTCCTGCTCCTCTGATTCTGCCTGGCCTGCTGTATTTTTTCAGCACCACATTTTTCAACTCTGGTCTCCAACATCTGCAGTCCTCATGTAAGAATAAGGGGAGGAATAACGGAGTCAAAGAGAGCCCATCAGTCCTGAGCCACCTCGATACCGCCAATTACACCAGAAACTGTAAAACGATCGAAAGCGATGTTTTCAGAAATGATTCAATATTATCTCCGCTTGCTCCAAACAAGCACGTGCAATGCGATTATTTTGGCAAGAATGTAATTTAATAACATCAGTTATGATATTATTCAATTATGTAGCAAATTTCAGATGTCAAGAACAGAAAGTTGCTCCGAAATTACGTACTTTGATGTTCATAAGCAAACATTAACTCATATGTTTGTCTATGGGACTGTGGTCTCTTGGGGTCGGAAGATGGTTGGACGTTGATGTCTGAAATTAAATTATCCACGGTCTACTCATCAAATTGTCGTTCTTTGGATCAACATCAATGGATTTACCAGGCAACTGAGTGCCATATCCGGAAAGTTAAAATTTAATTTATTCTGTTGATGTGGCCAACTTTTATTGTCCACCATAAGTTCGTTTGATGTTATGATTTAACTGTAATGTTGCATGAGTGCTGTTTATATGGAGGAATATGCATAATGCATAATGCTCCTTTCATCTCTGTCTGGAGGTCCCATTTGCCAACCAAAAGCAGCCCCGAGCTGTCTCTTTCATTCGCATCACAGTGGACTGCCCTGGATACACGTCTTCCCGCACCTCTCCTGCTAACTGTGTGGAATAACAAATAAAGAAAAATCCAAAAGAACTGCGAGCACTGGAAATTAGAAACAAAGGCAGAAATATCTGATCCAGTCTCATCAAATTACATAACAACTGTGCAGAGAAATATATTAGTTCCTGTTTGAGATTCAACTCCGTTTGGTGGATCAGTTGAACAATTGCATGGAGCCACTTTACCGCTGTTGACTCAGCTCAAATACGCCAGTATGTGACGAATCGTTTCTAGTGAAAGAGGATTTGAGAATAGTCACAGAATTGCAGCGACTAAAATGAGCAAACCTAAACTCATTTTACATTAGAGCCCATAGTTGATTTGATGAATGGAAAATAGATAAATAGGTGGGGTTTTGAGGATGAAAGGGTGTGGGCAAAGAGAAGAAAGAGATAACTACACACCAACAGCAACTGCAATTATTCATGCTCCAAGCACGCAATAACTGTTTGTAAGCGAGACGTTAATGGTAGATTGAGTAAAAAACAAATTAAAACTGAATGCAAGTAATTGCACTTCCAAACCGAACTGTAAGTACTTTGGCGCAGAACTCCATAATATGTATTTGTTTGTTACCCATATCCTTACGAAATTAAATAGGGCACCTGGGGTCATCTGGCTAAACTATCGAGTATGGCTAAATTACAGAAATGTGCATTTACTTCAGTCAAATCCTTTGACAGGTGTGACAGTTATACCAATTTCACTATCGTTTATTCTTTTTTTTCTCTTCAAGGAGAACAGCTACTTGTGATGTATGCTTTGAGCCTGTAGCATTTTTCTCAACTGGTTTGGTCAATTCTCCGAACGAAAAATAAGTGAAGGACTTGTGAAGGAAAATACACAAATGCAATAACGTCAGTAGTATAGAACCGTGAATATACAGATCTGAAGCAGTGATGATAAGTTTAGAACTTAACTGAACTCATTGCACGAAATATAGCCTAAACGACCTATAGTGAAGTCAAGTCATGGAAATTGTTGTTTGAAGCACAGGTTTCCCAAGTATGCGAATTTTGGAAATATGCACAAAGTTTCAAACATCGCCTCATCACACATTGAATTCAGACAAAGACACGTTGTCCTCCATTAAAGGTGCATTTTGGTGAGAAACGGCACAGACATTCAAGTGTTATTTAAACTAAGTACACAGTGATAAGATCAATGCACAGTCGCGTGCACACAAGCGAATTTGCGCCAGGCACCAATTGTATTACATCAGAGTGAATTAGGAGTCGAATTAATGCGTTGTGCACCTGTGTTTTCTTCCTGAAAGGTATTATGACGTCCAGAGCTATTGAGTTTTGAGAAGATATTTCGCTCAGCTTGAGGTTCAGGACGTATTATTGCTCGCTGAGCTGGAAGACTCGTTTTCAGAAGTTTCAGACCAGAGCTATGTGCAGTTTTCTCAGTGTCCGGACGACAACGTACACGGGGAACGAATAAACTTGCATCTTAATCAGAGTTAGGTCATTAGGCAAACCTCATGTGATTATGTTTGCCATGATCTAATGAAATGTTGACCGGCGTACATTATAAGCTCTTCGACAATTTGAGCAGAAAAATGATGCAAAACAAGTTTGTAGACCACACACACACAAAAACTGGCCAGGTGGTTGAGAATGAGGAGATAAATGAATTGATCAAATGAGCAGATAAATTGTCTGTGCAATGTAATTCAAATAAACGTGGGGTGGTGTAGTTTTGAAGAAGGACATTTTCAGGGGAGTATTATATGGTAACAAAGCATAGAAAGCGCAGAACATCCCTCAAGGCAGCACGACAAGATAATAGGTTCGTTAAGAAGACACACAGAACATTTCTCTTTCTCAGTTATGGCTGAGATTATAATAACAGGAATATTTTGTTGGAGCTGGATTTGGAGCGACCAACCTTGATTCGAGCCCACATAAACTTTGTAGCTGTGGTTAGAACATTACAGAAAGTAGTTGACTGTCATTTGAGCGAGTGCCTCCGAGCTTCATCACGACGACGAAGGAAATTTTCAGTTATGAATTGAAGTTGGATATGGTTGGGCAGATAATTCGAAGAACAAAAAGTAGACAGAGATCTCATAATGATGTATAACGTTAGAAGCGGCACGGATACGGTTAATAGAAGATCGATTATATCCTGATTAAATTGTCATTAAAAATGGGCATCAATATAAAGTGAAAGGCAGAACAGTTAGAGTGGTTTCAGACTCAGTCTTCTGCCCCGAGAGGATGGAGGCGTCTCGACTACGCAGCCAATAAGTACAGCGCAGGCGGGAATCCTCACAGCTTCGACTAAAGTTATTGGAGGAGCGGTGAACGCTGCATATCATGCAAGGCAGTGGGGCTAATATTGGTGGTACATAGAACATAGAAAAATACAGCGCAGTACAGGCCCTTTGGCCCTCGATGTTGCGCCGATCCAAGCCCACCGAACCTCCACGAGCCCACTATCCTCCATATGCCTATCCAATGCCCGCTTAAATGCCCATAAAGAGGGAGAGTGCACCACGCTACTGGCAGGGCATTCCATGAACTCACGACTCGCTGAGTAAAGAATCTACACCTAACATCTGTCCTATACCTACCACCCCTTAATTTAAAGCTATGCCCCCTCGTAATCGCTGACTCCATACATGGAAAAAGGTTCTCATGGTCAACCCTATCTAAACCCCTAATCATCTTGTACACCTCTATCAAGTCACCCCTAAACCTTCTTTTCTCCAATGAAAACAACCCCAAGTGCCTCAGCCTTTCCTCATACGATCTTCCTACCATACCAGGAAACATCCT
>NC_057717.1:62669983-62670928 GCF_004010195.1 Chiloscyllium plagiosum | reverse complement strand
ACTTCCTTAGTCACCTTCTCAAAGAATTCAATAGGTTTGTGAGGCACGACCTGCCCTTCACAAAACCATGCTGACTATCCTTGATCACATTATTCCTATCCAGATGTTTATAAATCCTATCGCTTACAATTCTCTCTAAGACTTTGCTCACAACAGAAGTGAGACTCACCGGCCTATTGTTACTAGGGTTATCCCTACTCCCCTTCTTGAACAAGGGAACCACATTTGCTAGCCTCAAGTCTTCTGGCACGATTCCTGTTGACAACGAGGACATAAAAATCAAGGCCAATGGCTCTGCAATCTCCTCTCTTGCTTCCCAGAGACCCCGAGGATAAATGCCATCAGGCCCAGGGGACTTATCTATTTTCACCCTTTCCAGAATTTCCAACACCTCTTCCCTACATACCTCAAAGCCGTCCATTCTAATTAATTGTGACTCAATAGTCACATCGGCAACAATATCCTGTTCCTGAGTGACTACTGACGAAAAGTATTCATTCAGTGTCTCCCCAATCTCTTCAGACTCCACACGCAACTTCCCACTACTATCCTTGACTGGACCTATGCCTATCCTAGTCATTCTTTTATTCCTGACATCCCTATAGAAAACTCCTAACAGGGTGACCTCACCTTTCCTATTCCTAACCGCAGCCCAAACTACCTCATATGGCGAGTATTCATCCATCGTCCTTTCCACCGCTGTAATACTATCTTTGACAAGTAATGCCACACCTCCCCCTCTTTTACCCTCACCTCTGACCCTACCAAAACATTTCAGCCCTGGTATCTGCAACAGCCAATCCTGTCCCAGTTCTACCCATGTCTCAATAACAGCCACAACATCGAAATCCCAGGTACCAACCCATGCTGCAAGATCACCTACCTTATTTCGTATACTTCTTGCATTTAAGTATACACACTTCAAGCCACTTTCCTGTTTACAGG
>NC_057717.1:62665795-62669931 GCF_004010195.1 Chiloscyllium plagiosum | reverse complement strand
CCCCCCCCCAAGAACACTAGCAAACCTCCCCCCAAGGATACTGGTGCCCCTCAGGTTCATATGCAGACCATCCTGTTTATAGAGATCCCACCTTCCCCAGAAAGAACCCCAGATATCCAGATACCTGAATCCCTCCCTCCTGCACCATCCCTTTCGCTCCCTGAAAGCCTGCCTAACATCCTCAGCCCTCCTCCTACCTATGTCGTTGGTGCCAATGTGGACCACGACTTCGGGCTGCTCCCCCTCCCACTTAAGGACCCGGAAAACATGATCCGAGACGTCACGCACCCTTGCACGTGGGAGGCAACATGCCAAATGTGAGTCTCTCTCGCCCCCACAGAACCGCCTATCTGTGCCCCGAACTACCGAGTCCCCAATAACTATTACTCTGCTCTTCTACACCCTTCCCTTCTGAGCAACGGGGACAGGCTCCGTGCCAGAGGCCGGAACCCCATTGCTTACCCCTGGTAAGTCGTCCCTCCACAAGTATCCAAAAGAGTATACTTGTTCTTGAGGGGAACGGCCGCAGGGATTCCCTGCACTGGCTGCTTCCTCCCAGTCCCCCCCACTGTCACCCATCTGTCTGCAATCTTTGGAGTTACTACTTCCCTCAAGCGCCGATCTATGACCCCTTCTGCCTCCAGAATGATCCTAAGTTCATCCAACTCCAGCTCCAGTTCCCTAACACGGTCTTGGAGGAGCTGGAGATAGGTGCACTTCCTGCAAGTGTAATCAGCAGGGACGACCATGGCATCCCTCACCTCAAACATAAGGAACCAGGGATGACAGGTTAAGTTTTGAGTCTAGTTGAAAGGAAAAAGAATGCATTCATAAACTCTAACCAATTGAAAACAGACGAACGTTTCGAAGAATTTCAGGAATGAAGGACAATTCTCAAATCAGGCATTAAGAGTTCTGAACTGGATCATGAGATATGTTCACCAAACAGCGTAAAGAAAAATACTCCAAAGCCTTTTATTCCTATATTGAGAGACAAGAGAGTAACCAGGGTGAGGGTTGGCCCATTCAAGTGCAAAGGAGGAACGTTATGCGTGGAGTCAGAGAAAATAGGTTTGATTCTTAACGAGTACTTTCATCGCCATTCACCGAGGAGAGGGACATGATGGATATTCAAGTCAGAGATTTATGCTTGCTTACTCTCGGGCAAGTTGGCATAAGGACGGAGGAAATGTTGGATATTCTCGTCAAGATTAAATTGGACAAGTCCCCGGGTCGGGATAGATTCTATCCCAGGTTACTGAGGGAAGTAGGCGGGGAAATAGCTTCGGACTTTGCAGGTATCGTTGAAGAATCCTTGAACATGGATAAATCCTCGCTGGACTGGAGAATTGCTCATGTTATCACCGTGCTTATTGAGGGCAGCGGGGCTAAGCCAGGTAATTATAGATTGCTGAGCCTGACGTCAGTAGTATGGAAGATATAGGTTACTTATTGTATTTAGTTTTGCACAACAGCTATGTTCTTCGAAAATGGGCTTTCTTGGCAAATTCTCATTCCAACCATTATTGTTGCATGTCGTCCCTACTAAACCTTAAGGGTGTGAGTAAAGATAAAAATAGGCATATATCTTTGTGTCAATCAGGTGTTAAGTACATCTGTTCACTCACAACAGACCCTGTTTCTTCCCCATTTTTCCTTCTGAGCCACGTCAATACGTTTTTGATGACGAATGTCTGTTGTTGGCCTTAACCCATTTTAGTACTACAACTGAAACCACAACAGGAACATTTAAATCCTGTATTTTCATTTGCCTTGCAATTTATTCTACCGTTGGTATCCTGCCATGTAGTGGCAGGACACTCAACAAATCGCCTTTAGGGGAGGCAATGGCCTAGTGGTGGTATCATTCGATTGTTAATGCAGAGTCGAAAGAGCAGTGTTCGAAAAACACAGCAGGTTTGTCAGAATCCGAGCAGCAGGACAGTCGACGTTTCTGGCAAAAAAAAAACGTTCATTAGGAATTATGCTGTGAGACCAGAGTGCAGCCAGATAATTGGGAGTGGCCTGGTGCTGGAGGTAAGGTAGCTGAAACCAAAGTAATATTCTGTCGACCCGTGTTCGAATCGCACCATAGCAGATGGTGAAATCAGTAAACTCTGGAAGTAAGAGTACAATGATAGCATATGAATCTTTCTGGATTGCTGGAAAAACGCACATGGCTCACGAACATAATTTTGTTAAAGGAAGTGGCATCATTTCCTGGCTTGTCCGAAATGTGGTTGACTCTCACCTGCGATATGAGGAATTAAGAATGAACGATAAATATTGACTTGACCAGCGATGTGCTCATCCTGTGAATGAATAAAAAAATTGGAGTATCCAGTCTAAATATTTTTAATCCCAAGCGTTTATCATGACAGCTGAAAGCTCCCGATGGAATGAATACTGTCTGACATGTATAACAATACATTCCTTCTATTTGGAGGAGAAAGTGAGGGCTGCAGATGCTGGAGATTAGAGCCGAAAATGTGTTGCTGGGAAAGCACAGCAGGTCAGGCAGCATCCAAGGAACAGGAGAATCGACGTTTCGGGCATAAGCCCTTCTTCAGGAATTCCATCTATTTGGTAATTCTTGATTACACCGTCTTCAACATTTCTATCCTGAGAAGGCAGAATGTAACTTGAAATGGTTGGTGACTCTTTGGTCACGTTCTGCTCGCAAGATGTCTTATTTAAAATTTCACTGACCACATCCTTATATGTACTGTGTAGAATATTTGAGTCTTAAACGTGTGGCAGAGGAACCAGAAAGGTTAATATCAGTTTCTGAACTATTTACTGGCTCTGTGGGCTTGCAACGTGGCATCAGCAACGGGCAGAAAGTGAGGTCTGCAGATGCTGGAGATCAAAGTTGAAACTTTATTGCTGGAACAGCACAGCAGGTCAGGCAGCATCTAGGGAACAGGAGATTCGACGTTTCGGGCACAGGCCCTTCTTCAGGACGGGCAAAAATCTGTGGTTTTCCACAGTCAATTTGTGTCGAAACGGTTGCCATTTTTCTGGTGCGGTTAACATTTGTCACAAGCAACTGGAACAACTATACTTACAGAGTTTGGCCAAGTCGTTGTCCATGCAGAACTCGGCAGACTCAGGAACTCCAAGGCCAACCCTTGTGCCTGCATTTGGCTTAGCCAGTGTTGATTACTGTGTCGGTTCTTACTGGTAAAATCTACTTAGCCTTCTCTTTTTCATTCTTTTCAAGCTCTTTGAGCTGCATTGCACTAACTTCCTTTGCACCTCCTCCTGTTGTTCAGACACTGTCTCTTTTCAGTTTGAAAAGCTTTCAACTTCATTTACTAGATGACATCTAAATTCCTAGTGACTCACTGTTGATGTCCGACCCATCATCACATCCAGTCTTGATCAGATATGGAAGGGCAGTGCATCAATGGTGGAATTTCAGAATATTGTGATCAGCAACTGGTTAGTATCTATGTCTTACTCTGTTTCCCGCCTCGATTTTATTCACATTGTTTCTCCAAATAGGCATCCAGTGTAGATTTTCACTTTCTCCCTGTGGATCCCCTCTTAACGCCTGGTCGCCCATTTTGGTGGAGAACAATATCTTAAGGCTTCCAGTATATTATATCTCACTCGATCAAACCGGAGCCTATCAATCATTGGATTGCCGGCTTCATTTTCTTTAAACGGTCTAGGACCTTTATTTCCTTTAACTTCGTGAGTCCTACCTACCTAACCAGCAGTGCATTCCAGTTTCCTATAGCCAGCAATTTCCCTGTGGTTTCATCTGCAAAACCCTGATGCACTTTCCTGCTCCCTCATGTAAACTAGGCAGCCCATCTTTCAGCCCTTCCAGATCCTGAGTTCCCCAACGAATGTATTTTAGTTTTCTCCCCTCTTATATAAGCACCGCTAGCAGCCTTTCCTATTGGCCCATTTTCCCTTTACCTGCGCTGCATCTCAATAATTCCCCCTTGGACTCTGCCTCCAAAGCTTTTTCTAATTCCTCCCAAACTTGAGGTACTGGAGTATTTTTCATTCCTTGTCTCTCTTCATCACTTTCCACAACCACTGCGTCACCTTCAGTTCTTCACTCTTCAGACTCCCTTTCCTGTCGCCAGTATTCCTCATTTGCTTTTTCTTCCCTTAGCGGA
>NC_057717.1:62658066-62661141 GCF_004010195.1 Chiloscyllium plagiosum | reverse complement strand
GTAACATGCAGGGAAGCGATTCTGACTGGTACAGAGCACCATACCGCTTCTAAATGACAGTGAGTAATTCATATTATTCACTGTAAATGTTAGCCATAAGAGTGAAAGCTCTGAATCCATATGACCGAACTACCCGAGATATCTCTGTTTACATCATCCTGGTCACTATCTGCTTCAGCATTGCATTCTAGCATTTGCCTTTGCATGATCCACTCGGCTCTGTTTCAGTTTTATTATCATGGCTTGGTTTATGAGACATAGGCTATCCATTCACCTATTACCTTGCACCTATTACCTTGCAAGTTCTAATGCATGAGACCTTCTCTCTCAGATGGTAATGTATTGGGTCCTTCGCTCAGTGGTTAGAACACTGGTGGTGTAAATCTAAAATGCTGGTGAAGCTTTCCTGTTTGATTTTCCACTAATTTGAGTAATTTGGATGGAGAGGAAGCAGCTGACGTGTGGGAATGTTCTAATTTCGAGGTGAGGCAGTATAAACTGCATATTGGGGGGAATCCATGAGGAAGAAACACGCACAGGTGAGTGCCTATATGAGTTATTTCCCTGCTGTAACCACACTCTGGTTTTGAAGTGTGAAATGGGATAAAATAAGACAAGTGGGTGAAATCCTACTTTCTGAACGTTGGTCTCTCATGTGACCTCTGACAATCTCGGGGGAATGTGTCAAATTGTTTCGGTCTGTGGGTGAAAATGAGGTTCAATTCATCGAGGGGGAGTAGCACAAATTTGCCGTATGAAACCTCAGTCCCATTCATTGTGGAGCTTTAGATTAAAACGTGACAGGGAACTTATCATTGTGATGAACATTTGGAAAGTCAGATTGCATAAGGCTACAGACCAGGTTTGGAAAACAGGGATGATATGCCTTTTCCCGTTCTGTAAACCTCGAAGACTCAATCATTTTGGAGGAGAATCTTAACTGCAGTGAAACAAACCTCAAAGGCTGCGTCAGGACAAACGATGCAATGTTCCTTGTTGGCATCCCTGGTGGTGCAATGGTTGGTAATCAGCGCTTGTGGCTTTGTGACCCGAGTTCAATTCCCGGTCAGAAAAAAAAGACTCCTTTATTGCTGACATGTTGTTGATAAAGAGGAAGTGAAAAATCACATAATGCCAGAGTATAGACCAACAGCTTTATTTGGATGCACTAGCTTTCATAACGCTGCTCCTTAATCAGGTGGTTGTCAGGAAACTTTATCAGCCAGCTGGTGGTTGAATTTGGAAGTCACTAAAAGGATTCACAGGGGCAGAAACCCACATCATCTTCAGAGTTATTCAGCTGTAAATTCGTATTTCTAAGGCAGACAAGTTCAAGACATAGAAAATGGGATGACAATCGTTCAGCGGTTGTTTTGCCTCGAGAACATGCAAGAAGCTTGAGGGCTGTTGACACACCCATGCATGGCACTCCTGCAGTAATCACTGCTGCTCTCATCGTTAGGAAATTCTGCTCATATTGCCGTATCCCGCATTCGATTCCCAGTAAGGGAATGGCGAGATTAGGAGTTTAGGGCGGGAGACACAGACTTTTGCTTAGGGAACAGAACGGGGTTTGATTCACAGTACATTAGGAGAATAGCGAGGGGATGAATTCACAGTATGTGGAGTTTGGGTTTTCAGACAGTTGCGAGGAGAACAGAGTGAGATTATGTGCAGGGACAGTTCCTTCAAGAATAAACTGAGAATGAATTCACAGGTTTCAATAGGTTTTTTTCCTGCCAGTATGGAAACAGGCCCTTCGGCCCAACGAGTCCACTCCAATCCTCCGAAGTGTAATCCACCTGGACCTGTTTCCCTCTGGCAATGCACCTAACACGATAGACTATTTAGCATGGCCAATCCACTCTAACCTACAAATCTTTGCATTGTGGGAGGAATCCGGAGACAACCCATGCAGGCACGGGACAATGCGGAAACACAGATAGTTGCCAGAGGCTGGAATTGAACCAAGGTCTCTGATGTTATGAGGCAGCAGAGCTTTAATGTTAAAGTGCAAAGCATTTGCACCAAAGAACGAGTAACACAGAGGCAAATGATTACATGTAACCATCAGGTAGCCAGGGCAACAAGGTCATCAACGGTGGATATCAATAATCCAGCGGAGAACATTTTGCGGACAGACACAAAAGGAAAGCTAGTCTCATCAATCCGCTTCATCGAAAGACATAGGTAGTGGTAACAAACTTCAAAATCTTAGGCTGGAATTAGACTCAATTGAAGAGAGAGTAAGACGGAACAGTTTGAAAACCCCCTTACGGTTTTTTGTTGTTAGGTCAGTTATCAGGAAAGAAAGACAAAAACTCCCTCTCAGAATTCGGCAGGTCTCACACTATGTGTGGACTGACAAATTTTGAGACCTTCAAAACTCAAATGTTTTCAGGAATCACTTGCAACAGAGCTCTTGTAGACAAACTTGTATTCTGTTTTTGCGAGTGATTTTCAGAAAAGACAAATAGTACAATTGACGAGGGATACAAACTGTTAAAGAATCCATACAGTGTGGAAAAAGGCCACTTGATCCAACAAGTCCACACTAAGTTCAAAGTATAATCCGCTCAGCTCTTTTCACATACCGAATTACTCAGCATTTATCCCTGATAATGCCCATAACAGACCCGCAGGGGCCAGGAGAACGGAAAGGGTCTTGGACTGTGGTACATTGGAGTTGATTTTCAACATGCCTCCCCAAACTTATTGAATTCCATGACGAAGTGATAAAACACATGAAGGTAGAGCAGTAGATGTGGTGTACATGCTTTTCCACAAGGCTTTTGGTGCCTTTTGCCATGGTAGGTGCATTCAGAAAGTAAGGAGTCATGGGATGCAAGGAAAGTTTGCTTTCTGCGGGCAGAATTGCCGGGTACATAGACCACAGAGGGTGATAGTGAAATCTAATACTCGCGGTGTTCTGCAAGGATCTACTATGGGACCTGCAGACTTTGTGATTTTTATGAAAGATTAGGATGAGGAAGTGGAAGTTTGCGTTAGTTGGTTTGCCAATGACAAGTAGCTTGGTGGCATCGTGGATAGTGTTGGTGAAGGTTGCAATGTGAC
>NC_057717.1:62654434-62656632 GCF_004010195.1 Chiloscyllium plagiosum | reverse complement strand
TTTTTGCAGCTGTCACATTCTAGAAGGAAGTGATTGGAAGTGGGATGTGATAGGATATTGCACACAGCCGTTCTCTTCCCCAAACCCTCGAGCAGCTGCTGTCTCCAATTTAGAGTGCAGCTACCAAGATACATTTTATTCCTCGATCGCTCTCTCATTCCAAATCACACTCTCTCTTTTTGTGTAGATCTTTCGTGTTTTGCAACCCATTTGACCAACAAACAATAATCTTCTGCTGTCAAATATTTCCATCCCCTCCCACGTCAAACAACCCACGAATCACATTGCTGTGTGTGGAACGGTTTTATTGTTTCAAAAACCAATAATAGACAACTGGAGAGGGTTCAAAAGAGGGAGCAGAGAAAGAGAAAGAGAGAGAGAGAGAGATAACCCCTCCAGACACTCACCGAATTGAAATCGGCAACCTGTGTTTAACTTATCCAATCATCAAATTCAATCATCCTGGCCGATACATATCTCACAAATCATCTGACATTGCAACAATAATTTTGAGAGATTTCCTTATAGAGGTTAAAATTTCCTCCTCGGGCAGTCCTGTGTATGAGACAGTCAATGGAAATTGATATATTTGTATCAAATCCCAAGCCCGCATTGACAGGTGTCAAAATTCTTTTTAAAATGCATGGGCCACAATCAATTAGGAGTCTGTTAAAATAAGGCTCCGAAACCCAGGATCCTACAGAGGAGGTTAAACCTTGGGATACATAAATACACAACTCACATGGGACCCCACGTGGTGCAGCCTGTTGACAAGACCTCAAGCTTCAGGACATTTCTCCCCCTGCAAAAATTGTTCTTGCCACGGCTTTCCCTTTTTTATCATTTCACGTTGCAGCTTCCCCAACAAACGTTGCTCTGGATAAAGGAGAGACAAGATTAGTTGAAAGTGACCGAGAACATGTTGAAGGAACATTACACAGCAAGATCCCGGGTTAAAATTCACCCACCTGTTCCATCAGCAATGTATTGCATAACATCACAACACGATTGACATATAAACATTACATAAGTGAGTAATTAAGAAGAAGCTTGAAATATCTTCAATCTCTTCGTATAAACAGAGGGAGACCAGAGTTTGAGATAAAGTTGACAGTTTCTTCTTCAGATTTATTCCAAGTGAAATGATGTTGACTCCACCACTGCAATCTCAGACACTTTGTCATGTCTGTCCGATTGTTCTCTGTGGAGGCCTCTATGCTATTGTGATGTTATTTTCCGGGACAGGAGATTTTTTGGAACCCTCTGGCCATTGAGGTGTCAATTCCCAAGAGACGGATTTAACCCGAGGTGGACAACGGTAGAAATCACACAACACCATGAAATAGTTCAACAGATTTGTTTGGAAGCACTAGCTTTCAGAGTGCCGCTCCTTCACGAGCTAACTCTTGATCAGGATGACAAGATATCGATTTTATAACAAAAGATTACAGTGTCATGCAACTGAAATTATTTATTGAACAAACCTAGAGCCCTGATAAGTCTTCCACCGTTTAGAACAGGTTGCAGGCTTCGGTTCAATAATATCTAAATCCCAAAACTTTTAAGTCACATTCTCGAGACAACCTATTGTTATATAAAAACGTTGACATCTCAGCTCGGACAATACATTAAAGGTGAAAGGTTAGTGTCTGTGTGTCATCAATCTAGGTTCAGAATGGTTCTATATCCAAAGTAAGAATTGATCATATCTTATATGGTTTGACTGCCTGCATTGATTGTCTCTTGGTTCGATGCTTTTCAGCAAAATGTGACGTTTCTGCAAATATTATTCTGCACATGAACATTCAACCATTAGACTAAGATGTGTGCGTGTGTGCATGAGAGAGAGAGAGAGAGAGTAAGTGTGAGCCTGTGAGTGTGTGAATTTGAGTTACGTTAGAGAGTGTGTGTTTGCATGTGTGCATGTGTGGCAGAGCATATGCGAGAGTATCACACTGTGTTAACTCGTCCAGGAAAATGTGCGTTGTGTGAGTGTAGCGGTTGTATTGTGTGTCTGACAGAGACCGTGTGTATGAGAGAGGTTCTGTATGAATGTGTGAGGGCATGAGAGTGTGTAAGATTTTGTGCTTGTGCGTGTGTGTGTGACAAAGTATATAGTGTCGTCGTCTCAGGAATAAACAGTGAAAGAAAGGAGGAAAGGAAGAAAGAAAGAAAGAAAGAAAGGAAGAAAGAAAGGA
>NC_057717.1:62538000-62653744 GCF_004010195.1 Chiloscyllium plagiosum | reverse complement strand
GCATACCTAATTACTCAACATTTATCCCTGACTCATGCCCATAACTTACACATCGCTGAACATTGGACATGTTCACCAACCTGCATGTCATTGGTTTGTGGGAAGAAACCGACGCGCAGACAGGAAACCAAGCAGACAGGGGGAGAAAGTACAAAGCCCACACAGAAGTTGAAAGCAGACCCGGTTTTCTGGCGCTGTAAGGCAGTAGTGCTAAGAACTGAACCAGCATAACAAAGATGTACCTATCGTCGATCCGGCATTGTGTAATTAAACGGAGTAAATGAGTAGTGTTGTAAGGAGGAAAAAAGGACCCTACGTAAAACGGTGATATCAAGGAATTTAAAGTTACTATGAAGTTTGATTATGACCATGCCAAACACAAACAACAATCCTAAACTGAAACAAAGCCAAATGCACCGGTATGAGAAGAGAACGGACGATAATTATATAAACTGATTGAAATGTCCACTGCAAATCAACAGTGAAAAATATGCGAAGTAATCATTTAAAGTGATCAATTAAAAGACAATCCATTGAAAACTATTGTACGAAACTCCAGTGGCCGAATAACAGTTCTCCTATGAATTTCACTGCTGTCTATTACTTGAAGACTTTCGATCACTGCTGCATGGTGTAATCTATCAGCCTAGTGTTGTGCCTGTGCCAAATGTCATATTAAGACAGTGTCACGGCAAATTAAAATATGCTGTGGAAATTCTGGGAGGCAGGAGACTGCATGCTCAGGCTGCACGGCTTGATGTGGACTGGGTACATCTCCCTGGGCAGGATCTGCACACTAGTAGTCATATATTGCTGATCGCCGATCTAAACCCGTGAAGAAGAGGGGGAGGGTTTTAGCTGATTATGGAATCGTTAGAATCAGGGAGGATCCCACAGCTTGGTTTAAAATGGGAATAAAGCAAAAGACGGAAAATGTCAGACTGAATTGTCTAACGTAGGAACTGGCTAAGATCCTTGGAATCCATTGGATAGGATGGGATTTCTGTATACTTGGATGTGTTACGACAAAATAAAAAAAGTCTGCATGGTGTCATTAATGGAAAGTAATGCGTGACAAATCGAATATGGTTCTTTGAAAAATTAACAAGCATGTTAGACCAAGGAGAGCCAATAGGGCTTTTCTACCTGGACATCAACAAGGCCTTTGAAAGGTGTTGTACAGGAGGCTACTAAGTGAGATAAAGGCCCATGGTTCGAGGCAAAGTGCTAACATGGTAGAACCTCAGCTGTCCGGCACAAAGCAGAGAAAGGCGATAGAAGTGTTCTTCTCAGTATGGCAGCCAGTGAAAAGAAACGTTTGGCATGGCTCAGTGTTGGAAAGACAACTTTTCACTATATACGTTAACCATCGAGATGAAGGAACTGAGAGCATTCTGGCTAAGATTGCAGAGGATACAAATATGGATGGAGAACAGATAGCCTTGAGGAGTCGGGCAGGCCGCAAAAAGGTTTTGGGCAGTTTAGGAGAGTGGGCAAAGAAGTGCTGTGCAACGTTTGAAAGTGAGACCGTGCACTTTGGTAGAAAGAATAGGGGCATGAATAATGGTCTAAATAGGGAGAAAGTTCCGAAGTCTGAAGTGTAAAAATAAGTGGGCGTTCCAGATCAGAATTGTCTCAAGTCAAACTTACAGATTGAATCAGCTGTTAAGAAGGTAAATGCAATTTTGCCATTTATTTTGATAGGACTTGACTATAAAAGAATGAAAGCTCATTCCGAATGATTGGCTTTTGCCCGAAACATCGATTTTCCTGCTTTTTGAATGGTACTGGACCTACTGTGCTTTTCCAGCACCAAACCCTCGACTCTGATCTCTGCCATCTGCAGTCCTCCCGTTCGCCAATTAAAAGGAAGGATGAACTTCAGAGGCTCTTTAAGGAAATTTTCAGACCACGGATGGAGCAATGTGCGCAGTTTTGTGAGCCATATCTCAGAAGGTAGTACTGGCCCTGGAGCATGTTCAGAGGGTGATCACAAGAATAGCGCGAGGAATAAAAATCTTTACACATGAGTAACACTTGAGGTCCCTGTGTTTATACTTCTTTGACCTTGGAAGCATGAGGTTGGGGTGACCTAATTGAAACATATCAAATACTGAATGGCGTGTACAGAACAGATGTTTGAAAAATGTTTCCAAAAGTAGGAGAGCCAACAATGCGAGGGCATCGCGATTGAGTAAAGGGTAGACATTTTGGAAATTAGGTAAGGAGAAATATCTTCATTCAGAGAGTAGTGAATCGATAGATCTGATTGTCACAGAAGGTTGTGGAAGCTATGTCAATGAGTATGTTTAAGACTGAGATTTTTAGTTTCTTGTATATCAATAGGACCAAGGCTTAGGAAGAGAGCGAAGGAGAATGGAGTTGAAAAACTTATCAGTAATAAAAGAATGGATATTCAGACTCGATGAGCCGAAAGGCCAAATTTCGGCTCCTAAATGTTACAGTCTTAGATGTTGTTTCGACTTCAGGTATTCCTCCCGTCTACTGAAAAATCGCCTTCCTCCCACTAAAAAAAATGGCTCTCGTATTCTGTACGATTAATATCAGTGGTGGCTTAATGGGGCTATCTTGGAATTGATTACCAACACATTCGTCCTGTGACAATCGAAACAGGACTTCTAACCTCCAACCTTAAATCGACCTATACTTGCATTTGAAACAAATCAAAATGGCTCTGAAGGATGAAAGGATTGCTATATGAGAATGAAATGAGGTTTTCATTGATTGTCGTTTAGGTAAATGAATGTTCATCTCATAAAAACATTGGGAAAAGTTTGATGGAACTTGATAAGTTAGCCGCTGAAAGGATGTATTCTGTTGTGGAGGAATCTCAAAGTAGGAAAGTCTGTTTTCCAATTGAGACTTGGTTTGCAACAGAGATGAGAAACATTTATCTTAAAGGATTGTGAGTGTTCAGCAAAATTGCAGTGCAGGCTGGGATATTGAAAATAACGACGGCTCAGGAACAGATGTTTCATTAAAAAGGAAAGCTAATGATTTTAGTTGGAAAGGTATCAGATGATGGAGCATGGTCAACAGCCCGAGTGATCCAGTCTGGCTCCTATTACTCATGTCCTGACTAGCTCATCGTTACATCGCTACAAGTGGGCGACACGGTAGCACGGTGGTTAGCACTGTTATCTCACAGCGCCAAAGACCCATGTTCAATTCCCGCCTCTGGCGACTGACTGTGTGGAGTTTGTATGGTCTGTGTGGGTTTCCTCCGGGTGCTGCGGTTTCCTCCCACAGTCCGAAGATGTGCAGGTCAGGTGAATTGCCCATGTTAAATTGCCTTTTGTGTGAGCTAAATGTATGGGTGGGTTGTGCTTTGGCGGGTTGGTGTGGACTTTTTGGGCCGAAGGGCCTGTTTCCACACTGTAATCTAATCTACATCAAACACGCACTGATTTCCAGTGTCATCTGAATTTTTTTATTCATGACCCTATATTTCATCTATATCAAGGATATAATTCAGGAATGATGAAGCCAGGGATAAGCCCAGTGTCACATCACTCGAAACAATAATTCTGTCACAGGTTAAAAAAAACCATTGAAATGCCAGCGTGGATTTTAATAGCTTTACTTTTATGCCCACACTACCCTGTTGGACTTTGTAGACAATTTTATAAATTTTCTACTTGAGAGTTAGATCGTGAAAGAAGGGCCATGATCACAAATAGTTCCTCATAATACAATAGTGAAACAAAGAGAAATATCATTCCTTTGTATAGCTGGTGTGTGGAGCTCATCACAAGAAATGTTTAAAATATTAATCTGGGTTAATTTCAAAAGCAACTAACACAATTACAGTTGTGGAACAGCAAATGGAAAGAGATGGGTAAACGTGGAGTTGATGATAATGGAAAGTAGGAAATAAGCTGAAGACGGAGTGTGAGGGTAAAAGAGAAATGGGTTGAGCGCAGATACTCAGAGAACAAGTGTTGTGTCGAACACAGGATGGCATATAGGAACACCACAGAGAACGATTCAAATCAGTTATACCGCAAACTGTTTATTTTGTTAAGAAGAAGCAGCAGGCAAAGTGGGTACGTCGATCAGCTGGCTGACGGGTTGGTAAATATGTTTTAAACAAAAACTTACCTTGGACATCAGGACAATCCATGTTTGTTTCAGTATCAGCAAGAGCGAGAACATCGTTCAGGGAGCTGATGTGGAGAGGAGTCACTAACTTTATAAAAAAACTCATTTAGGCGGAGTGCACGTGGGCCAGGAGTGGACCCCGGACAGCAGAGTAAGTGACGTAATTTTTTGTGCGTTTGCGTTAACTGAAACACTACTTCGGTTGTGTCACCCTCCCATCCTCATCCGGTAAGAAAAAGAAATGCTTTGTGCACCCGATTGGTAAGCTTTTCTTTTTATTCTTTATTTTTCTACAGTCCCTTTTGAGTTTACAATATGGGAATAGCGGTTAGGATATTTGAATGTTCCTCTTGCAGAATATGGGAAGTAACGGTCAGCACGAGTGTCGTTGCTGACTTCTTCTGCAGGAGGGGGACTAACTCGAGATAATCGAAAGCAGAGAGGCAATTCTCAGGTAGTACTGAGGTATTCCAGCGCGATCAGGGGGTCAGTACGGAGGCTTTGCAGCACTGTCATATGACAAGAAATGTGTTAATGAATTATTGTCGGAGAGTCAATTCTCAGGCAATGCCTCATTCTAACAGGTTTACTTTGAGGGAGTGACACAAAATTACAACGTCAGTGGTCAGCTATTCCAACCGTATGAGAGAGTCAAATTGAAGGAGTGTCTCATTGTTGGATGACAATACTAAACCAGTACCTCATTATTCAGATATTCTGCAACTCTGTGAGCTTTATCAGCACTTTATCATGTACTGAGAAGGTGCTGCACTTTCCAAATTTCAGTCCTGAGGGAGATATTAATTTCAAATGTTAAATTTTGAGGCAGTATTTATTAGCCAGAAGGCCAACATTGATTCAGTGTCTCATTGCAACGGGTCAAATTCAAGGATCCACCACACACTCATGGTCAGTTCTGAATAAGTGCTCTTTGTGACAGTGTCAGCACTGAGGGAGGATATTACTGTGAAAGTTTCAGCACTAAGAGGGAGCCTCATGATCGATGGGGCAAGGGCAATTAAAATGCGAGTAGGAAAAATTAAGATGCGTAGAATGGGGTAGCAAAACGCAAGTGATGCAGACAATGGAAATGTAGAGCTGGTTTAAGGAACAGATATTGTGTGTCCTTCATAAGTATGTCCCTGACAGGAAGTGCGGAAGTTATTAGGTAAGGGAACGGTGGTTTAGTACAGAAATTTCATCTCTTGTTAAGTGGAGGAAGGAGGCTGATGTGTTGAGAGACAAGATGGTTCAGATGAGACATTGGAGAGTTACAGATCAGCTGGTAAGGATTTAAGGAGAAAATAAAGAAGAGCAAAGAAACGACATGAGCAGTCTTTAGCAAAAAGAATAAAGGAGAAACCTAAAGCATTTTCAAGGTATGTGAGGATTAAAAAGAATACTAGGTTAGGAATAGAGCCAGTCAAAGACAGAAGTGGGATGTTGAGTGTGGATCGGAGAGGAATTAAACGAACATTTCTCATCAGTCTTCACTCAGTTAAAGGACAATATATTAGAGGAGAATAATGAGATACACGATATTAGTCTGGAAAGGATCACAGTAAGTTATGAAGAGGCGTTATCAATTCCAGAAGGAGTGAAAGTAAGCCAATCTCCTGGGCCGGTTCGGAGTTATCCAAGGATCCTCTGGGAAGCTAGGGAGGAGATGCCAGCGAATTTGGCTTTGATTTCTGAGTAGTCATTGTCCACAGGCTAATTACCAGAGGACTGCAAGACAGCAAATGTGGTGCCCTTGTTGAAGAAGGGCAGTAGAGATGACGCAGGTAATTGTAGAACAGTGAGCCTTACTTGGAGTCATAGAGTCATAGAGATGTAAAGCATGTAAACAGACCCTTCAGTCCAACCCGTCCATGCCGACTAGATATCCCAACCCAATCTAGTCCCACCTGCCAGCACCCGGCCCATATCCCTCCAAACTGTTCCTATTCATATACCCATCCAAATGCCTCTTAAATATTGCAATTGCACCAACCTCCACCACATGCACTGTTAGCTCATTCCATACATGTACCAGTCTCTGCGTGAAAAAGTTGCCCCTGAGGTCTCTTTTATATATTTCCCCTCTCACCCTAAATCGATGCCCTCTCGTTCTGGACTCCCCGACCCCAGGGAAAATACATTGTCTATTTATCCTATCCATGCCACTCATAATTTTGTAAACATCTATAAGGTCACCCCTCAGCCTCTGACGCTCCAGGGAAAACAGCTCCAGCCTGGTCAGCCTCACCCTGCAGCTCAGAACATCCAACCCTGATTACATCCTTGTAAAGTTATGAACTTTACTTAACACTTTCAAGTTTCACAGCATCTTTCTGATAGGACGGAGACCAGAATTGCACGCAATATTCCAACAGTGGCATAAACAATATCCTGTACAGCCGCAACATGACCTCCCAACTTCTATACTCAATATTCTGACCAATAAAGGAAAGCATACCAAACGCCTTCTTCACTATCCAATCCACGACTCCACTTTCAAGGAGCTATGAACCTGCACTCCAAGGTCTCTTTGTACAACAACACTCCCTCGGACCTTACCATTAAGTGTATAAGTCCTGCAAAGATTTGCTTTCCAAAGTACAACACTTCGCATTTATCTGAATTAAACTCCATCTGCCACTTCTCAGCCCATTGGCCCCTCAGTTGTCAGCTGAGGTAACCCTCTTCGCTGTCCACTACATCTCCAATTTTGGTGTCATCTACAAACTTACTAACTGTACCTCTTATTCGCATCAAAATCATTTATGTAAATGCCAAAAAGTAGAGGGCCCAGCACAGACCCTTGTGGTACTCCACTGGTAACAGGCCTCCAGTCTGAAAATCAACCCTCCACCACCACCCTCTTTCTTCTACATTCGAGCCAGTTTTGTATCCAAATGGCTCGTTCTCCCTATATTCCATGAGATCTAACCTTGCTAATCAGTCTCCCATGAGGAACCTTGTCGAACGCCTTACTGAAGTACGTATAAATCACATCTGCGGCACTGCCCTCATTAATCTTCTTTGTTACTTCTTCAAAAACACTCAGTCAAGTTTGTGAGATCCGATTTTCGACGCAGAGAGCCATGTTGACTATCCCGAATCAGTCCTTGCCTTTCCAAACACATGTACACCCTGTCCCTCAGGATTCCCTCCAACAACTTGCCCACCACCGAGGTCAGGCTCACTCATCTATAGTTCCCTGGCTTGTTCTTACCACCCTTCTTAAACAGTGACACCACGTTTGCCAACCTCCAGTCTTCCGGCACCTCACCTGTGACTATCGATGATACAAATATCTCAGCTCGAGGCCTAGCAATCACTTCTCTAGCTCCCCACAGAGTTCTCGGGTACACCTGATCAGGTCATGGGGATTTATCGACCTTTAACCGTTTCAAGATATCCAGCACTTCCTCTGTTGTCCGAAAGGTTTTAGAAAGGATTATAAAAGGTAAGATGTATAAGCATCTAGAAAGCAACAATTTGATTTCAGATAGTTTACATGGTTTCATCAATGGCAAGCAGTGTCTCACAAACCTCATTGAGTTTTTTTGATAACGTGACCAAGCATGTCAATAAGGGTAGAGCAATTGAGGTGGTATACATGGACTTCAGTAAAGCCTCTGATAAATTTCCACATGGTAGGTTTTTGAGAAAATGCAGAGGCATGGGATTGAGGGTGATTTAGCAATTTGGATTAGAAACTGGCTTTCTGAAAGAAGGCAGCGAGTGGCCATTGATGGAAAATATTCAACCTGGAGTCCAGTTGCTAGTGATATGTCACAAGGATCTGTTTTGGGTCAATTGCTGTTTGTCATTTTTATAAATGAATTAGACGCAGGCAAAGGGTAGCTAAATTAACAAATTTGCAGATGACACAAGTGGAGGAGTATTGGACAGTTTGGAGGAATGTTACAAGTTGCAGGGGGACTTGAATAAACTGCAGAACTGGGGTGAGAGTTGGCAAATTGAGTTAAATGCAGCTAAATGTGAGGTAATGCACTTTGAGAAGAATAACAGGAAGGCAGAGTATTGGGTAATTGGAAAGATTGTTGCTAGTGTGGATGTGAAGAGTGATCGTGGAGGCCATGTACGTAGATCCTTGAAAGTTGCCATCCAGGGTGATAGTACCGTTGAGAAGACATACAGTGTGGTAGGTTTCATTTGTAGAGGGATTGAGTTCCAGAGCCACAATATCATGCTGCAATTATACAAAACGCTAGTGCGGCCGCACTTCGAGTATTGTGTACAGTTCTCATCGCCGTATGTCGGGAAGGATGTGAAAGCATTGAAAAAGGTGCAGAGGAGATTTACCAGGATATTGCCTGGTCTGGAGAGAAATTCTAATGAAGAAAGGTTGAGAGATGTGGGTCTGTTCTCATTGGAAAGAAGAAGGCTTCGAGGGGATTTGTCAGCGAAATTCAAGATGATCAGAGATGATTAGACGGGGTAAACATGAAAGATTTTTTCCTAGAATGATGACGTCAGCTTGTACGAGGGCACGTAACGACAAATTGAGATGTGACAGATTTAAGATAGATGTCAGAGACAGTTTCTTTACTGAGTGCGTGGTAAGGACATGGAATGCCCTGCCAGCCAGTACAGTTAACTCAGCCACATTATGGAGATTTAATCAATCCTTGGAAAAGCACGTGGATGATGATGGGATTGTGTGGGGAGACGAGCTGAGAATAGTTCAAACGTCAGATCATTATTGAGGGCCGAAGGGCCTGTTCAGCACGGTATTCTTCTATGTTCTACGTCCTTCCCCATAGTAAGCATTCATACAATGCAGAGGTTTCATATCTCTCCCATCTCGAGCGGCACCAAACAGAGACTGGCTTATAAATTTTTGAGGTGTCTCTGTACTCTTCACAAACCCCTTTTTGTCCTCATTATATTTATAAAACCAGTTGTGTCTGACTTCAACAAAACAACATGCTGCAATTGAGCGAGGTAGAACTCAAAACGACAATCGTCCGATTCGAATTCAGATGCGTTATCCATTACAGCACCGAGCCCACCCACCGCCAACTTCCGCTCAGCTTTTCCATATGTAAGGGAGACGTGAAGATCGGGGGAAACAAGATTGACATGTTGAAGAACAAGCAAAGTTAATCAGTGCCACTGCTTTATTTCAATACGTCCCACTTTGTGAAGCAGTGCCTTTCACTGGGAAGAAAACACATTTGTCTTAAGGTGCTGCCTTCAGTTTTGTCTGCATCTGAGCTGGAAGTTTACATCGTTGAATTCGCTGTCCCGTCGCGATTCCACGATTCCCTCCTATGAAATGTACTTTCATGATTTCAGTCATGGGCTATTGCTTTCAAGACCCTGAACAATTTAGCAAGAAAACTCTGGTCCTTTCTAGCCCGGGATCTAGAATAAGACGAGTTGAACGACACCCTTGTTGGTACCGCTGCTCACCGGAGGCCAACGCGTCAAAACAAGGCCCTGTGACCATTATCTTGTTTTGTGCCTCCCTACAGTACATCTGCTGAACAACATCAAATTATCACAGCTCCACTCTCTTCACATTGAAACACAGGGCGATAATATGAACTGTTCGGAAACTTGGGAAGGGCAACTTTGCTGCTAAAGTTGGTTATGGAGTCAACGACAGACTCATGAGTGCGTACAAGTCAAGTCGCAAGGTTTACAATCAGCATCACTGGAGGTCCCTGCTTAGGAGTCCGCGTTTGCATTGCCCAGACCTGGATATAATTCCCACTCAGGTAATGAAGAATTATTTCTCATTTTGAATGAAATCTAATTCCTGCTTTTGCAGTACATGCACCGGAATCCTGCCAGAATTGGTCCAGTGATTATTTACATCCGTGTAGAAGGACAATGGCAGCAGGTACACGGGAAACTACAACAGCAAAACCAATGCAATCATATCACCTTTCTGAGTTGGACGTATCTCGCTGAGCCTTCAGTGTCTCTAAGTGTAAATCCTGGAACACCGCCCCCCCCGCCCCTCCCCCGAAGCGGTATCATGGCTGTATGTCCGTGCTGAGGAGCTGAACGGTTCAGGAAAGTAACTCATCCCCTCCATCACTGGTGTAATTCGGGATATGCGAGGAATTCTATCCCATTGAGTGACGACTATAGTCCAGGAATCCGTTTCTAAAAGTGGAAGGTTCCTATCAGACATCTGCAATCGTTTGGAAATAAGTTGAGAAGCTGTGCAGGACAGTGAAATAAAGTGATCGACAATGATGACTGAGAGGCATGAGGCAGGAAGTGAGCGTGGAACTGATGGTGCAAGACTCAGTGTCGGTGGCAATGGGCTGCTTTTACTGCCAATGTTTGCATTTACTTACACATTATACTTCGTCAATTCAACAGAATGACCTTGTTCCTCTTGTTGTGTATTAATGTGATTCATGGGCCACGAGAGGATGAACACATCCGCTTTCTCCTGTAAGTTTGAACAGGTGAAAGTATCAGTTTGAAATTAATACAAGAGGAGATTATCTCTTTATGTGCCTTTTTAGTGGAGAATGTTCAGCTGTCAACTGTTTGTATTTGAAAATTGGAGGATTGATTGCAATTCTCAGTGAGCAACGTTGGTCCAAAAACTGTGATGAAATGGTTAAGTAACTTCACATGTAGATGTGCACACGCAGCAGTTGTGTGGCCCCGTGGCTTAGTTGGTTAAAGCACTTGTTTTGTAAACTGACGATCCTGGGTTCAACTCTTAGGGGCGCCTGCTTGTTGTGCTCGTACTTGGGCTTTGTGTTTTAACGCTTTGCAAATGTCGTGTCAAGAAGTCGGTGTCTTATTGTACTTCCACCCTGTTATGATTTGGTGATCCAGGTTATGTTCCAGCAGTGAATGCTGTATTTTTTTTTCAATTCCGAACTATTAATAAAGTCTGTGGTTTTCTACTATTATTCCACAAGCACTTCTGCTTCTCCTCCTCTTTTATTCTACTCCTTCATTCCCGGTTTGGTTGTAATAACGAGATGAGGCAGGAGACGTTGCAGACTTACAGGGGAATTTTGTGGTAAAGGCAGAGACACCACCAGCTGATCACTCTCATTTTCTGATGTCACCGTTCATTCATTCAAACCAACAGTATATACATCGCTGTGCTTCTTTAGTTGTCGTGTAATTGCGTTTTGTGTTCGTTCTTCTGGATTAGGAATTCTGTTTTGAATTAGAAACAGTCATAATTGTTTGAGGAAGAAATGTCGCCTTGCTTGAGTTTGAAGTGACAGAAACAGTATCCGGAGAATGTGAGCCAAGTTCTACACACTCCAGTCACTGGGCAAAAAGCCTCTAAGTAGCTGCACACTTAAGATGTCTGAGTGCAGAAATATGTAGTGAGCTGTACGAACAGACAGAGTGTCAGAGAATGTGAAAGAGGAAGAGGATGAGGTGGATGCACAGACACAAAGAGAAACAATGCAGACACATGCTGAGTTAGACACTGAAGGGACCAATTCTCCACTTGGCATTGCTGCAAGCTGACAGAAAGGAAACGAAAAAAGGCAATCGTTTAAGCACAGCCTTTCAAGAGCTAAGAGCAACGGAAGCAGCATTGGAGCAAATAAATTCCTTTCGAATTTGAGAACGTGACAACTGTCAGCCATTGAAATATTTTGACAAATATCCTGATTCGACAGATACGACTGATAATTTTCCCCGCATTTCCCCTCCAACAACTCACGTATTTGGTTCAGATTTACATCAGCAAAGAAAAATGAAAATCAATATTCTGTTGATGGTTTCATTTATAAAACCCCTCAAAAAATAAAACTGGTTTGCACTCTAAGAGAAAAATATACACTACACTGATTATACACCTGCAAACATGCAAAACCACATTAAAATTCAGGCCGTGGCAGACCCAAGACCGAACGTCTCCGTATCTCATTCCAGTCTCGACAACAAATGGGAAATCACGTTTCCGCGACCTGCCAAATGCACAATTGTGAAATGACTGGCTGTAACAACAAGCTCCATCTATACAGCCTCTCCTTGGCAGAGTGGGAGCGGGAGAATAATATTGCGTCCCCGATATGTTTCCAACTACATATCCATTCTATCATTACGGCCACATTATTACATCTCAGGAACAGTACCTGACCGTACTGCACCTCAGCAGCAAGTGATTACTTTGGATGCTGGAGATCAAAGTCAATAAGTGTAGCACGTGGAAAGCACATTCGGTCAGGCAATATCTGAGGAGCAGGGGATTCGACGTTTCGAGCATTCCTGATGAACCGCTTATTTGCGAAACAACGAATTTCCTGCTCCCCGGATGCTGCTTGACGTGCACCACAGTTTTTGACTCTACCCCACCTCAGCTCATCTGCTTCGGAAAATATTTTATGAACTTGCTACTACTCAGTTGCATTCTTTTGTCACATGTTTGGCAGCTTGCAACATTCTCTTGCTCATGTCACTCAGATCATCCAGACTACTAAATAAAAATAAACTGTGGATGCTGGAAATCTGAAACCCAAGCAATCATTGCTGGAGAAACTCTGCATTCCCTCTGTTCAACTGAATCATAGAGCATTAAACTGGGAGCAGGAAATGAGAAAGCCACAACTTAATAACTGCTACATTTCGTTTCTCCAAAAAAAAAAATTCAGTGTTTCGATCAGGGTCTCAAGTCTCAAGTGCTGATAGGAATGGGGAAATAATGTTGGCCCAGCCACTGCTGAACAAATGAACAAAAAAAGACTTCTTGCGTTCCTCATCAGTTGCTACCACTGCAGACCATGTCAATGTGATTCATAAAGCATAATACCTTTGCATTTCAGAGCCCAGCAAAATTTCATTTAACTTAAAGGATCAACATTGAATGTTCCTGATAGACATCTCATTCTCCATTACATTGGTCAATATATTACTAAAAAACGTCCTCATCTCTCCACACTCAATTTTAATACACTTAACGTTCCATTCGCAGTTTAACTTCCAAACTATTTTCACCACGAACATACTCTTTTTTTAAATTCGAAGACTAAGCTGAAATGATGCCTTTTGGAAATCCAAATATCGCTCTATCACTCTTTGCCCCTTATTTATTGTGTCCGTGTGAAAGACGTTAATCTTGAGACCTCTCGTTTTGAACTCCACCATTTTGGGTTAAAAGAAGACCTAGGCCAGTCACCTATCCACCCCTCATCATGATTTTATAAACGTCTAGAAGTTTACACACCAGCCTGGAACACTGCTGGGAAAAGCCCCTGCTCAAATACTCTCTCCTGATAACTCAAGCCGTCTCGACACTGCAACATTCTTGTAAATCTTCTCTGCACTCTTTCAAGTCTTCCAACATCTTTCCTGTTGAAAGTGATCGGAAATGTCAGAAGTAATCTACGTGTTGCCTCACTAATTTTCTGTACAGCCACAACATGATATGTGAACTCCAAGAATCGATGTTCTGACTAATGAATGCAAGCGTGCCAAATGCTTTATTCACGAACTTTTCTACATGTGACATTGCTCTCGTAATCTTTGCATTATCTTATAAAGTCGTGCTTGTCTTCTTAATCACTATATTTTGCTGCCTTCACGAATCTGTAGACACACATGCAAGGTCACAATATTCCTTTGGGTTTCCCAGTGCACTACCGTTCTTTGAGTGCTCCCATGACGTGTTCCTTACAAAATGCATTGCCTGATGTTTTTATTGTTATTTTCAGCTCCCACTATCTGCCCATTTGATAAATCCACCTCTAAAATCCTGGAACCTAAGACCTTCTTACTCACTGTTAACCACTTTGCCAACCTTCATATTCTCCTCAAACTTTCTTATCATTTCCCCCACATTATTTCTTTATTGTTTCGTGGAATCACAAACATGAAGGTGCACAGCATTGATCGTTGTGGTACACCACTGAATACCAACTCCACGTCATAGAAATAGCACCATCCTTTCTCCAACCACCCAAATAAGCTTGGATCGAACTTACCACTTGACTCTGAATCCCTTTTATTTTAACCCTGTTACCAGCAACCTGTGTGGGAGCTTATCAAATGCTTTCTAAAGTCCTCATAACATAAATCAACTTCACTACCCTCGTTTACACATCTTATCACTTCCTTAAAAAATACTTAATCTGATCTGTCAGGTATGACCGCCTGTGACAAAACCATGCTGACTCTCGCTGGTCAAACTTTGTCTGGAAAAGTTGCAATTAATTATATCCTTAAGAGGCTCCTCCAACAGTTTCGTCTCTGTAATTCGCTGTGTTATATCTGCCAGCTTTATTGAAAACATGAATCACATCAGTAGTCCTGCAGTCATCTAACTACTCCCAGGTGGCCAAAATGTAATGTAAACCAATGGTCAGAGCACGTGTAATGTTATCGCTTATCTCACAAAGCAACTGAAGACGCAATTCCATCCCGAGCTGGGGATTTGCCCACTTTTAGCCTGTCAAAACCTCCAATACCGTCTCATTCGCGCTGTGAAACGGCTCAAAAAACCTCAGTCCATCGTCCTGCATTCTGTACCTATATATTACCAAACAAGTACTGTTCCCCAGCTGCACATGTAAGGCAATTCCCTCAGTTATCCCATTTACTGATGCAAATCTACTATGACACTGAAGGGAGATAATTCAGGTAATATCAGTGGAAAACGCTGTTTCAGCATTTGCGCCTATAAATCCTTTAGCATTGATAATCAATGGCACATTTTCACAGTGAGCAAGGGTTTAAGTGTTATCTATCTGAAAAAGAAGTCACTGAATGCTTCTTCCTGCGGAAACTCCTGTCAGTTCAGGTTTGACATGAGGTCTTTTTCTCACTCTCTGTTGTCCATCGAGACCAAGATAGAACTGCGGTACATGCACATGATTGCTGTATTAATAGACCTAAGACGTTGATGCCTATGACTCGAATTGCAATAGGATCACTCCACAAGAGAGGCTTTCAATAGGAACAGAGTACTGTCTTCGCTGCAGGGGATCATTGAGCATGGACAATCTCAGACAACACGGCACACGCACAACCTTTCTTCCTCGATCATTCACAGTATCAGAAGGTCTGAGACAAAAGCAGAAGGTGCTGGAATAGCTTAGCAGGTCTGGCAACATCTGAGAAGAGAAATGCGTTTCGGGTCCAGTGACCCTTCCTCAGAGCTGATGGCACCAAGAAAGTGTTGGCCGAAATGAAGAAGATTGAGTGGTGGGGTTCGGATAAGAAGTAAACAGTAGGTGGGTATTGAACTCAAAGACAGAGAAGAAGAATTGGACAAACTCATCGATAACGATCGGGCTGAGGGGTGAATAGACTGTTTGTGACTAAACGTAGATAGTGTGTAATGGCGAGATAGAATTCAGAACATGTTGAAATAGGCAGACGGGAATTAGTGCAGTTACATGTGTGACTGTCTTCAGACTGACAATGACCTTGGTAACGAAGGAATGAGAGAGGAAATTCAAATATATTTTCAGCAGTTAACATCGTCTCTAGAGTTTCTCCATTCACATGTTAAGCCCGCCTTCACAGACGTGAATTAGTGCAGTTACATGTGTGACTGTCTTCAGACTGACAATGACCTTGGTACGGAAGGAATGAGAGAGGAAATTCAAATATATTTTCAGCAGTTAACATCGTCTCTAGAGTTTCTCCATTCACATGTTAAGCCCGCCTTCAGGCCACCGCCCACTCCTCCACAGCCTGATCCAATGACTTCAATCAGATCCCCAGCCATGCACACGAAAATTGAAGAACGTAGCAACAATGAAGCGAAGGTCGGTACGTTTTTTGTCCGTTGTCTTCCTCTGGGCTGTAAACAACGTGAGTTTTATCATCTCTCTTGATCATTGAAGGGATATGAAGGATCAGTGTTCAAGCTAACATCACAACAGCCAGTTGGCTCTTTTCCATTTAACAGCCGAGCTGGAGCAGACACAGCAAAGAATGCTGCATTCACCCAGTCTACAGCTGCAGTTGCTGCACTGCACACTCACATGCTCTGTTATACACCCTCTGAAGCATCTCGGAAGCACGGAAGATCGTCAGTTTTGTTAAGTATTTTACTGCCCTTATCCAAAATTAAGATGGCTCGAGCAATGATGCAAGGACAGACTGAATTTCATTTTTAGGATTAACTTTAGTGAAGCAGGGTTTGGAGAACAAGTTCGTTTCCTCTCGACTTAGGGAGGATGGAGTGGTCATTAAGGAATGTGAAATTAAGAACTTTACTGGTGAAGGAGAATTCTTCAAATTCGATTCAAAGTAACGGACGAATGAATGTTGTTGTTATAATCATTGTGTGCTGTGTGTCAATAACTTGGTTAAATGCTGACTGTCAGACTCTCATGATAACTAGTAACTTCATCGCGGTGTTTATCATGAAATTGCTAAAGGGGGGTACGAGAAACTGTCAACGGTATGAGCAGGTAGGTAACGCGTTTTGAGTTGTGTGAGACAAAGGCTCAGCTGGCATGTCTTTGACCTGGTAAGAACTTGCAACAAATAATGAGGTGCTGGAGGCAAGGGTACTGGGTCAACGAGGTGCAACACACTCATCATGGCAAGGTAGGTAACAAAGGGAATACATAATTCCAAATGTAAAGCCAGTTAACAAGGCATTCAGTATGTTAAACAGTTAACAATATGAAAAGCATTCATTATGAGAAGCCTGTTAACAAGGTTAAGAACATTCGTTGCATAACGCTAGATGGCTTAATATTTACTGTTGATGCTTGCTGATTGTAACGGTAATCCAATCAATATAGTTGTTGTCCTATTTAGAACATAGAACATGGAACAGTACGGCACAGAACAGGCCCTTCAGCCCACGATGTTGTGCCGATCATTGATCATCATGTAAGGTAAACCTAATGTACGAACCCTCAAATTTCTGTGACCACATGCATGTTCAGCAGTCTCTTAAATATCCCCAATGACCTCGCTTCCCCAACTGCTGCTGGCAACGCATTCCATGCTCTCATAACTCTGTGTAAAGAACCCGCCTCTGGCATCCCCTCTATACTTTCCACCAAACAGCTTAAAACTATGACCCCTCGTGTTAACAATTTCTGCCATGGGAAAAAGTCTCTGGCTATCAGTTTTATCTATGCCTCTCATTATCTTGTACACCTCAATTAGGTCCTCTTCTTCCTTCTTTTTTCCAACGAACAAACTCCGAGCTCAGTCAACCTCTCTTCATAAGATAAGCCCTCCAGTCCAGGCAGCAACCTGGTAAACCTCCTCTGAACCCTCTCCAAAGCATCCACATCTTGTCGATAATAGGGCGACCAGAACTGGACACAGTGTTCCAAATGCGGTCTAACCAAAGTTTTATAGAGCTGCAACAAGATCTCATGGCTCTGAAACTCAATCGCCCTGTTAATGAAAGCCAAAACACCGTATGCTTTCTTAGCAACCCTGTCCACCTGGGTGGCAATTTCAAGGGATCTATGCACCTGCCCACCAGGATCCCGCTGTTCCTCCACACTTTTAAGAATCATGTCTTTAATCCTGTACTCAACTTTCAAGTTTGACCTTCCAAAATGCATCACTTCACATTTATCCAGGTTGAACTACATCTGCCAACTCTCAGCCATCTCTGTATACTGTCAATGTTATTCTGCAGCATACAACAGCTGCAGAATATTGTCAACGACACCTCCAACCTTTGTGTCGTCTGAAAACTTGCTAACACATCCTTCAATCACCTCATCCAAGTCATTAATAAAAATTACAAAGAGTAGAGGCCCGAGAACATAGCCCTGTGGAACACCACTCACCACTGACTTCCAGGCAGAATACTTTCCTTCCACTACCAGTTGCTGCCCTCTGTCTACCACCAATTCTGTGTCCAGACACCTAGATTTCGCTGTATCCCATCCCTCCTGACCTTCTTAACGAGCCGACCATGGGGAAACGTATTAAATGCCTTACTGAATTCCATACACACTACTTCGAGCGCTCGACCCTCATCAACGTGTCTCGTAACATCCTCAAAGAACACAATAAGATTTGTGAGGCATGACCTGCCCCTCACAAAGCCATGCTGGCTGCCTTTAATCAAGCCATGCTCTTCCAAATGGTCATAAATCCTATCCCTCAGAATCCTTTCTAACACCTTCCAGACGATAGACGTGAGACTGACTGGTCTGTAATTGGCGGGGATTTCCCTATTTCCTTTCTTGAAGAGATGAATTACATTTGCCTCTCTCCAGTCCTCAGGTACGACTCCGGCAGAGAGCGAGGATGCAAAGATCTTCGAAAAGGGCGAAGCAATCAGATTTCTCGTTTCCCAAAGCAGCCGAGGACAAATCTGGCCTGGCCCAGGTGACTTGTCAATCTTAATGTTTGTCAAAGTTTTCAGCGCATCAGCTGCCTCAATATATCTGTTCCAGCATGCTTACCTGCTCCTCAATGGTTTCATTCACTAAAAGGTCCTTTTCTTTTGTGAACTTGGAAGCAAAAAAACTCATTTAGGTCTTCCACCGCCTCCTCAGACTCTATACGCAAGTTCCCTATGCTATCCCTGATCGGCCCTACTCTTTATTTGATCATTTTATTATTCCTCACATACGTGTAAAATGCATTTGGATTATCCCTAATCCTTCCTGCCAAGCCTTTTTCTTGACCCCTCCTGGGTCTCCTCAGACAATGTTTGAGCTCCTTCCTCGCCTGCCTGTAATCCTCTAGAGCTGAGCAAGACCCTTGCTACCTCCACCTTATGTAAGTTCCATACTTTGTTTTGACGAGAAACTCCTCCGCTCTCGTCATCCAACGTTCCTTTATCTTACCCATTTTTGCCTGTCTCAGAGGAACACATTTGTTCATCACTTACAACAACTGTTCCTTAAACAGTCTCCACATGTCTATAGTGCCCTTTCCAAGGAAGAATTGCTATCAGTCTATGCTTCCCAACTCACGTTTGATAGCATCGTAGTTTCCTTTTCGCCAATTAAATACCCTCCCATTGCGCCTGATTCTCTCCTTCTTCGTAGCTATGTAGAATGTGAGGCAGTTGTGGTCACTATCACCAAAATGCTCTCCCCCCGTAAGATCTGACACCTGCTCCGGCTCATTGCCGAGCATCATATCCAAAATGACCACTCCCCTCGTCGGCATGTCAACGTACAGAGTTAGGAAACCCTCCTGAACAAACCTAACAAAAACAGCTCCTTCCAAAACATCTGCTCGAAGGAGAATCCAATCAATATTGGGAAAGTTAAAGTCACCCATTACAACAACCCTACTACATTCACACTTTTCCAAAATCTGCCGACCTATGCGTTCTTCAATCTCCCTGATGCTATTGGGGGGCCTGTCGCAATCCCCTAATGAGGTTACTGCTCCCTTACTGTTCTTAATTTCCACCATACTGACTCAGTAGGCAGACCCTCCTCGACAATGGTAACTTCTGTAGCTGTGATACCCTCTCTGAGTAGTAGTTCTGTACCCCCTCCCATTTTTCCCCTATCCCTATTATTTTTAAATTTTCTAAACCCTGGACCATTCAGCTACCATTCTTGCCCCTGAGAAAACCACGTCTCTGTTATGGCCACAACATCATAGCACCAGATACTGATGCAAGCTCTGAGCTCATCACTTTAATTCCTGATACTCCTTGCATTAAAGCAAGCACACTTTAACCAATCCCTTGGGTCTTTCCCAGGAAATTCATTCACACTGGCTGCGCTGCCTCTTGCTATTGCATCATCTCCATCAACTCTCACCACCGGTATAGAGCTCAAGTTCCCACCCCCTGCCATACTATTTTCAAGTCTCCTGAACAACTCGAGCAAACCTTCCACCCAGGGCATTGATCCCTTTCCACTTCAGGTGCAACTCTTCCATCATCTACAGGTCCCGCCTTACCCAGAAGGCATCCCAATTATCTATATATCTGAAGCCCTCCCTCTGACACCAGCTGCGCAACCACGTGTTAAGCTGCGCCCACTCCCTGTTCCTCACCTCGCCATCTCGTGGCACCCGTAGAAAACCCGAGAACACAACTCTGTTCATCCTGCTCTGCAGCTTCCACCCTAACTGCCTGAAATCACTTTTTATATCCTCGATCATTTTCCTGGCTATATCATTGGTGCCAATATTAGATGACTTACAGTGTGGAAACAGGCCCTTCGTCCCAACAAGTTCACACCAACCCGTCGAAGCGCAACGCACCCATTTACCCCTTACTTAACACTACAGGCAATTTAGGATGGCCAATTCACCTGACCTGCACATCTTTGGACTGTGGGAGGAGACCGGAGTATCCGGAGAAAACCCACGCAGACACAGGGAGAACGTGCAAATTCCACACAGTCAGTCGCCTGAGGCGAGAATTGAACCCGGGTCTCTGGCGCTGTGAGGCAACAGTGCTAACCACTGTGCCACCGTGCCCAAAGTTGTAACAAGTTTTCTGGCTGTTTGCCCTCCCCTTTCAGAATCTTATACACCCGATCGGATATGTCCAGGGGTTTGGCACCAGGGAGGCAACATACATTCCGGGAATCCCGATCCTGACCACAAAATCTCCTGTCAATTTTCCCAATACAATTTGGGAGCAGCTCCTTGATGTGGACCATATAACTACTGAATAATCTTTTGTTCAAGAGAAGACCGAAAACTCATCTCTGTGCACAAGGGCGATCGTTCTCTCAACCTCTGGGGCCCAGAATAAAAATGAAGGATGTGAAGCCATACTGTATTTCTGAGTGTTTGCTTCGAATGATATGGGGATTAGGGAATCCAGACGACAATATGAAGCTGCAAATCAATGACGTAAGATCGACATTAATATGACTGTTGATCATCTGTAATAATTCAGTCAGCAATTGGCCATGACCTTGCTGAAATCTCGTCTTAAAAACAACACAGCAGAGGAACAGGCCCTTTGACCCACCAAGCTTGCACTGACAAAAAGTTATCTATCTTTCCATTCACTCCTTACTCATCTATGTGTCAAGATACCTCATAATTGTTGTTTCTGTATCTTCTCCTACAATCTCCTCTATCAGGGCATTTTCACATTCTTTCTCGAATAGGAAAGAAAATGGCTTCTCATATCTCCTTCAAACCTTCCCCTTTTTAACTAAAACTTATGGCTCAGGTAATTGATATGTCTACCCTGGCAAAAAAGACTCTGAGAAGCTATTCTATCCACATCTTAACAAATTTTGTAAACATCTACCAGGTAGCCCCTGAGCCACTGATGTCCAATTGAAAACAAACCAAGCTTGATCAATTATTCCTCACACCTAATATCCTCCAAACCAGACAGCATCCCGGTAAACGTTTTCAAACCATCTCCCACAAATCTAAATCCTTTTGTTGATCGTGTAACCAGTCCTTTACACAATATTCCGAAGTGGCTGAAGTAAAGTTGTATTCAGCTGCAACATGACATGCCAATTTTTGTACTCTGTTCTCTGATTGATGTGCGAAAGCATGTGATAGGCCTTCTTAATCACACTGTTAACACTGTTAACACTGGTGAACTCATTTTCAGTTTCAGAGAACTATAGCTTGCATGCCTCAATCCCTTCGAATTTTAAAGCAACTTAGAGTTATTCCATTTATTGTATATTTCTCTTCTGCAGCAGACCTTCGACAATGCATTACCTCGCAATTGTCCAGATTAAATTACATATGCATTCTCTCCATGCAAGTCTCCAGCCTACCAATATCTTGCTGTAACTCTGCCAGTCATACCGACGATCCACAACTCTCCAAATCTATCCACAGATCTCCAGGATCTCCAAACACCCTTTCAATATTCTTCCGTCTTCGATGACCAAGCAGATCTGTATCCATCTTACCGACTGACAAATATTATTATTTGAGTTCACCTTCTGTATAAATCTGCCAATATGAACCATATAAAAGGCCTTGCTATGTTCAATATGGCCAACACCCATTTCCATGCCCTCATCAATTACCTTTTCTGACTTTTTCAAAATAATACATCAAACGTATGATACACAATCTTCCCCACACAAAGCCATGTTGACTTTCGCTAATAAGTCCATATTTATTTTCCAAATGTGAGTCAGTACATTTTCTAAGAATCTCCAATAATTTCCCTTTCACTGACGTAAGGCTTTCTGGTTTTTTTTTACCTTTGGAAATTTCTTGCATTAATACTATTGGCCTTCTTCAACTAAGGAAACAATATTAGCCTTTCTCCAGTTCTCTGGAACCTCTCTTGTGACTGACGAACATACATACAACGAGTGTGCATAAGATCCCAGTAATTTATTCTCTCACTTCCCTCAGTATTCTGGGATTGAACCCATTATATCCTGGAGATTTATCTACATTAATGTTTTTTTGAATCGCCCAGCACACCCTCCTGTTTTTTAATGTCGAAAAGCTCTGGAATGTTTACATATCTTTTTCATGACTGACCATGCACCATGTCGTTAATCTTTTTTCAATGCAGATCCAAAGAATTCGTAAAGGACTTCACACACTTCCTCCAGCTACATGCAATAACTCCCTCCTGTGTCGTTGAGTCGAATGCATTATCCCTGGCTACCCTCTTAATCCTAATTATCTGATTTTGGATTTTCCTTAATCCTGTTTGCCAAAGACGTATCACGTTGTCTTTTAGCCCTTCTAACTACTTGTTATACTTGTGCTGAGTATTTATTTTAAATGTTTTTTCGAGGCCTTCAACTGTCGGTTTCTATAACTTTTAGATGTACGTCCTTGTTGTTTTTGACTGAGCTCATAATTTATCTTGTCAGCAGGGATTTCCAAATATTGACATTGTTACCACCCTGTCTCGATGACGAGATCTTATATTCATAAATGCAGTAACATCAGGAAATGTTGTGGGTTGTCAAAACATTCTCCCTGATTCCTCGCACCGCCCACATTGGTGAAGTACCATTAAGGTTGAATTCAAATTCAGAATCAGATACAAATTGAAAGTTTGTGATAAGATTTGTAGCTCGCCAAGCTGGGAATTTGTGTTGCAGATGATTCGTCCCCTGTCTAGGTGACATCCTCAGTGCTTGGGAGCCTCCTGTGAAGCACTTCTGTGTTGTTTCCTCTGGCCTGTCCAGTGGTTTTTCTCTGCTGCTTCCGGTTGTCAGTTCCAGCTGTCCGCTGCAGTGGACGGTATATTGGGTCCAGGTCGATGTGTTTGTTGATAGAATCTGTGGATGACTGCCATTCCTCTAGGAATTCCCTGAATGTTCTCTATTTGGCTTGTCCTATAATAGTAGTGGTGTCCCAGTCGAACTCATGTTGCCTGTCATCTGCGTGTGTGGCTACTAAGGATGGCTGGTTGTGTCGTTTCGTGGCTAGTTGGTGTTCATGTATACGGGTCGTTAGCTGTCTTCCTGTTTGTCCTTTGTAGTGTTTTGTGCAGTCCTTGCATGGGGATTTGTACACTACGTTGGTTTTGCTCATGTTGGGTATCAGAAACTTTGGCCTGATGAGTTGTTGTCTGAGACTGGCTGTTGATTTGTTTGCTGTTATGAGTCCTAGTGGTCGTAGTAGTCTGGTTGAGAGTTCAGAAATGTTCTTGATGTAGGGTAACATGGTTAGTCCTTTGGGTTGTGGCATGTCCTCATTCCGTTGTCTTTCCCTTAGGCATCTGTTGATGAAATTGCGGGGGTATCCGTTTTTGACGAATACATTGTAGAGGTGTTCTTCTTCCTCTTTTTGCAGTTCTGGTGATCTGCAGTGTGTTGTGGCCCTTTTGAACAGTGTCTTGATGCAACTTTCTTTGTGTGTGTTGGGGTTGTTGCTTTCGTAGTTCAGGACTTGGTCTGTGTGTGTGGCTTTCCTGTATAGCTTTGTCGTAAATTCTCCGTTAGGTGTTCTCTGTACCATCACGTCTAGGAATGGGAGTTGGTTGTCCTTTTCTTCCTCTCACGTGAATCTGATTCCTGTGAGTATGGCTTTGTTGATCCGGTGTGTGTTTTCTATTTCTGTGTTTTTAATTATTACAAAGGTGTCATCCACATATCTGACCCAGAGTTTGGGTTGAATTTGCGGTAAGACTGTTTGTTCTAATCTTTGCATTACAGCTTCCGCTATGAGTCTCCTGATGGGTGAGCCCATGGGTGTGCCGTTGATTTGCTCATATATTTGGTTGTTGAATGTGACGTGTGTTGTGAGGCACAGGTCCAGTAGTTTGAGTTTTCCGTCTTTGTTGATAGGTTCCTCGTCTTGTTGTCTGTTCTGTATGTCCAGCAGGTTGGCTATTGTTTCTCTGGCTTGGGTTTTGTAGACAGATGTGAACGGTGCCGTTACATCAAATGAGACCATGGCTTCTTCCTTGTCTATGTGTATATTTCTGATGATGTCCAAGAATTCCTGTGTTGACTGTACAGAGTGTCTGGATCCGCTGATCAGGTGTTTCAGTTTCTGTTGTAGTTCTTTAGCCAGTTTGTGTGAAGGTGTCCCTGGTAGCGATACGATGGATCTGATTGGGATGTCTGGTTTGTGCACTTTCGGTAGTGCAAAGAATCTGCGGGTGGTGTTGCTTTCAGGTTTCGTTCTCTGTAGGTCAAACCTGGTAATCTGACCGTTTTTTGCAGGTTCCTCAGTGTGTCGTTTATCCTATTGGTGAGCTGTGGGGTGGGGTCAAACTCTATCATTTGGTAGGTGTTGATATCTGCAAGTAGTTGTTGCGTTTTCTGGAGGTACTCTGCTTTGTCCAGGATCACCTCATTCTGCCTTTGTTTGCTGGTAGTATGATTATGTTCTTATCATTTCTTAGTGTTTTTAGTGCTTCCCTCTCCTTGGTGTTGAAGCTGTGTGTTTGTCTTTTCATTGTTATCAGGGGTACGATACTTTGTTTCACTGTTTGTTGTGTCGCTTCTGTCAGTCCATTGTTTCTCATGTTGTCTGTCGTCTACAAACTTTTTACAACCACACACCTGCTGGCAAGTGGTTTCTCCTGTTTGCTGATTATGATCCTTACATATTTTCGTTCTCTGCATTTAAAAGAAATTTGCTAAAAAATGCTTGACGTTTCTTGCCAGCATCATTTCATACACACGATTTGCTCTTTAATTTTTTGGGGGGCTCTCACCCCTTCACATTCCACATTCCACACAGTTTTCTGTAGTTTTGAGTTCACACAATCTGATGTAAGCTCTCGTGTTCTGTCTGTGCTTTTCTAGACTTCCAGAGAGGTCTGGATATAATAGCCTGACCATTCCTACTGTTTGAGCACATATTTTCTTGGAAACATTGTGCTATTCCGTCAGAATACCTGCTACTTCTCTGATCCTGATTTATCGTCGTGTTATTGTTTCCTGTTCACTTGAATGGAATCTCATCCAAGCTTAATAAAATGAGATTTGGACATATTAAGAATCTAATTCTTAGTCTAGCTTTTTTTTTACAATACTTACGTTAGAATCAAACGCATGATAATCACTATTCCGAAAATGCTGCCCTTCTTCTCCCAGATGACAGTGATGATGAGTATGGATGGTGCTCTCTAAGGACTGTCATGGCACTCACACCTGCGGGTAATTGTTGGTGGTGGAAGGAGGGAATGATTGTTGATGGGGACCATTCAATTGGCTGCATAGTCTTTAATCTTGTCAAAGAGTTTGAGTGCTATTGGAGCCAACGTCATTCAGACAAGTGGAGATTATTCCATCATATCCCTGACTTGAACCTCGAAGACGGCGGCCACGGTTTGGCCAAACAGGAGAAAATTTACTTTCGTCGAGAGTGTGGTGATGGAAAAGCACAGCAGGTCAGTCAGCATCCGAGGAGCAGAAGAATCGGCGCTTTGGACATAAACACCTCTTGATGGTTTTGGATGAACCTGAGAATGTTAGTGCCAATGGATTCAGCAAAAGTACTGTCTTTGGAATTTGAATCGTGATGACGATATGGTGTATGATGTTTATTGTCTGACATTTGTGTGGCACTAATATTACTTGTCAAAAGTCAGCCCAAACCTGACTTTTGTCCAGATCTTGCTGCGTTTGGACTGAGTTTGTGATCTGAGGAGTTGAGAATCATCAACTCACGAGCAAACCTCATTACTTCTGACCATATGGGGAAGTGAGCTTGTAGATAACTGGTTTTCCAAAGTACCTGTTGCCTTTGTTCTTCTAGATGACAGTGTGTTTAGAAGGTGTTGTCTCATAAGCCTTAATGCAGTGAATCTTGTCGATGTTTGACACTGCTACTACTGAGCATCAAAGGCGCAGGGGAAAGACGGTGACAGCAAATAATTGGGCTTGTTTTGTCCTGGGTTATTCCTGAGATGCAATCTCTCACAGGTTTTAGAGAGTCAGTCGGCCTCTGAAATTCTCTCGAAGATGGTATTATTTATGTGGCTATGCAAGGACAATTTCTCGGCAATGATAGCAATGAAACTGAACGACTGATGGTTTGGTTCTTTAGTAACGTATTTGTCTAATACTTGTGCGGCATGAACATGACTTGCTCTTTATCAGACTAAGCCTGGAGGTTTTGAAAGTATTGTTGCATTTGAATATTTTTGCTCATGATAATTATTTCCAGGAGTGTACCTCCGCCAGTTTGCCATAAGATATAACTTGACTTTGGCTCATATTGTCACACACAATTACATGGTCCCTTCATATTAAGTACAATTACTCTCAATGTCCCTTTGCAATTCAACTCTTTCGAACTGACCTTGCAATGTGGTCAGGCGCTTTATGAGCCTGACGGGACACTTCCTGAATGACCCTGAGCAGGTTATTGCAGATTGATCACATTATTGCTGACACTTCCTTCGCATTTAAATTACTGAACGAAAAGGATGGGTCAATGTCTGCCTGCAATCCAAGTATCCTGTTTTTGTTTAGAGGTCATACCTTGGCAGTGTATCATATTTTTAGTAACTGTCAGTGTTCCTGCTGGAATTAAACTGCTTGGCTGGAGATGTGGCAATCTCCGGACTTAAATCACAGTTTGCAGTGTCTCCAGCCATTTCTTGACAAGGTGTGGAATGAATCGAATGTCTGAAGTTGGTCGCCTATTTGAAGGGGACGAAATGGATCAGCTGTTCTGCCCTTCTGGCTGAAGATTGTTACAAATGCAGCAGCATTAAATTTTCCCTGATGTGCTGGGCTCCCCCGTAACTGGGACTGTCATTGTTGGAGAGCAGCCTGCTCCTCCAATGTTCTCTATTATTGTCCAAGATCTTTGAAAACTGCATGTGGCAGGACCACAGAGATGGATCTGAACCATTGATTGCGGGATCATAAATAGAACATAGAACATAGAAAAGTACAGCACAGATCCGGCCCGTTGGCCCCACGATGTTGTGCCGATATTTTAACCGAATGTGAAATATAGTAACTTAACCTGCACACCTCTCAACTCACTGCTATCCATGTGCATGTCTAGCAGTCGGTAAAATATCCCCAATGACTCTGCATCCACCACCACAGCTGGCAAAGCATTCCATGCATTCACTACTCAATGCGAAAAGAACCTACCTCTGAGGTCTGCTTTATACTTTCCTCATAATATCTTCAAAAAATCATGGAACATAGAACAAAAAAAGCTATTATCTCTGGTTTGTTTCCCTTGCCACATGAAAGCGAGGCGAGGTTGAACACGTGGCTCGAGGGATACTGCATGAAGGAGTGTTTCAAGTATATGCATAATTGGTTCTCATTGAGTGTTTCAAGTATATGCATAATTGGTTCTCATTCTGGGCAACTTGGGTCCTCTACAAACTGGACGGTCTTCAACTCAACCAGAGGGGTACTAATATCCTGGGTTGGAAATTTGCTAGTGTTATTTAGGTGAGTTGAAACTAGCTCATCAGAGGGATGGGAACCTGTGGTGTAGTTTAACTGCATAGGAGGCTGAGTGTTGGGAGGAAATGGACAGGATTTCACAGTCACACGAGTGTGCTGGCAGCTCGTAAGCTGGTTTGAAGTGTGTCTACTTCAGCGCTGGGAGTGTCCAGAATAAGGTAGCTGAGCTTACAGCATGGACAGATACCTGGGACTTTGATGTTGTGGCCAATTCGGAGGCATGGAGAGAGCAGATTGCTGGTTCCAGGGATTAAATCTTTCATGAAGTTCACGTAAGGTGTTACAATGGGGGAGGGGTGGCTTTGTTCGTGAAGTACATTCTAACGATGGCGGAATTAACTTTTGACGTGAACTCGTCTGCTGAGGTGAGATACGCTGAAGTTAGAAACAGGCGAGTTCACACTGCTGGGATTTTTTCCTAAGCCTCCACAAAGTTACAGGGATGTGGAAGAGAGGATTAGCAAAACGATTCTGCGTAGGAGTGGAAGGAACTGAGTTGTCATTATTGGGGCTTTACGTTCCCAAGATACACTGGAAATGGAATAAATCTAGGACGTCGGACGGTTCTGTTTTGGAACAGTGAGTGCAGGAGGGTTGCTTGATGCAGTGTGTCGAAGGGCCGAAAAGAGGGCTGGGCGCAGTCGTGATTTGGTGCTTGGTAATAAACGAGGCCAGGTGTTTCATTTAGTGGAGGCGAACACTTTGGTTTGAGTTACAATCATTCAGTTATGTTTAGTTTAGCGATTGAAAGGGATAGGGGCATGACACAGGGCAGGAGTTATAGATGGGCAAGGGTAATATTAAAACGATTAGGCAAGACTTAGGAGGTCTAGAATGCGGTAGAAAAATGCAGAATGGGGACAATCTAAAAGTGGAGCTGGTTGAAGGATGGGATATTGCGTGCTCTTCATAAGTATGTCCCTGTCAGACAGGGAGGAAGTGACAAGGTAAGGGAACCGTAGTTTACTGAAGAAATTGTATCTCTTGTTTAGCGGATTCAGATGAACCAATGGCGAGTTACATGTTAGCTCGGAAGGATTCAAAGAGAGAGAGTTAAGAAGAGCAAGGAGGGAACAAAAACAGACTTTAGCAGGTAGAACGAGAACACTAAAGCTTTATATTGGTATGTGAGGAATAAAAGGATGACTGGGGTAGCAATAAGGCCAGTCAAAGAGATAAGTGGGAAGTTCTGTGTGGACTCTGTGGAGATTGGAGCGGTACTAAATGAATATTTCTCATCTACTTTCACTAAGGAATAGAAGGATATTGTAGAGGAGAAGACTGCGATACGGGCTATTAGCCTAGCAAAGACTGAGTTTGTGTGGAGAAGGTTTTTTCAATCCAGAACGTGTGAAAATAGGTAAGTCACCTGAGTCAGATGGGTTTTATCCGAGGATTCTCTGCGAAGCTGTTGAGGCGAATGCCACGACTTTGGCCTTGAACTTTGGAGTCGTAATTGTCTACAGGTTGAGTTCCAGAGGACGGGTGGAATGACAAATATTGTGCTCTTGTTCAAGAAATGCAGTGGAGATGACCAAGGTAATTATATACCAATGAGCCTTACTTATTTTATAGGATAGGTTTTGGTAAGGATTTTAAGAGATAAGATTTATTACCATCTCGCAAGCAACAATTTGATTGGAGATAGTCAGCATGGTTTCGTCAAGGGTAGGTTGGTTTCACAAACCTCATTGAGATTTATGAGAAGGTGAACAAGCATGTAGATGATGGTAGGTCATTTGACATGCTGTACATGGACATCAGTAAAACATTTCATAAGCTTCAACATGGCAGACTGATGGAGAAAATGCAGAGGCATGGGATTAACAGTGATATAGCATTCTGGATTAGAAATTGACTTTCCGTAAGAAGGCTGCGAGTGCTGGTTGATGGAAAATATTCAGCTTGAAGTCCGGTTTCTGGGGAATGACAGAAGGATCTGTATTTGGACCACGGCTGCTTGTTATTTTTATAAGTGACTTGAACGCAGGCATCAGTGGATGGCTTAGTAAGATTGCAGATGACACTAAAGTCGGCGGAATGGTGGATAGTGTGGAAGAATGCTGCAGATGTCAGGGGGACTTGGATAAACTACAGTATTGGGCTGAGACGGGGCAAATGGAGATCATTGCAGATAAATGTGAGATGATTCACTTTGGGAAGAATAACAGGAAGGCAGAATACTGTGTCAATGGCACGTTTCTCAGTAGTGTGGATGTACGGAGGGGTCTTGGTTTCCATGTACATAGTTCGCTGAAATTTGCCACCATTGTTGATAGTACTGTTAAGAAAACATACGGTGTGTTAGGTTTTATTGGTCGATGGATTGAGTTCTAGAGACGTGATGTCATGCTGCAACTGTACACTTGTAATATTGTGTACAGTTCTGGTCTCCTCATTACAGGAACGGTGTGGAAGCATTGGAAAAGTTGCAGAGGAGATTTACCAGGTTGTTGCCTGGACTGGAGCAAAGATCTTGGCCAAAAAATGACCATCTGAAGTATACGAGCTGCAGCGTTCACAGTCAATATTTTGATAGTTGGAATCACCCACAACAGCTCACCCGAAGAATGAAGACTGATTCATGTCAATGACACCATGTCGTCACAACTGATTAGGAAGATAAGAGGAAACAAGAACAGAAATTGATGGACGAACTCAACACGTCTGTCATCTTCTGTGGAGAATAACCAGAGCAAGCAAATCACAACAAGTTACCTTTTCTCAGAACTGGTGTTAGCGTCGCTAAATTAGCAGTTTCGGTTTCTTGTTTTGAAGTCCAACATCCCTTGTTCAGCTTATGTTTTTTTTTCTACGTTTGGAAGACAAGTCTATGAGCAGTATTTGTACCTTCTGTCCATCTCCCTTCATGTTTATGTTCGTGGTGTCAGAGAACAGCTGTAGGAAACTTCACTGAGACAGGATTGAAAGGAAGAGGCAAAACGATCCGTGTTAGTAGGATTGAGCTTCACAGGAAGTGGGTTTGGTACAAAGGCAGCTTTCAGGCAGCTCCAGTGAACGACAGTTTGACTACTATGTACTGAGGGAAGAATGGAGTCAACAGCTCGTTTAAATATTCCAACAGCACGTGTTGGTGATGGTGGAAACGTCCTTATGAATTCACCTGGAATTCAAGCATTCTGTGAGAACCAAATCATAGTTTAACAAAGACCCTAACGCTGGTGGTTCACCTGTGATATTCAGCCTCATCCTCAAGGGTTGAATTTATCTCGCGTCAATCCTCGAACTGGGCTTGTACTTTTCACACCAACGCATCACCTGATACGGTGAAAATAAACTAATGAAAGCTAATGTTATCACACATTCACTCAGGGTGAAGTAAATAGAAACAAATAGATAGATGCATTCTGAAATTTAATTTACAAATAGAAGACAGAGTGATGACTGTCTCGTGCATTTCTTATAGCAAACACATTTTTTTGTTTTCCTTTTTACTTTTGAGCAGACATTTAACACAGAGAATTTAGCGAGGAAGAGAGCAGTGGAGTAAGTCATTGTTGTTTCTTTAGTTATGGCCGTACGATGCTACTTTGCTGCAGGTCTTTCCTCGTGTCTGTATCCTGTTCACTGGCTGAGAACCGATTGTTTGTTGTGGAACGATTATTTACACAGTCAGTTATGCCACCTGCAGTACTCCAGCTTTCTACTGACTGTTGCTCATTGCTATAACCGTTTTGTGTACGCAGTCCTTCAGTCTCTTTCCCCTCAAATTTGTTCCTTGCTCGATTGAAAAATGAATGTTATCCTGTCGCTCGTCCTCCTTTTCTTTTCATTTCACTTCCCCAAATGGTTTCCTCGTTCTATTATCAGCTGCATCTGATATTGACGCTCAGTCATTACATTTACCAATGATTAGAATATTTTTTACAATCGGATATTTCACAGAGTCCTTTATCTGGTCTCTGAAGTCTTTCTGTGTCACCACATAAACAAATGCGTTAGTGCAATAACTTAAGTTCCGCAGCATATATGCTACTTGTTCAACGAGATCAAAAACACACTCATCCAAGTGATAAAACAATTTAAACTAATACAAAATATATATCAACCATGAAGAATGAAGCTTCCCGACACAGCAAACAGTAAAATCGCAGATTTCTTTCTGTTCTCTACCTCTGGGTCATTCTCTAACTTTCTGTGACTCTGCAGTCCGTTACGCACTTTAATTGCCTGAAAGATATATCTAACTGTCAGAATGTTGAGCAGGACAATAAAAGCAAATGGGAAGATTGTTGTTAAAAACTTCCCAATATATCTAAAACAACCCATTGAGGGTGTTTAAGATAACTTCGCTTGTTAGTACAGAACCATGGAATATTGTTGTTGACTTCATGAGGCTCAAAACGAAAGTAAATACGAATATTTCTTAAAATGAAGAAAATGCGTATTGTGGCGAGAACTCTTATCGCAGTTGTCTCTGTGCAATGGTTAGTTTTCATTTCACGAAACAAATTGCAACAAAATGATCAAATGAAAATTCGACAGTGAACCAGACAGAACAATCCATTCATAAACGGTTCAGGGCAAAGATAAGACTGCAAACAGGTATGATGTCCAGGAAAGAAATTGGATAATAATTGTACCTAAACCGATCGAGTATTACATCGTAGATAATGAACAGGATATCTGATACTGCCATGACCACCAGATAGCGTAAGGTGCATTTAGAAAGATCACACTTGCCATTAGATAGGAATACAATCGCTGCTAGATTAACTGCAAGAGAGAGAGAAACAAATAAAAGAAACCTGAAGTTACTGATAAAACGTTGTCTATGCCTGACATTTATTGATGGATTTCAACAAAAACATTATCTCTGTTCTTGTCAGCCCAAGTTCAAAGAATCTGAACCACAACAGCAAACCATCACTAAATGAAAGATTTGCCCTTAAAGTAAAAAAAAAAGGAGAACATGAGCAGCAGATTAGTCCCAGAAACACGGCCACTGCTCGATATTTTATTGCGGTAAGCAGCAACAAATTTCATCTAGTTTATACATAACTTTGACTGGCTAAGGATTACTGTGCGGGATAGCTGACGCCATGAAATTGATAAGATCTGAGAAACAAGTACTCACTTTTCATTTCGAAATACAGCATTTTTCTTACATACACGGGGCTCTCACTATAACATCAAGCAACAGAGCATTCAGAGATACTGTTTTTATCTGATTTGGAGGTGGTTATTATTTTAAAATAGCTCGTGAAATGTGATCTTCGATCGCTATAGTGGTTGTTCAGTTCTATTCACCTAAGTGATGGTAAAGGACGACGATCATTGTGAATATTTGCGAGGCCCTGTCAAAACAGACTTGATGCGTTGCTGTTTTGCATCTTGTAGTTAGCGTTCATCACTTGTCATATGTGGCATTGGTGAAGGGAGTGAATGTGTTGCAAGTCGAATGAGTTACTTACCCAGCACAACTTCGCGATTCTTCAGTGTTACTGGAGGTACAGTTGTCCAGGCAACTGGAAGGATTTCCATTCTACCCGTGAGCCACACTATTTGAACATTGGACCTAAATTGCACAGACGGGCAGAATTTCTAGCACTGATGAAACAGTACATTTTCTTCTCTATGTTTGGGTCAGGTTTTTGATACACAGGCATTCGGAGATGGCAATTTCACAGCAGGCACTTGGAAACTGGCTGATTGCCGCAATTTGTAATAGCCATTGCCTGACCCCGTCAGGTATGAGTATTATATGTCAATTATCAGTACAAGCCAGATGCTTTCTTAAAGTGTATGAACACACACTCTTTCAATATCTCAGGTGTCGTAAATAGTGCTGAACAATAGCTAGCAAGGTTTTCGACTGTGGAAATGATGCTGGAAGGATGGGCATTGATGGGATGTCTGCAGATTTTGTGTCCAATTTTATGATTCTGAGATCTGCTGCACAGATGCATGACAACTGTGGCGATTCATCTATTACAGCTTGAATCACATTCAGTATGAAACCGTAGAGTGTAATAATGTCATTGAGTCTGTTTTACATGGACTCATTATTCTGAAAAATACATTCATAATTTACATGTTTAAGATCAAAACATTTATTTTAGTTATTAAAACTTAATTTTAAGATACTTACATCTTATTAAGTTAAAGATAATAAAAGCTGTTGTGAATGCAAATGGAACAATTCTGAGTGTGTCACGCTCAGAGTTAACTTAGTGTTTAACACTCAGTGTTTTCAGATTCGAGCACGTATTACTAAATAAAGTGTGTGATAACATTTGCAAACCCGCGTCAAGTCAGCCTGCTTATCATTGTCGCATTAAATGAAGTGAAAAGATGTAAATTCTGGAAATAAAATCCGTAAGCTCTGTTAATGATGTGAAATGCACACATGCGGGTAGAATCAAAACGCTTTGATAACGTAAAGTAACTCATTCACGATGCACTATATTAAATGTAACATGCCCGAATACAAATGGATATCTGTATCCCCTGAACGGCCATCATTAATAAACTAAACAAGGTCCTCGATTAGGGCGTAAAACATGATTTTTTTTGTGATAAAAATAGGAAAATCAAAATTCCACAAATGAGACAGATCACGCTAGAATAATTAATATGGAATTTTCATGACCGCTTCGATCTCTCTGTCATGACAGAGTCTTGTATGTTATGGTAAAACACTTTGGGAATTGTCTGTTTGCTGCACTGATATCTCTGTCTGATGCTCTCCAATTCAATCATTAATCATAATGATAATATTGCAGGCGCTGAAGCGAGATACGTTACGAAGAAGGCATCTTTATTCATCATGCTATTTGTATTTTTATTATTCTTATTATATATTTTGTTAAAACTGATTGACGTACATTCCCGATAAAAACGGTTTCATTAGAAGGAGAACACGCATGAGATAGCGAAGAGTGACAATCACTGGAAAATTTACTCTGGGAATGTTATGACTTACTGTTTCATAGCTGTTAATCAAAGTCTCATCAGTCATCAAATCTCGATACTTCTAGCTCCATATCGATTTTTATCCAGTCGAAATTATAGACTACAGTCATCATATGTCACAGTGTGTACTAAACGTGCTCTACGATTAATCAGTACGAAATATATTATTTGGGCATACAGAATGTGGCAACGGCACGTTTTATTCAATTTGTATACACGTTCTGCTGTTTTCTGCTCACAAGGAATTTCATATGTTTTGATTTCGAATGGTACATCCTACTTTGTAAACTTAGGATGAAGCGAATTCAATTAATTGTGAATTGTACCCCTAAAAGTCAACGTCAGCTCATTATTGTATAGAACAGAAATAAAGAATCCAACATAGACGTATCATGGCATGATTCTTGGCATATAATTGACCTAGTTACAGTTGCGGCTGGAGACTCCTTTTCATTTTGCTGCACACAAGCAGTTAACTTCTTTGGTCAGAAATACCGCCAAATACGTATGGCCACTGGTTAAGTTGTCCTTCTACACATTCTGCCCGCACTGATTGGCAAACTTAGGAAACCCTAATAGATTGTAAATGGCCTTAGCCATTCGGCCATGACTACTTTCTATGCCTATAGCTGTGTTGCTGCCAGTTTATTTGGTTCCGTGGCGACGTGCTCAATGTTAAAATCTGAACAAGGTGAAATGGAATTTCATCAAATTCAATCATTTTTGCAAAGAGTTAGTTTAATTCTCTCCCTCGAGACCTAAAACGCTGCCACATCTCCCTACAAAGAGATCGTACTTCCAAAGTGTTATCCAGAGATTTAAATGAAACAATATACTTTGGATACTATGGTTATGAATCATAAACAGGAATTGGTGTTTGAATTCAACACCTATGAATGAATTTGTCATTTATACTGAAGGGTAAATACAGTGAAAAACTTCAATTGCTGCCATGCCTGTGGCGCCATATTGAAAAAAAAATCTTGAAAATAATAGAAAATAGATATATTAGTTGGAAGACAGCCCATATTTGTTCTTGGATGGCTGCATCTGTGGGGAAAGAAACAGAGTTAACGTTTCAAATCAAGCGACTCTGGTTTCGATCTTCAGCAATGTTGTCTCATTTTTCTGCAGAATGTGCCCCGACACTAGTGGTGCAACGGGCACTCGCTTCAAGCGAGGGAACAGTTGGGAAGAAAGTCCATGTGCAGTAGTCCTGAAAGCGCTCTGATGCTCAAAACTTATATTTAATCATCATAGAATGACTCAACCAGAAAGGGCAGAAACGTACACTTTGGTGCATGTCGTCCCTTCTGACCAGATATCCCAACCCAACCTAGTTCCATTTGCGAACATTTGCCTCATTTCTCTCGAAACCATTCGTATTCTTATCCCGTCTAGATGTCTTACCAATTTTATAATTTTACCTGCCTTCACCAATTCTTCTGTTTCCTGATTGCAAACTTGCTTCATACACTAGGTGATCAAGTTACCCCTCAGATCGTTTGTTTTTAGATGTTTCCCGTCTCATATTAAAACTACATCCTCTAGTTTTTGACTTCGAAAAAGATCTTGGTTACTCACCATGTCCATGGCGCTCCTGATGTTATAATCCTCTATTCTCTGATATTCCAGAGTAAAGAAAAACACATTCTATTGAGCCTTTGCCTGTTGCTCAAACTCTCCAGTCCTTGCAACACCCTTGTAGATATTTTATGCATCCTTCCAAACTTAACAACATCCCAGTTGTAGAGGAGCATTCAATGTTTTTATGCAATGTTCCAAAAGTAATCAATGTCTTGTGCGACCACAATATCAAATCTCAACTGCTACGTGTAATGCTCGGGCAATTTAGCATGGACAATTCACCTGACCTGCACATCTTTTGGACTGTAGGAGGAAACCGGAGCAGCCAAAGGAAACACACGCAGACACGGGGAGGATGTGCAATCTCCACACAGACATTTGCTCGAGGCAGGAAGGGAACACAGGTCTCTGGCGCTGTGAGGCAGCAGTGCTAACCACTGTTCCACCGTGCCACGCGGTAAACCTATCTGAACTAGCCTTACTAACAGGTTTGCTCTGCAGACGTTGTCAAACTCTTTTATGAGTTCTATATTGAAACGTCTAACTCTGTGACTTGCTGAATCTTCTTTGGCTTACTTCAAAAAAACTTCAATCGGGCGAGTGAAACACGATTTCCCATGCACAATGACATGTGAACGCTAACTAATCACTCATTGACTCTCGAAATACATGTATATTTTGTCCCTCGGAATCTCCAACTACACGTGACTTACATAAGGCTCAATCACCAATAGTTCCATGGCTTTTACTTCCAGCCTTCCTTAAACAATGGAAACACATGACACAAACTCCATGCTTTTGACACTTCATACGTGGTTGTCCAGAACACAAATATTTTGGCAAGGGGCCCTGCAATCTCTTCTGCAGCTAAATACAAAATTGTGGGTAACACCTTCTCAGATCTTGGAGATTTGTCTCTCTGAATGAGGATTAAGAACTTCAGCGAATCTTCTTCCTTAATATGGATACGTTTCAAGACATCATTCCTAATTTACAGAATTTCTCGAGCTTGCATGTTCTCCTCTACTGTAAATATTGACGCAAGTTACTTGTTTAGTATCTCACCTATTTCCAGTCGTTCCACACTTAAATGACCTCGTTGATTTTCAGGAGTCACTATTTTGTCGATAATTACTCTTTTGTCTTTAATGCGTTTATACAATCTCTTTGGGTTGGCCTTAATTCGAGTTCACAACACTATCTGACTTCCACCTTCAGTGTATGCCAATTGCCCTGACACGCTTGCAGGCATCAATTGATGCAAACTGCAAAACCTAATTAATGCCTCATTTTTCCTGAAAAGAGACGAAATTTCTCTGGTCATCCAGCATTTCCTCTCTGTAATATCCTTGCCTTCAATTAACATTACCTTTCTGTATCTGAACTCCCGTTATCTCATTCTTCAAGGCCTCCAATTTTTGAAACAGCATCTCACGGGAAAACAGCCTCCCACATTTTACTTGTGAAAGTTCCAGTTTAATTCCATAAAAATTGGTCTTGATCAAATTTAGAACGTTATTTTATTTGCTCTGTTCCATTCTTCAACGTCGTTCTTTTAAAACTAATATAACTATAGAGCATAGAAGACAGAACAGTCCAGCACAATACAAGCCGTTCGACCATCCATGTTTCGCTGGCCTTATAACTTAACATGAGATCAGAATAACGTAAATACCTTTCGTTGTACTATCTTGTATGTACCTATCCAAGAGTCGTTAATATGTCCCTCGTGTAACTGACTTTACTACCAATGCTGGCGATGCAATCCACGCAACTACCAAGTTCTCAGTAAAGAACCTCACTCTGACATATCCCGCAAACATTCCTCCAATCATGTAAAGATTATACCCCCTCGTGCTAGATATTTCTGCAAAGGAAAACGTCTTTGCCCATCCACTCCATACCTCTGAACATTGTGTACACCTCTAATTCTGACGAGGTGCTCTAAAGTGCTCCATCCCTAACACTTTAATCACTTGCCTAAGCTTATGTCTCAAAAGAATGTCAAGTATTCCTACTTCTCTGGTAGTTACATCTATAATCTGAGTAAAAGGGAAAAAATAATAACTCTTTTACACTCTTAAAGAATTCATCTGCATCCAAGTCCTTGACACTACCATACCCTTCCTGCATATCTGGAAATCTAAAATCCCCAACCATCACGTGTTTGCTTTCCAATTTGCTGCTAACTGCCGAAGGTTTATGTTAGAAACGTTGATTCTTCTGCTCCTCCGATGCTGCCTGATCGGCTGTGCTTTTCCAGCACCACATTGTATGACTCTGATGTACAGTATCTGCAGTGCGCAATTTTTCCTTACACTATCTGACTACCTATCGTACTAATCCGAGCTGTCAACCATTTAGCTGACTGCGTCCGTGGTGCCTCCACCTGCCGGAAAATGCTATCCATCACATCCCGTTGCTGTTTTTATATTTCACAGTTTCACAACTCTGTTAGTGTTGAAATTCCTTATCAGTTCAGTAATGGATCGACATCCTCGACATCTGAGGCTATGTCCTCTTGTCTTAGTTTCGTCTGCCAGGGAGAACATCATTTTACTTAGAACTTTATGAGTGGATTCAATAAGATATAAAATTTTGAATGGATTAGAAAAGATGTATGTTTCTATAAGATCCTATTTCATTCTTTTAAATTCCAATGACTACAATCACTGTCTCATCTGTCTTTCCACATAAGCAAAAGCCCTCAACTCCAGAATGGAGTTAGTGGGTGGCATGGCGACCCAGTGGTTAGCACTGCTGCCTCACAGCGCCAGAGACCCGGCTTCAATTTCCGCCTCAGGCGACTGACTGTGTGGAGTTTGCACGTTCTCCCCGTGTCTGCGTGGGTTTCCTCCGGGTGCTCCGGTTTCCTCCCACAGTCCAAAGATGTGCAGGTCAGGTGAATTGGCCATACTAAATTGCCCATAGTGTTAGGTAAAGGGTAAATGTAGGGGTATGGGTGGGTTGCGCTTCGGCGGGTCGGTGTGGACTTGTTGGGCCGAAGGGCCTGTTCCCACACTGTAATCTAATCTAATCAAATTTCTTACTACATCTAAATGTCATTCCAAACTATCTATGTGATTCATGAGGAATCACGTCCAAACATACTTCCTGAAGAATTCATCTCCAGGATCATTTAACTTTTCCCTGATCTGCCACGTCTAACAGGAAGGGCACAGCACAATACTAAAAGCCTTTTTCACCACTAACAACTTACAGAGCCAAAATTACCGGAAAACAAACACAGCATACTTTACTGTAAATGCACCGGTTGGACAGTCTCACTGTTCAAAAACATGCTCTGGAATAACTTATTTACAACTCTTAATATTAGGAGTAATTCAAGAGGGAGATCACAGCTTTACTTTAAAGGATGCACTCGCCTTAGTCACTATTGCATGTTTTACACACAAGGGCGATTAATAATAAATTTTTGGAGTTTTATGAGTCATCAGGGTCAAAAACAAATGATTGCACTCCTCTGTAGTTTCACCCAATGATTTTTTCATGAATCATTTTCTCCCACCATCATTCCCAGTTTAGCAGAACGATCATTAAGAGAAGGGAGAAATTGTTTTCAGAATGCAATGTATTCTGATGGTAGTGTGGACAGGATGAACGGAAATAGCCAAATATTGTAGAAATGCCTATTGCTGTGGGTCTGGCAGAATTTTTAAGGCATTAGTTAAAAAATCGCTTGCGGTTTTTCCTGCTCAGGTTTTCGTCATGCTGACCATGTCTACTCGTGGTTTAGTCTTTAAATGTGGTTCTGCTTCAAGACAAAAAGCACGAAGGCATGTCTGTTTTCTAATAACGGTTTTGTTTAATCTATATTCAGAATATTTGCGTTCTGCAATCGAACATAAGAACGGAATAACATAAAGCAGGAGTAAGCCATCTGGCTTTTAAAACCTGCTGCGCCATTCAATAAGATCATGATCAGGCTTTTCACAGCCGGAGCTGTACTTACCAGCTCTCTTGCTGTAAACCTTAATTCCTTTACTGTTTCAAAATTTATCTATCTTAGCTGTAAAAACATTCAGTGAGGAAGCCTCAGCTATTGCATTTGGCAGGGATTTCCACAGTTTCACAACTCTATTAGTGTCGAAATTCCTTCTCAGTTCAGTAATGGATCGACATCCTCGAACTCTGAGGCTATGTCCTCTTGTCTTAGTTTCGTCTGCCAGTGAGAACATCATTCTACTTAGAACTTTATGAGTGGATTCAATAAGATATAACATTTTGAATGTATTAGACAAGATGTATGTTTCTATAAGATCCTATTTCATTCTTTTAAATTCCAATGACTACAATCACTGTCTCGTCTGTCTTTCCACATAAGCAAAAGCCCTTCACTCCAGAATCAACTTATCAACCTCCTCTTCAACCCCTCTAGTGCTGCTCTATCATTTATCAATGAAGGAGACCAAAACTGCCTACGCTACTGCATGCGTGGCCTCACGAGCACACTATATATCTGTCAGATAACCTCCCTGTTTTTAATGTTAGTCTTTTTAGCAATGAAGGACATTTTCTTCCTTAGTCACTTACCGCACCTGCAGAACAGCATTCTATGATTCATGCTCAAGGGCACCCCGTTCCTTCTGCACTGCAGCATGCTGATTTTATTTTCAAATGTTCGCACGTGTTACTGCTGTTCCTACTAATATGGATGACTTCGCATTTATTTACATTATACGCCGCCTCAAGATGTTTTCACACTCATTCATAAAATCTGTGTTCAGATCTATATTGCAACAGTGAACTGATTTTCTTGCACCCCTACTTGCTGAATATCACAGCCTTGTGTGTTAATGCCGTACAGTTCGCGAAAGGGGAGAACAAAGAACAAAGATTATTACTGAACAGGAACAAACCCTTTCATTCTCCACGCCTTCACTGATCCAGATCCTCTACTTTAAGCTACTGCCTATTTTGTCAGATTCTGAATCCTTCTGATCCCTGCCCATTCATGTATCTGTCTCGATAAATCTTTAATGATGATATCGTGCCCATCCCTACAATCTCCACTGTGAACAGTATCAATACACCCAGCACACTCTGCACGAACATATTTCCAAACATATCTGTTTTAAACTTTCCCCCTCACAGCTTGCAATCGTATCCCCGAGTTAATGATTCCCCCACTCCAGGAAAAATGATTCTTGCTATTCATCCTGTCCTTTATTCCCACAGTTTTGTCGACCATAATCAGCACCCCTCCACTACCTCCGTTATTGTAATCAGAAAAATTAAACTCTACTCAACTTCTCTTCATAGCTAGCCCCTCTGTACAAGGAAGCATCATGGCGACCATCCTCTATACGCTTTCCAGACCATCCACATCCATTTGGTGATGTACACAGTATACCAAATGCTGGCCGAAACAAAGTCCGACACAATTGGAACTTGATCTGCTAACTCTTGTACTCAATACCCAGCCTGATGTAGAAAAGCATGTTCTACGCCTCCTTGACCACCCTCTCTACTGACGTTGACTCCTTCTGGATGCAATGGACCTGACCACCCAGATCTCTCTGTCGATCGATGTTCTCCAGCCCTTTTCCATTTTCTGTAGAGTTCGCACTTGAACCGGATCTTCCAAAATGTATCTCATCGCATTTGCCCTTGCTGAACTCCATCTGTCATTTCTCTGCCCAACTCTCTAGTCCATCTGTAAAATAATGCATTTTCTGACAGTCCCCTTCACTATCTGTTTCATCTGCAAATTTGCTTATCATAGTACCGAATACTTCCTCCAGATCATTTCTGTATCTCACAAGCAAGAGGTTCCGCAACATGGGTCTCTGTGTAACACCACTGTCACAGTTCTCCATTTTAAGACGCTCCTTCATACTACTCTCCGTCTCCAGCTGCCCAATCTGATCTCTATAAATCTAGCCATTACAACATGGAACACATGCATCTTCACTTTCTCCATCAGATTCCGGTGGGAACCTTATCCAATGCCTTACTGACAGCCATGTATATAACATCTGCACCACTTATCTCATTAATGTACGTGTTCACCTCCTCATGGAATTCTAATAAGTAGGCAAGAAATGAATTTCCATGTACCAAACCACGTTGCCTATCACTGGTAAGCCCATTTTCTTCCAAATGTAAGTAGATTCTGTCCCTCAGTATCTTATCCAGCAGTTTTCCTACCTTGACGTCAGGCTCATTAGTCGATAATTTCCTCTATTGTCCCTGCGAAGCTTTTTAATCAAGGGGAGAACATTAGCAATTCTCCAGTCCTCTGGGACTTCACCTGTGTTCAAGATGCTGCACAAATAACTGTTAAGGCTCCAACTATTTCCTCCCTTACTTTCGTCAGAAACGTGGGATAGATCCCATCTGGATATGGGGATTGTCCCCTTAATCACCTTCAGAATACCGAATGCTTCCCCCTCCTTATGACAACGTGAACGAAACTAATTAAACATTTATCCTTCACCTCAACATTCGTTGGGTCCCTTCTCTCGGTGAATGCCAACGCAAAGTACTCATTAAGAATCTCACCCATTTTCTCTGATTCCATGCAGGACTTTCGTCGTTGTCCATGAATGGATCAATCCTTTATCGAGTTGCCCTCTTGCTCCTTATATACGAACAAAACGCTTTAGGATATTCCTTAACTCTGTTTTTCTGAAGATATCTCATGACCGCTTTTAACTCTCGACTTCCCCGATATAGTTCCAAAGCTTCGTCTGTTTTCACTCGCCCAGGATTTATGTATGCTTCCTTTTCCCTCATAGATCGACACACAATTTCACCGTTTTGCTCTCTCAAAGTACTCACATGTTTCTTTTTCTGAACCTTCAAATTGAAATGGTGCGAAGGAACAGAAAAGCGTGTTTAAAAATTAGACATTTTCTATTACAGCACTGCACCCAATTGTATTTACAGAGAGCACTTCGGGCAGTGATGCACCCCAAGGCAATTCACAAGGACTTTTTCGTAAAAAGGTATTGCAGCCAAACACATATTAGCTCATTTCATTAAAGGTTTGATCGAACTCGGGAATGTTACAGCATGTCTGAAAGGTGAAAATGCGTAAGAGAGGGCAAGCGATTCAGAGAGTGAATTCCACTGAGTGGACTCTCAGAAACTGAAGACACCATTGTCGAACAATTGAACAGTAAATCCACATGAGAACGAATTGTTTGTAGTTCAGAGGCCTTGAATGTCCAAGAAATTACGGAAAGAAAAAGGATTGATCTCAGAGAGGAAATCAAATCAAGGGTGATAATTATAAAATAAGTACAATGCTTGAGCTGTTGTCAGTGTAGGTAAACGAGCAAAGAGGTAAAAGAGCAACAACACTTTATCAACAGGAAATCCAGTGGATGGGCGATGTATTCAACTCCTATTCTTTCTTTTCCAACATTCTGGGAGAAACGGTGTGTCCCACCCCCATTTCCGGTTTTTTTGTAAACAAAATCATCTCTGCAGAAATGTACCCATGATGGTATTTGGAAAACCAAAAAGGAATTCTTCCTGGTGAACGAGGACAAGGCAGAAGTGGAATGTCACTTGATTCTGTATTATCCAGAACCACAAGTCAATGGTCTGATTTGTAATATAACAGTGACAGCTAATGAAAATAGAAAGGAACAAAACTCTGAATAAAAGCTGACCGAACACTGACCACACTGAAAATTGGCATATAATCTCATATGGTTCAGTGATGTATTCGGGGAATGATATCAGCCATTTTAACTGCCTGGTGATTGCATACCTACAGCAACGTGATTGTGTCTTAACTGCCCTGTTGTCAAAAAATTGGCGACAATTGCTGCGCTTAGCCAGCGAAGTCCATTTGCTGTAAACGAACGAAATTTTGTTCCATATTTATCCTTGAACACTGAGCACAACCATTGACCATTATTCATTCTTCTTTTACTACAGAAGAAAATTCTGCTGTGTCTATCAAACTGAACCAACTCAAATTCTTGTGAATTCGAAGTGAGATCATAACTTTGTTAATCGACTTTAGATTCTCCACAGGTAGCCACAACATGTCAACAAATTGCAAAATGGTGGCAGAATGGAAAGTGCATCTAGAGCTTGTCTGCTCCGCTAGTTCTTTTTCATTTCATAGAACATAGAACATAGAAAATTGCGCCGACTAATCATACCAACTGAACGCATCTAACCTACACTATTCCATGTACGTTCATATGCTTGTCCAATGACGACTTAAATATACTTAAAGTTGGCGAATCTACTTCCGTTGCAGGCAGAGCATTGCATACTCTTACTACTCTCTGGGTAAAGAAACTACCTCTGATATCTGTCCTATATCTATCACCTCTCAGTTTAAAACACTGCCCCGTCGTGCTCGCCGTCACCATACTTGGATCAATGCTCTCCCTGTCCACCCTATCTAACCCTCTGATTATCTTATATGTCTCTGTTTAGTCACCTCTCAACCTTCTTCTCTCCAACGAAAACAGCCTTACCTGGTAAGGCCTTCCCTCCATACCACGCAACATCTTAATAACTCTCCTCTGCACCCTTTCCAAAGCTTCCACATCCTTCTTATAATATGGTGACCAGAACTGTACACAATACTCCAAATGTGGCAGCGACAGAGTTTTGTACAGCTGTTGCATAACTTGCTGGTTCTGGAACTCGATTCCTCTATTAATAAAAGCTAATTCACTATATGCCTTCGTAACAACCCTGTCAACCTGGGTGGCAATCTTCAAGAATCTGTGTACCTAGACACCGAGATCTCCCTGCTTATCTACACTACCAAGAATCTTACCATTAGCCCAATACTTTGCATTCCATTAATTCTGACCAAAGTGAATCACCTCACAGTTATCCGCATTATACTCCATTTTCCACCTCAATGCCCAGCTCTGCAGCTTAACTATGTCTCTCTGTAACCTACAACATCCTTCGTCACTATCCACCTCTCCACTGACCTTAGTTTCGTCTGCAAATTTACTAACTCACCATTCTACGCCCTCATCCAGGTCATTCATAAAAATAACGAATAGCAGCGGATCCAACACCAACCCTTGCTGTACACCACTAGGAACTGGAATCCAGGATGAACATTTCCCATCAACCACCACACTCTGTCTTTTTTCAGCAAGCCAATTACTGATACAAACTGTTATGTCTCCCACAATCCCATTCCTCCACATTTTGAACAATGGCCTTCTGTGGGGAACCTTATCGAACACCTTGCTGAAATCCATATACACCACTTCAAACGGTTTCCTCTCATTTCTTCTGACTCTTCTGTTTCCTTCCTCTTAATGTCTTTTTTCCTATATCTTCTCTCAACTCTTCGCCTCCAGTGGTGTTTCCCAGTCTCGGGAGAGCGATTATTTCTAGCCCTCCAGCGATAAATTCTGACCCTCTGCCAATAATTTCTTGCTCCTGGTGAGAGTCACGTACTGGATCCGGTGAGAATTCCCAAAATCCAGTGAATAAGGATGCCCTGCCATTTAGCTATGATTCCCATCCGACACTGAGAGACAATTCGCCACCTTCCAGCGTACGTTCGCCACCTCCAGTGAGACAGATGCCTCGTCTCTGCCGATTTATGATTCACGCCGTCTGGCGACATTTCTCGCAACCTCAAGTGTAATGCTTTCAGACCATCTGGTGATGGCTCCCGCTTCTGCTGATGACTCCCGCGCCCCATTGATCACTCTCAGCCTCTGGCAATTTCTCCCAAACGAGTGCAGCTGCCTCTCAATGTGCTACGGCAACATTACAGCTTTCCACGCATCCAGGTGTAGCAAGGCAAACAAATGGCTGACGGGCGCACCCAAAGGCAACTTAGATTAACGGCCTCCAGTTGTGGCAGCTTCGGCCTAGCTTGGCGGTCGAAAGCGAGCTCCCACCCCAATGATCCTCAGAGTGAAGTCTGTCACAGTTTGGAGCCAGGATCCCGTGTGAACGAGAAGGTAGGTTCCTGTGTGATCTACTGTTCTGAACTTTAATTTCTTCAATGCTGCACATTTTGTTTCTCTATTCTTTAAGATCGTTTTACTCAATAATCTGCACCTAGATACGACACTGAATGTGTCTATATGTAAACATTTCACCATGTTCATTGATTATATGTGACAATAAAGGAAAAATCTAATTCTATAGTAGTAACGCTGGTAGCGGAGGAGTAGGCAGCATATGGACTCCAGCGCCAAGGTTTGCCCTCTTTGTCCACATCTTTTTCTCTTTCTTTTTCTTCTTCGACTTCTTTGGAAATCAAAATGATCTAATAAAGACAGCTCTAAATCAATAGATTCCTTCGAAGGGTTCCAAGGAGCCAACGGAATCTGGAGGCGCATTGCAGCCTCAAAGTTGGCCAGAGGGTCTGTGAAACCGACAGAAGGATTATCGTCTTTCCAGGAAGTGGACGACTGCTGGCGGCATGGACTGGGCTGTAAAGCCCGGAGTTGGACTTTGGCAGTGGCATGCTGCAGCAGTGTGGAAGAAAACCTTGGATTGCCTTTAATTTACTTTTACTTATTTTATTCTAAGATAATGTGAATGATGCCGATGTATGGCGATGGTACAAACATTTGACTCTACTTTACATTGAGTACAACGTCAAAATAAAGGATGCTCTTTTCTATCATAAATATTCGTTAGAGACCCAGAGCGGTTTCGGGACTTCATTGCTAATATTGCATGCAATATTTCATGGAAAATTGCTTCAGACATTGTAAGGCACAGGTTAGATTCCTGTTACTATCCAACATAGCGGAAGGATAAACAGTTACGTCAGTTTAACTGAGTCTCTGAAAGTGTACGAGATCAATAGATGCTTTTGTTGATTTTGCAATTCTACTGTGTTCCATTTTTTGTTAAATACGCGTTCGAATGTTGCCTTTCAGTGTGCAATCGAGCATTCATTCAAACACCACGTTTAAGAGCACAAAGGAAAGGTTAAAAAGGTTCCTTGTTGTCCTCAATCAAGTCATTTACGTACTTACATGAAAACGTCTATGTGATCCAAGCACAATGTCGGAATTTCAATGATGTTTTCTGGTTTGGCAGGGAATGTTCCACAAAGTGATCTACACTGCTGCGGTAGGATAAGGGACATGAGGTAGCTTTACAGCTTTCACCATTTAATGAAACAGTTGAGGGTAGTGAGTCTGCATCAACATCTTCTTGACATCCTCACGGAACTTGCTTTGGGCGACAGCGTAGATGAATACGTTGTTGCAGGAACTGAGTAACTGGAGCACGTCTTTGAAGGATGCAGTCTGGGTCATTGAAATCCAGGCCCGTGAAAAACGCCTCACCAGGAATCCTAACATAGAGAAAATGACCCACATAGGTTTACCCACAGGAGTAGGAAGCTGAGTGATTTGACAAATAGTAGGATGAATGACTTCTTGTGGTTGAATATTTCCTGCTCTCCATGTGTCTCAGTACCACGGAGCCTCTTGCGAACCCTGCTAGTTAATCGGATGTGTCTGGCAGTGAGAGCGTTGAGCAGCAGAATTAGGAGGAATGGGACAAAGGGCGTCAAGATGTGATCTAACCAGTCGTGGGCCTTCCAAACTGGGCAAGTGTAATAGATTGGCTTGATCTCACAGAGCCATGACATTCCATCAAAAATGTAAAAAATTTGTCGGTGAAGTAGAATGGGATATTCTTGAAAAAGCTCAAATTGCAGACAATGGCTATGACCAGCAATGCAGTTTTCTCAGTGCAGTATTTGGTCTTAGGTCTGTGACAGCAGATGGCCACAAAACGGTCGATAGTGAAGGCCACTGTCGTCCACACGGAACCATCTTGTGTCACACATGCCACCACAACGCTGAGCTTGCACACGGGAGTGGTTGACAGGAGAATATACCCGAAGTGCATATCTCCAAACTGATTAAGGCTGACACCAGTGATGATGACGAGAAAATCGGTTACTGCTGTCGCCAAGAGGTAATAGGTGATGCACAGAGAGAGACCACATCGACCTCGGGATAGGATTATAATTGTCACTAGGTTTGATGTGAATATTCAGATGAGACAATTGTTATGAAGGGGAAACCAAATACGAGTGAATATCTTATCAAAAATGTGACTAAGCAATTTCTTTAACCACTGGGACTCACTGCAAAACAGGGTCAATGGAAAATCCAGTAACTGTGTTAATCCACATGACTAGCTATAATACCCTTTAACCAGTTCAGTGATGCTATGACATATCTCTTGAGACGTGGTGAGTGGAAAACAGGGCAACCTCGATTATCTGAACACAATGGGTTGGCACTATTTCGTTCAGATAATCAATTATTCGGTTAATCGAATTAAATACCTTTCCTCTGGGGCTCGGAGTTATTAAAGACTGCTTCCCGGTCAGGGGTCTACCAGCAGCACACAGAGTGTGAGGCCCCACCCCCGCCCCAACCCCGTGCAACATCGTCTCCCTCCCCAAACTCCCAACCCCGTGCAACACCACCCCCAGCCCGAACCCCATCCATCACCGCCCCTGCCCCCGCCCCAGACCCATTCAACACTGCCCACCATCCCTAAAACCCCTCACTCCCAACTTTGTCTACCTCTGCTCCCCGCCCAGCCACCAAACCCTTACACACCCGCCCCCTCTCTGCACACCAGGTGCCAGTATTGAGTCAGTCACCGTTGACACAATTGGAGAGGTCCAGAAAGGGGAATGAGGTGTCTGAGAAGATTTGGGTGAACTTAAGGTCGGGGTCAAATGTGTTGGTGAAGTTGATGAACTGTTCAACATCATTTCTGGAACACGAGGTGGCGCCAATACAGTCATCAATGCAGTGGAATATATGGTGACGAGTTCTGTGGGGTAGGAGCAGGCCGAAATGATGGATCAGCTTCGGCTTGTGGAACTTAGGTCGAAGGTAGAACCCGGCAGTGTGGGGTTTCTGAACTATGAGTTTGGAACCTGTTTATGGGACATGCCCTGATGTGATGAGGTTCTGTATGGTCTGGAACATGATGGATTGTTGACTGCAGTTGAGTTCGTGGCCGTGGGAATAGTAGGAAGAGTTGTTTTTGATTTGGCACCTGGCTTCAGCTTTGTAGTAAGTAGTGCGCCAAACTACCACTGTGCCCCCTTGTTCGTCGGTTTCATGGTGATTTTGGAGCTCGAGCTGAGTGAGTGGAGGGGTGAACATTGCGAGGATGAGAGGTTGGAGGTTTTGAGGTGGGTGGACAGATTGAGGCAGTTAGTGTCCCAGCAGAAGTTGGAAACAAATAACTGAGGGCAGCGAAGAGACCAGCACAGATTATCGAGGCGGATGGGTATGTTGGAGGCGAGAGAAGCATTACTTGAAAGGTGGTCGGGTGTTTGATTTGAAAACGTAAGCATCGAGACAAGGACGGCAGAAGAACTGCTTGATGTCGCAATGCACTTTGAATTTAGTGATCTGGAACAAGATGGGGATGAAAGTAAGGCCTTTGCTGAGAAATGATCGTTTGTCCTCAGTAAGGGGGAGGTCTTGGGGGTAGGTGAAAATACAGCAGGACTGGGAGCTAGGATCAGGTATAGGACTGGAACTTGGAGTGGGGGTAGACACTGGAACTGGAGTGGGTGTGGTAATAGAGGCACCAGCTTGGCGCTTTTTGCGGAAATGCGGATCACCAAGGGCGTCAAGGGCAGAAGTGGTGACTGTGGGACTGTGGGATCTGCAGATGGCTTATTATTGGCGGTGTTCATGTGACTCCGGCAGTTATGGAGGCAGAAGTGGCAGAATTCGTTTTGTAGTTATGTTAGTGGTTCAGAAGTGACTGCGGCCGCAGCAACAACGGGTACAGAGGTAATGTTCTGGGTCGGTCTCACTTTGATTTAGGCGGCAGTGGATCTTGCTGCTGTTGCGGCAGCGGGTGATCTTGTAGTGGTGGCGACAGGAGTGTCTGGCTAATGGTCGAGGAGGTGGCATGTTCAGCCGTGGCTGTGGGCTGTCGGTCAGCGGGGACTGACGTGACATGATAGTTTGTCACCAAGTTGGTGGCTGAAGGGGCCAGATGGCTGATGGAGGTCGAGCAGTTCTGGAGGCTGTGGAATGCTTCTGAAATGATCGAATAATCCCGAATATCATGGCCTTCACATGAAAAATGATTCTCCTTGCATTTTTTGATGTCTGACATGTTGTAGAAAAAAAGTACGGGTATGAATTCTTCTGTTGAGGTTAAACAACAGAGATCCTTTGCAGTTCTGAGAAAGTGTGGCCCTCAGCTGAGGCAAGCTGAGAGATAAGGTGATGATGGATAGCTGCAAGTGAGGAGTAGGGCATCTAGAAGAAGAACCATTTCTGGACTTTTTGAATTTGTAGTAGGTACTGGCTATCCCGTTCTGATCCAAATTGACTTGGTCTGAATATAGTTCGTAGTCCATGTTGGATCAGTCGGTTTCATAGGCAGGCACTGAGGGAGGAAATGTAGCTGTGGTAGCGAGTTTGCTTCAGGACATGGCTGAGGAGCTTCAGGGCAGTGGAGGAAATCTGCTGCTTGTAGTGAGAGACAGACGCACTGAGGTGCTTGTAGAGAAGGAAGAACTTCTTCAATGCAGGCATCCTTGAAAAATGCTTTGTGGTGAGGGTAAATCAACTCGGTGAAAGTGAGGACTACAGATGCTGGAAATTTTAGTCAAGGTGTAGAGCTGGTAAAAACACAACAGGTCAGGGAGTATCCGAGGAGCAGGGGAATCGATGTTTCTAGCAAAATCCCTTATCGAGGAATAAAGCTGTGAGCGGAGGTGTTGGAAAGATAAATGGGGCACGGGTTGGTCTGGGGGAAGGTAGGTGAGAGCATGACAGTTAGATGCAGAGGAGGCTAATTGTGATTGTTCGGATAGGAGGATGGAGAGGATAGGTGGGATGGAATATGGACAGGTAAGAACAGTCATGAGGGCAGTAATGAGTTGGAAGGTGGGAACTAGGATATGAAGTAGCGAAGGAATATTAGGGAACTGATGAAAGCCGCATTGATGTGTATATTTGGTGGGTCCTGAGGTGGAGGATCCGCCATTCCTCCTCCAGGCGTCGTAGAGGGGAAGGGAATGGCAATGGAGGAGGCCCAGGACCTGGGTGTCCTTGACGGAGTGGGAGAGGGAGTTGAAATGTTCGGCCATGGGGGTGGTGGTGGGGCTCGTTGATGTGGGTATATTGGTGATGTCTGTGAAGCGGTCTGCAGGTAGACGTGCTGTCTCCCCAATGTAGAGGAGTACGAATCGGGAGCAGCAGATCCAGGAAATGACATGGATAATCCTTTTAAGCTCAGTGTGTGTTTGAGCAGTGTCCTGCTTTGAACTTCTGAAAAATTGTGTCTCGGCTTCTGGCACAAGCTCACAAGCACTTCATTCGTCTTTCTTCACCTCCTCATAATCCTGAGATACATTTTCTGTTAGGAATCCAAATACCTCATGAGGTCGACGTACCAGCTTTTTAGGAACAACCAAAACAGTATGTTCATTGGCCTCGTCCTTTGTTTAGCCACATTCTAAAATGAGATGAAAATGGCTTCAACACCTTTCGAAGCACATTATGTATTTTTGAATAAATTTATCAGGATCGCCATCTGGTCTTTGGCTCATCGTCACCACCTTCCTCAGTAATCCTCCCTTATATCTTTACCTCCTTTTTTTTAAGCCAACTTTCCCGTCGAATCTCCAATTTCGGAAGTTCAACTCTCTCACATTGATCCTTTCCTCTCTCTCTCTTGTTCCTCTTTTCCTTTGTTCTTTTTTCCACTTTCTTCTCTTTCTTTCTATCCTTCTTATCTCTTTTCACCATTTGCTCTGCTGGCGCGTAACCCTCCTTTTCTTTTATTGTTTTACTAAAGTGATTATTTCTCTTCTTTTTTTGTTCTGCGAGGGCGATTTTTTTTTTCATTTTTCTGTTTGCCTTTAATCGCAATCCATACTGTTTAGTTTCATTTTCATGTTCAACCGCCATATCTGTAATTCGATTCAGGCCATTTTCAAAGATTGTGATGGTGTTTCCAGTATGTTTAAATGCCGAACTATTGCTGTAATTATCTTTCATTTCTCAAAATGAAGACAACATCAACTCCAGCTTGTTTAACAACTCAAGCAGCTTTCCCTTGTTCACATCTTGCGGGACGATTCAAAATCACTTCTTCCCCCCCAGAAAACTACTGGTTTAAGAAAGAGCCATTAGTACAACAAGCACTGTTTATATCAACTTTATTCAACACCTGAACAAAACACCCAACACCATTCAATCGCCGACTTTCAGTCCAACAACACTAAACCGAATTGGAATTATCCAATAGGCCAAGAAAACAGCCCGCAATACTTTATGGCCAGAGACCGACAGAAATGTACGAAGATAGCCCAGAGCCTAATTATCATTCAGAAAGTAAGGAGTTATGGGATATAGGGAAATGTGGCTGCCTGCATACAGAATTGACTATCTGAAAAAAGTCTGTGAGTGGTAGTGGATGGAAAGTATTCCACCTGAAGCTCGGTGTCCAGTTGTCTCCTGCTGGGATCTGTTCTTGGGATTCTGCTCTTTGTTGTTTTCATCAATGATTTGGATAAAGAATTGAAAAGGTGTATTTGTAGGTCTCTGGCCGTGGTAGTGGATGGAAAGTATTCCACCTGCAGGCCGGTGACCAGTGGACTCCTGCTGGGATCTCTTCTTGTGCTGTCGATGACACAAAGGTCAGTGGAATTAGTGATATTCATGAGGGTTTTTCCAGGTTACAACATGATATGGAAACGATACAGAGTTGGGGTGAGTAGCGGCAGTTGACATTCAATCTATATTAATGCGAAGTGATTCATTGAAAAGAGCTGAAAATGTGTTGCTGGAAAAGCGCAGCAGGTCAGGCAGCATCCAGGGAACAGGAGAATCGACGTTTCTGGTCTAAGGCGTGGCTTAGTTGGTCCAAGCACTGTGGCGCCGTGGCTTAGTTGGTTAAAGCGCTTGTCTAGTAAACAGGAGATTCTGGGTTCAACTCCCAGCGGTGCCTACTTGTTGTATTCAGTGAGGATGGTCGAATTTGAATTTTGAACACGGCGTTAAATGCAGGATTCTGGGCAGTGCGCAGGAAGAGCCGTAACTTGGGGTCCCTGGAGTTAGATCGCTCACAGTTTTCATTCAAGTTGATGTAGTTGGTAAGAAGACATGTTTTTTTTTCCAGGGTGATTGAGTATAAAAGCCGCGAGCTTTTACTGCAGCTCTGTATAATCTGGTCAGACCACTCTTGGAATATTGTGCCCAGGTCTGATCGCCTCATTATAGGAACGACTTAGCTGATTTAGATAGCGTGAAGAGGAAATTTACGAGGATGTTGCTTGGATTGGACGGCTCGTCTGACGAATTGACAGTGAGTGAGCTCGGGCTTTTCACACTGCAGCGAAGAAAGAAGAAAGGTGACTTGATAGAATTTTACAAGCAGTGGAAGGGATAGATAGAGGAGAGAGACAGAGATTTTTCTCCAGGGCTGAAAGGCCTGTCACGAGGGGTCATAAATTTAAATTGATTGAAGGCAGGTATAAGGGAGATGTCAGAGGTAGGTTCTTTATTCAGAGATTGATGGGTTGGTGGAATGCGTTGCCAGCAGTCTTAGTACAGTCAGAGACACTAGGAACATTTAATCGACTGCTGAACAAGCAGATGAACGGTAATACATTGAGGGGTGTGTAGTAAGCTTGACCTTAGATGAAATTTACTGTTCGGCACAACACCATGGGATGAAGGGCCTGTCCTGTGCTCTGCTGTTCTATGCTATATGTTCTGTATTTTAAGTTTTTTTCTCGAAATGTGTGAAACTGGAAAAGCATAACCGATCAGGATCAGCATCGGAGAAACAGAACAATCGACACTTCGGGCACAAGACCTTCTTTTAAAAAGTGCCATTCATCAGGAAGGAAGGGCTTATGGCCACAAAATCGATTCTCCTGGTCTTCTGATACTGTCTGACCGGTTTTGCTTTTCCAGCAACACACTTTTCGACTCCGATCTCCAGCGTCTCGAGTGATCACTTTCTTGCAAGTTGATTTTCGTTTCAAAAACAGATGTGAAGTGATTGTTCCATTTCTTTTTTGCTACAGTTGAGCAGTTCACTCGGCCTCAAGCAAAACAGAATTTATTTTAAAACTACAGCTAAAACACGAAAAAAGAATGTAAAATGTAAATTAGAATAACCTGACTAATAGAAAATCCAGCAGACTCGATGGATGAACTTAGCCAAGGATCTTTACCAATTCTCGCAATATTAATTTACACTTTGATAAAAGATGAGTTCAGACACAATTCCTTACAAGTAGTCGAAACGCAGGGAGAACATTTAGCCAAAAATCATCTGATGTAGCATGGAACCTTCTTTCAATGCATTGCAGCAGCTTCTCTGCCAGAACTCAAAACAAAATGGACAAAAATGTGAACTCGGAGAACTCTCTACTCTTCTGCCATTAAAGATTTGCATATATTGGCACCTGTGCCTTTACGAACTCTCTTGAGAAAAAAAGAGATGGAAAATTAACTTTGTTAAAGGTACAGCAGCATCACAACTCAATCATCCAATGCACAATTTAAAAATGTTTTGATATCGGCTCGTTATTCCTTATTTTTCTGGGGAATGTGGAACCGCCTAGTTCACCTCATCAAGTCAGATTAAATGTCATTAAATTCTTTCGCAGGTGTAGAATAAGTTACAAACGGAACATAAGCAATAGAACCTCAGCAGGACATTTCACCTTCTCTCCTGTTTATCATTTAAGTAGAATCACGGCCGAAAATTTGCAACATTCTACCGTCAAAATAAATTCAGAAAACCAGCCTTCTTTTTTTTTAATTATTCACAACGTGTGGAGTCCACCAACATTTTTTTAAAAATATCTGCACCAGAAGAAGAGGGTTCTAAGCTCACTTTTTTCGATCACAACTGTCATTCCTATGTATGAGCACCAATGAGATTGCTTGGAAGTGTTTATCAGTAGTTTGAATGAAGGATTGGTGATGCAGTTCCCTCTCAGAAGAAACGTGTCGAGGAATTTGCGAATGCTGGTGTTTCCATGGGTGTACTGTCATTGACATTCTAAATGCTAACGTTTCAGAAAGTGATGTCAGAAGATATTAATTAGTTATGTTAGAGCAAAGAAACATGGAAACTGGATGCTGGATGCTGCAATAGTCCACAGTCGAGTCGAGCATGCTCAGCCATTCATTATGACCGTACCTGATCTTGCATATCAATGCCATAATTCAACATTCGTTCCAAACATCTTGCTGAATTTAGTTGGGTTGTCTTTCAGAAAATGCATGTATGGGTTACGTTTTTAAAGATACCAGTGAACAGAATATAACAGCCTGATGTTTTAGAAAAGTTCAGAGTGACTGAAAATATCCTAACTCTTCACTGAAGTGGCAGACTGCATATTCTGAAATTCGAAGCACTGTTCTAGATTCTCCAATAATGGGGAACTTTCTTCCTGGATCTAGTCGGTCGATACCTGCCTTGGTTTTTATACTTTGCTTTCAGAACGTTTTCATTCTTCTCACCTCCGTCCTGGACAAAGCTGCACACATACAAAATACCATCATCCTCAATGTCACCTGATTAAATCTGGACTGGAGCATATTTATTTAATTTAAAACGTGTACACTTGCTGCGCATGCATATTATAGAACGTCAATCAGATTATCAAACTATTTAAAGTCCACAATGTCAAAGAGTTTGCATGGAAAGATTTTGCACCAGAGTTCAGGAGCGGCAGTGACATCAACTCACATGAGGCACTCTAATATACATTTAAAAAGAACAAAAAAAATAATAAGAAGTAAACGGGTATGCGATCAAGAAATATGAAAGAAGATTTCATGACTTTTATTTTTGACATATAACCAAGGTAAGGGAAAGTTTAGTGTAGACATTGGACCATTTGAAAATGACACGAGAAGAGTAGTGTTATGAAAACGAAATCGTGAAGGACTTGAATCAATACTTTTCATCAGCCTTCATGGTGGAAAGTTAGCATAACAGAAAGTAACGATAGTCAGGGGACAGTGATAAGTGCAGCGAACATCACTAAGATGAAGGTGGTCGGGAAACTGAAAGTTCTGAACGTAGATAAATCACCTGGACCGAAGTGATCCAATCCAAGGTTCTGATAGACATAGCTGTCGAGATATTCGAGATAATATTGTTGACCTTTTGGCAAACAATGAGTTCGGGAGGTACCAGTGGCCAAGAAAATGACTAGTGTCACATCCCTGTTCAGGAAGGAAGTGAGGTAGAAGATGGGAAATTGTTGTTAGGTTAGCCTAGCGTCGTCCCCTGTAAGATTATAAAGTCAATTGTGAAAGGTGAGATTGCAGATTACTTGGAAATGTGTCGTAAATAGGGTTTGAGAGAAAATAGCTTTGTCAAGGGAAGTTCATGCCTGATAAATCTGTTGGAAAACTTTGACGTCATAGCAACCAAATTAGACAAAGAAGAGCCAGTGTTCACAATCTTTTTTTGAGAAAATGGACCACACAGAATTCTGTCAAATTTAAAGCAAAATCCAATGGTACAAGTAACTGGATTGGCTGAATGGCAGAAGGCAGAGACTGGTCAAAATGAATCTCATTTCAGAATGGCTATCAGTGAGTAGTGGAATTCCACAGTTTCAATGTCAGAACTCCAACTTTGCAAATTGCATCTTGATGATCTGAGCACAGCACCAACAGTATTGCTGCTCAGTTTGCAGATTGCACATTCATGCTTGGAATGTCAGGGAATTTTGGGGAAGCGGGGAGGCTGAAGTACACTTGGACAGGCTAGGACAATAGGTAAAGAATTGATGGATGTAAAACACTGTCGGAAAACATGGACTTGTGTATTTTGCTAGAAAGAATAGATGTTCGGACGATTTCGTCAACTGGGAACTTCACGATTATCTTACTATAACATCCAAGTTCAGTTCTGTGTTACGGAGGCAATCACTATTTTGACATTCATTTCTCAAAAGGCTAAGTTACAAGAACAGGAATGCACTGCACAGATTGTATAAATCTTTGATCACACTATATTTGGAAACATATGAGCAGTTTTGCTCTCTATAATTTGGGAAGGATATGCTGTCGTTATTTGGTGGGTGGATTCAGAAGGCAATTACAATATTGATCCCGGGAATGAAATGTTTGTCATGTGAGGAGTGGTTGGGTTTGTACATCTAGGAATTTAGCGGGATGAATGGAAAGCCCATTGAAATTTACAGAATTCTGAGAAGTCTGAAGAGGGTGGATTTGAAGAAAACATTTTCGCTCTTAGGAGGAACAGTGACCCATTGGCAGAGTCTCGGCGTGAAGGGAAGAAACTTAAGAAATGACTGAACGACATTTACCATTTGCTTCTGGTCTGTGAACATGTGGAACACATTTCCATTGTAGGCAGCACAGGCTAAGTGTGCCTAAGTTACAGACGTAAATGCGACGAATTAGTTAGGGGATCAAACATTAAATGGACCAAGCAGGAGGACCAAATTGTGAAACATATCAGGAAGATCTAATGGTGGAGCAGATTGAGTGGGCCAAATGAACTAATTCGCATCATGTATCTTATGGTCCAAAACTCGACTTCTGAGCTGTACTCGTTCAAAACATTATCATGCGTTTGCCTCAGAATTGGTTCCTGGATTTCATAATTGCCTCTTCGCCGGCCTCACGATACGATGCTGTGGTGATCTCATTTTGTTACCTTTGAATAATCATCTTGCTTTACCAAATTGTTTCCAATTGTTTAACTGTAAATCTACATAATAAGGTAACGTCAGCAATCAAATAAATACACGACTTAATCTAACGTTTTAGCTGCCAAAAACATGAGGAACCTGGCTGAAATAATGAGAAGAGATTGTATTCGAAATACTACCTCCCGTCGTTATCTGCTATTATTCACTTCGGTGGGCATACTCAGCGTGATTACGGGGAAAGAGAGCCACTGAAATCAATATAATAGAACCCTTCCCTTGTCAATGCTACAAATGTAAAACAATGTTTTTTTCTGTTTGTTCATTGATCTAAAATTGAGAGCATGATGCAGTTTAATTACGCCCCTGGAGACTGTCAGATAAAATAAATGAAGGTAACATTGAATCTTTTACAAAATTAAACAGCTCAGCTTCGAAAAGTGTGTTACTTCCGAACGGTCATGCATGGGCCAGTGAAAGGGCTCTTCTATGCCATTACCTATCCCATTGTTGCCGTTGTTGGAATCCCAGATAAGAAATGAATTGCACAGAAAGTACTTAGTTATTTGGAAATCTTCACAAAGGTTCCTTTTTTCCCTTGCCCATTACGCCCCTGGAGACTGTCAGATAAAATAAATGAAGGGAACTTTGAATCTTTAACAACATTAATCAGCTCAGATTCGAAAAGTGTATTACTTCCGAACGGTCATGCATGGGCCAGTGAAAGGGCTCTTCTATGCCATTACCTATCCCATTGTTGCCGTTGTTGGAATCCCAGATAAGAAATGAATTGCAAAGAAAGTACTTAGTTATTTGGAAATCTTCACAAAAGTTCCTTTTTTCCCTTGCCCATTTTTCTAAGGTTCACCCCTCTGTAAATATAAGGGATATAAACCAGGAACATATAGAGAGTATTGCCATTTTGTTTATTGCAGTTTATTGCATGTTTTGCACCATTAAGGAGCGTTTTAGTGCATTATTTGAACTTATATCATTGAGCAACGCAAGACTATATTCAATGATTTATGTAACAAATTTCTGTTAATAGATTGTGGAAATATGAATTAATGAATAGTATTGCCTGAACAGTAACCTGTTGTATTATTCAGAATTAAATTTAACTTTAAACTAAAGTAGATTCCAGAAATTTAATGACATATGTGCTTGCAGTTTAGCCAGGTGGTAAAGTGCATTTTCCTGCACTGATCTTAATACATCCACGCTGATAAAGAAGATCAGCCATGAAGTTGTTGAAAGGTACGGTGGAATGGCTGAATCTATTGCCATATAAATGTCTGCAGGTTACACATTGTGTGGATGTAATGAAATCAACAGTTGTGTGCAGGGATTGAAATACAAGTCTGCAATCCTATCTCATTGAGTAGTTAATTACGTAAGCTGCAATGGATCAACTACCTTGAATAGTGTAACTAATTAATATTTGCTACTTTTTGCAGAGGTGAATAAAAATAAAATGGAATTTGTTTCATTAAGGATTTTGGATTTTCGTTTGTATTTGGCATTCATCTTGCAAAGTTGTGTTAGTTATTCATCAATAAGCGATCTATTTACTGTCGAGTTGCCGGATTTCTTTCAGCTCTTGCTCATATATCTGCACAGGGAGATATGCAATATGAATGTTGTGGTATTTCAAAGGAAGTTTCGTAAACAGGTTTTACATAAAGAGAAACTGGAGAAGATTAAGACGATGGTGAACCTGAAAGGGTTCAGAAAATATTTACAAGGATGTTGTCAGGGTTGGAGGATTTTAGTTATAGGGAGAGACTGAAGAGTTTGGGGCTGTTTTCGCCGGGACGTCGGAGTCTGAGGGGTGACCTTATACAAGCTTGCAAAATTATGAGAGACATGGATAGGATAAATAGACAAATTCTTTTCTCTGTGCTCGGGGAGTCCTGAAGTAGTTAACATAGGTTTAATGTGAGAGGGGAAAGTTATAACAGACACCTAAGGGGCAACTTCTTCACACAGAGGACGGTATATGTATGGAATGAGCTGTCAGAGGAAGTGGTGGAAGCTGGTACAATAGCAACACTTAAAAGGCATTTGGATGGGCATATGAATAGGAAGGGTTTGGAGGGATATGGGCCGGGTGCCGGAAGATTTTATGAGATTGGGTTGGGATATTTAGTTGGCATGGATGGGTTGGACCGAAGGGTCTGTTTCCATGCTGTGCGTCTCTATGACTTTATGACTTTAAGTTTGGATAGGAGGAGTGATATACAGAAGGAGGGAGAAAGTGCGACTTGAAGAAGGGCATTCCATTTCGATAATTGAGGCATTAACGTCACATCTGGAATGTTAGATACCATAATTATACAAGAGGGTATAATTGGAGAAAAATTGACATCTCAGATAATAATGGGAAACCGAACGGTCACGAGTAGAACAACGTGAGTAGCATAAATCGAGACAGATCACGTCTGCCCTCATAAATTCTTTTTGATACTTCTTCAAGTAACACATTCAAATTCGTGACACATGATTTCCCGCGCACAAACCTAATCAGCTTTCCCTTTGCAAATACATGTAAATCCTATCCCTCAGCATTCCCTTCGACAACTCCCCAACCACAGATATCAAACTCGCCAGTCCATATTTTTCTCTGGATATCCCTTACCACTTTTCTCAAATAGTAGCACCACCTTAGCCAACATCTTGTCTTTTGCCACCTCACCTGTAACTACCAATGATACAAGTATATTAGCAAGGGGTCTAGCGATCACTTCGCTACCTTCCCACAGAGGTAGACATAACACTTGATCAGGCCCTGGGGATATTTTCACTTTTATGCGTTTCAAAATGTCCAGCACCTCCTCCTTGAGAATATGGTCGTTTTACAAGTTGTCAGCGTCTATTTCCTCACATTTTATTTCTCCCATGTCATTTCAAGAGGAAACATTGATGCAAAATATTTGTTTCATTTCTCCCCACCCTCATGCAGCTCCACACACAGACTGCCCAACTGATCCTTGAGGGGCCCAATTTTCTCCCGATTTACACTTTTGTCCTTAATGTTTCATAAACTCCCTTTGAATTCTTCCAAATCCAATTTGCCAAAGCTATCACATGTCAACCTTTTGCCCTCCTGACTTCCCTCTGAAGCACACTGCTACTGTCTTTAATTGTTACAAGCATTTATTTGCTCTATACTTCTCTGACATATGGTTCCTTCTTTTTTTTAGCTAAAACCTCAACTTCTTTGGTCATCCAGCTTTCCCTCCAGCTAATAACATTTCCTTTCAATCCAACAGGAATACACTATCCTTGGACTCTCGTTATCTCAGTTTTGAAGGTTTCCCATTTTCCAGCAGCTCCTTTACCTGCGAACATCTGCTCCCAATAAGCTTTTGATTTGAAGGTTCTTCCCTAATATGTCAAAATTAGCCTTTCTCCAATTTAGGGCTTCAACTTTGAAATCCGTTCTATTCTTATCCGTCACTATTCGTGGGCGGAACGGTGGCATGGTGTGGGCGGCACGTTGGCACAGTGGTTAGCTCTACTGCCTCACAGCAGAGACGCGGGTTAAATTCGTGCCTCAGGCGGCTGAATGTGTGGAGTTTGCACATTCTCCCCGTGTCTGCGTGGGTTTCCCGGGTGCTCCGGTTTCCTCCCACAGTCCCAAAATGCGCAGTTTAAGTGAATTGGCCATGCTAAATTACCCGTAGTGTTTGGTGAAGGGTAATTATCGGGGAATTGGTCTCGGTGGGTTGCACTTCGGCGGGGCGGTGATGACTTGTTGGGCCAAAGGATTTGTTTTCACACTGTAAGTAATCTAAATTTATTTAAAAACGAATACAATTATGAACTCTGGCTCCAAAGTTGTCTCCTACTGACCCCTCAGTCACCTGCCCTGCCTTAATTCCCAACAGTAGTTCAAATCTTTAACCCTCTCCAGTAGGTACATCAATACACAGAATCAGAACATTTTCCTGTACACACTTTACAAATTCCTATCCATCTAAACGTTTAACTGCATGACAGTCCCAGTCTATTTGGAAACTTAAAATCCCATACCATAACCATCCTATTACTCTTGCATATGACTGAAATATCCTGGCAACTGCTTTCTCAATTTCACACTGACTATTTTATTATCTGTAATGAAATCCCAATAAGGTGATCATCCCTTTCTTATTTCTTATTTCCACCCAACTAACTTAACTGCGTGTTTTCCAAGGAATAAAATCCCTAAGTACAACAGTAATGCTACAGCGAATCAAAAAACGCCACTCCCCCATTTGGGACCCTGTCGCCTTCAGGACTCAAATATCTACTTTAGTCATCTTGCAGCCTGAACACAGAATAACTGTTTCCATTTAGACCTCTGATAATGTTGATATTGTCTGAATTCTGGTTGCCAGATGCCTGAATATTCCATCACAAGATAGACCTCATGTGGAAAATGTTTGGTAACGTAAGGACAAAGGTAAAAGATAATGCTCAAATAGATTATGGCAACAAGTCATCTTACACGTGAAAGTGGACGAACATGCATAATCCACAATGTGAGAATTTGTTGGAAGCAGAATCAATGAAAACATTCAGAATGACATTGGAAAATCACTTGGAAACTACAGACCTTCGCAGCTGCAATTTGTGTCTCGTGCCAGAGGACTACAATTCGTTGCATGCTTTTGTTCCTTTTCCAATGATCAGGTACGGATACCAAGGTCTGAATGGCTTCAACCTTTACCATAAGTTCTTCAGACCATTAATCCAATGTTTTCTGCAATCTATATGTTAGTCAGAGCGGCTTTCTTCAGAAGGGAGTAGGATGCGCACACACTCATCAACATCTAGCAGTTCGAGATGCAGCTGGGTTGCGCAGCACAATCCCTGTTCTCACAAGACATCTGCCCACTCACGATGCTGGCCTCCCCTCGCCCTGTTCCAAGGGACAGTGACCAAATGAGAGGGGAAAGGATAAAAGAGGACGCTGATGCCACAGTCGCCATTCTGTCATATTCCAAATTCTAAATCTGGAGATGATTGATCATAAAATGCATTATAGTGTGGCGATGTTATCACTTTAAGAAATTATTTTTGTCCTTTTCTTATTTTATGATGATAGGTTGTAAGGCAGAGGTGCAGAACTTGCTCCATAATATACCTTGAGTAAACAGTTGTGGTATGCATTATAGTGTGGCGATGTTATCACTTTAAGAAATTATTTTTGTCCTTTTCTTATTTTATGATGATAGGTTGTAAGGCAGAGTGCAGAACTAGCTCCATAATATACCTTGAGTAAACAGTTGTGGTATGGCTTGTTTATACTCAACATCGTGAATGTGTGTAGACAGCTATCACACATAAATATTTCTGGGTTTTGCTTTCATTAACATCAGAAGCCTTTGTGGTCCCAAAAGTGTTGGAAGTTTCAGTGAATGCCGCCTTGCTGCTATTCTCGCTGAACTGTTTTCTTGGTAAGTGTTTTTTTTCCCCTACTCGATTGGAGAATTGCATGTGCAAACGTATGTATGAATTGGCCTTTTACCCAAAATTGTATGTTTGTGAGATGCCACTGCAGTACTATTTATTGTATCCGTTATTCTGATAACTTTTCTATTAGTTGACTTATTGTAAATTCTTCTGTCTGTTGTTCATATTTTAACCAGAGCGTTTTAATAAGTTGTGATTGTCTAATGTCTTGTATTTTGATCAGTAATATTGCATTTAAAGCAGGGCACTTCACATCTCCACATGAGGGAAGAAAAATGTAGGAATCGAGGCGACCATCTTAAAATACTTTTGCGGGAGTCTGGTCTGTTGCCTAACACTAGTCAGCCGCAAAGGAGGAAACCGCTCAGCAGGTAGAAATAAATCAACGATTTAAATGTAACCCTATTCGGTTTGGTGCTCGAAATTCAGTTCTAACTGCAGGAACGGTGAGGTCTTCACCATTGTTTGTTCAATAGCAACATATTTCATTGCTATAAGATGAGGGATCATTCGACCATTCTTCAGAATCGGATATTAGTTTCATTTCACGAGTTCACACAGCCTCAAGGGGATGATCACTGAATTCTCTGGCATCAGTTTCCAGATGGTGAGATCAACAGAATTCTCGATGAGGTGCTGAGATAGGGATACACCAAATCCAACGGGAAAGTTCTGAGCTTCCAGTTCACATCGTTCTTGCTTGTCCCTTGCAAACGAGGATGGCTGCCTTCCACTGTCAAGGTGAGTATGTAGGTGGATGTACAGAGCAGTAAGACTACCACAGGTTGTACTGAAGAAGTGTTGCTTTCAAAGCATCGACTTCGACAACTCCTGATGTTGCCTGGCTTGCTGCTTTCTTCCAGCCACCTAGCTATTTTTTGTGTTATAATTGGCGTAGGTCGTGGTCACAGAAAGCAGTGGGTACAACAATGTGATCCTTTCGCTGTTGTTGCTTGCCTTCCATTTTCTTCCTGACGGCAATTTTCAAGGTGCACGACGCCTTGCCACTGCTCCCCCAATTTGGACGGTGTTGCGCCAGTGATTCCGAAATGCCTGTGGTATTTTTACACTTCATCTGTGAGGCCTTGAGTGTATCACTTAAGTTCTCCCTCTCTCCACCTGGCACTCATCTGCCGTTCAGAAACTGAGCGTACAGCATCTTCTTGGCGTCTCGTGTCATTCATACTGACGACATGCCCTGCCCATCACAGCTAGTGAAGTTTGGTATGTGCTGCAATGTTGGGGTTGTTGGGCTGGTTGAGGACATTTTCCTTCCTTCCAAATAGATTTGCAGGTTATTGCCCAGATAGCGTTGGTATGACCGCTCCAGCGGCTTGAGCTTCATGCTGTCGACTGTCCACATCTCAGAACCGTATCAGTGTATGGCAACAACTATATCTCTGTAAACCATAAGCTTGGTACCAGATCTGATGCTGTTGTTCTCGAACAGCGTTTCGCTCAGAAGGCCGAATGTTGTGCTCGCACACAGGAGACAGTACTGAATCTCTTCATCAATATCGGTTTTGGTTGACAGAATACTGTCCAGAGCTGAAAATGTGTTGCTGGAAAAGCGCAGCAGGTCAGGCAGCATCCAGGGAACACGAGAATCGACGTTTCGGGCATAAGCCCTTCTTCAGGAATTATGCCCGAAACGTCGATTCTCCTGTTCCCTGGATGCTGCCTGACGTGCTGCGCTTTTCCAGCAACACATTTTCAGCTCTGATCTCCAGCATCTGCAGTCCTCACTTTCTCCAGAATACTGTCCAGGTATTGGCAGGAAAAACACCTCATAATGGAGGTTAATAATCGAGTTTCTTCCTCAAAACCGGGCCAGTGTGGTGGAGCTCCTTCATTCTGAGGATTTTCCAGGTGAAATCCATACTTTTCTTTGTCTCTTTTAAGATGCTGATAACAATTTTGAGTTTCCCATCTGAGATAGCGCACACACCAACAGCATCCACGTCATGCCGTTCGATGACAGTGTTGAGTTAAGTTTGGTTCTGGTTTAAAGGCGGTTGTGGTTGACTAATTTTCCCTGTTCCTGCAGGTTAGTCCCACTCCAGCGGGAACATGTCGGCGGTGGGATGAAGTATTGCAACGAGGTAGATCGAGAACAGCCATTCTAAGGTCCGAATAGGAAATGTGTCGATGATGGAACCATTTGTCATTATCACAACTTCCACGTCGTCATGTGGCAAGTGAAGGATACTGATAAATTTCGTGGTGCAACCAAAGTGGAAAAAGATGGTTCTCTGTTGATAGTAACAGATACTTTTTACACAGTCAATCGAGACACCAGGTCAGACCACTTGTTACTGCCCTACCAAGTCAGTCATCACGCTGACTTCTAAAGATGTCAGAATTCCATTAACCCCCTTCCTAACTGTACTCAAGGTATTCCTATCCTCCCAGTGTGGCAGCGGGCCATGGAGGCTGCTCACAACCATCTTCCCGAGGACAATTAGGAATTGACAAGAAACGTTGACCCAGCCAACGTTATCCACGGCACCTGAAAAGAAAATAAGTACCAATACAGATATAACTGTTGCCAACTCTTTAAAACGGGCCCATACTATCCATTAAGTTGTCACCCAGCGCGCAGAGTTTCCATTCATTGACATACAGTTCACCCCGTCCAGGTATAAAAGCGACGTGGGGGACACAAGACAAGGATGTAACAGCATCCGGAAACAGGGTAGGTTATTGAAGGTGGGAAATAGAACAATGGTGTTCAAATATCTACGTTCCTTTTACAGAGTAGAGAGCACAATGTGGCTTTTCAGGGTTTATTTTCTGACAGCTTATTGTGAACACATTGTAAAGTTTCTGTCATTTCCCCATCATAATTTAAAACTGAGTTTGTAATATCCACAGCTCTTATATTTTCCTGTTTTCAGAGGTTGGTCATGGAAATTCAGTCACTCAGCGGGCGTCATCAAAGATTCACACAGTCGGGGAAATGCTGCTTTTAATGTGTTGCTATGACTCTAGCTGGAGTCACTATTATTTATTCGTACTAGCAACATCGACCGCCTGTGTTCATTCTGTGAAACCATCAAGGAGCTATGAACATAAAGCAGATTTTACTGAAACTTGTTTGTTCAACTGGGTTCCAGGCTGCGAATAAATTCATCAGTGGAACTATCTCGGGACTGAAGATGGTAGCCTCTCCAGTGACGTATTGAGCTGTCAGGCTCACAGTGATGGAAAACAGACTGAACCGAAAATGAGAACCATTTATGCCTCAGTTTCTAATGTACTCTGTCAATTGAAGTTAACACACAATTGCGGATGTCAATCGAGATCATACCTGATTCCCATGCTCCCATCAGGCTGTATATTAGCCTGTCGGCTTTCCATTAATCTTATTACATCAGGTTTACCAGAGTTACTACGTGCACTGGCCAGACATGTGTTATATTGCAGTATACTTTACTTGTGATCGTGTCTCAGTGCGAACATTTCGAGACCTGTTCAGCTGATGTAATTTCCCCATCTCTGAATTTGATAGCATCAAAATACAGTCTGATGTTGTCCATATTAGAAATATTGCTGTCCTGTAGGTTATATATTTCAGTGGTTGGCGTGGAGCCTTGTCATCCATAGGTCTTGATTTCAAATCTTACAATGGCTTTTGCGGACTTGCATGCGCTGGTAACTTCAACAAACTACAAAGTAATTGACATTTCTTGCTGCAGTTGTCTTCACATTATTCGATTTCTGTCAGAGGTCAGCGTGTATCTCTTCTGTGTTTTGAAATTCATGTACCTGTCTGTCGTTACAGAAACTTGAGGACCACCATACAGACGACCAAGAAGGAATGATGTGAGGGATGTTCTACTTTGGCAGGACAGAAAGGGGTTAGGTACCGAATGATTGGGGAGTATCTGAATTCGTTCTCTCTTAAACAAGAACATGCTTTTTATTATGGTGGTTGCCTTCTGGATGGAGTCTGAAAATACGACCGAGTGGTGAATGTGATCTGTGTCCTAGAGGGAGTTCAGTATCAATTCTGAAGAAAAATCGTTGGAGCGAAGTGCTGAGTCAGGGCTGATGGGCTGTTTCTGTGTTTTAATATGACGAGACAACCATTCTTTTGCAGAAACTTCTCTCGGATCAACATACACTTAAATTAAAAGAAAACGTAGAAGGCAATGTCATTGGGGGAAAAAGGGCAAGCTTTTCCTGCAGCTACCCTTGTGTTCCCGCCGGTAGCCTGTAGAGCCTTTGCAGTAGCGGCACCCATTAAATGACCGGACAGCGAGTCAGAATCCATTGTTCTTACACAAATTCTAAAATGACCAGCAAAGACCGAGCAGCTCTGTCAGAATCAGAGACGTGGTGCTCATAGAAGTTGGAACAAACAGAATGAAATGGCTAAACCCTCTGTCTGTAACCTCACAGCCAAAGTGCGACAAAAGAAGAAAAAATATCTTTTTTGAAACTTTAACGAATATTCAGGATTAAATAAACCAAACAACAGCGGATTCCGTTCAAATTTAGCAGCATCAGAGTTCAAGTTTGCAGTCCAGTGCCCTTCATCAATGTCTGTTTGGAATTAACAAGTAGGGTAGATGCAGAACGGTTGTTTTCACAGGTGGGATAGTCTCAGGCAAAGGGTGTAATCACAGAACAAGGAGTAACGCATTTCATATTAAGATGCGATGTAATTTCATCTGGCAGAGTGCAAGGTTAAATGAAATTATTTGACAGTGACTGCTATGCTTGTTCAATGATATTCAAGGCTGAGAAAAACAGATATTTTATCACTTTCGGGAAAAGGCACGAGAGTTGACTTGAAGATGATCAGGTGAGCATTATTTCATTGAATAGTGAAGCACACCTTATGGGCTGAATGAACTAGTACTGTTACTATGACGAATGACCTTAATACGAGCATACATAACCAACCTGATGGGAGTTTGAGAACTTAAAACTCTTTTTTAACCCCTCAGGGAACGGAACACGCAGGGGAAAAAAGCGAGAGAGAAATATATGAGTGATTGATCTAGTTTACAGAACTCTGTGCGCATTTATGCTGTTGGGTCCATTCCAGGAATTTGTAGGAGAAATGAGAAGTGCATGCTCAGTGCTGTGGGCATGGCGGCGTACATAATGCGATGACGTTTTTCAGTTTTCTCTGTGCAGGTTCGAGTCCTGCGGACTATTGATTCAGGTATTTGTCATATTGAATGTGTCTCCCTCAAAGGCGAAATGCTAAGCCATCCCCAGCACCCACCCCAATTTCTGCTGTCTATTAATTTCCATTTCAGGGCAGATTTATCAGGCAGATAAGAAAGCGAGGCAATGTAAATGCGAATCTAACTTTCAGCCATTACTTGAAAACAGAGCCCTCAGGTAACTGATCCTCGTCAATGAAATCAGTTCCCCTATCTATTCCATCAAATCGCCCATCCCGTACCCCTTCCTCGTCGATACTTATGACCTGCATAAGGAATCTCTGGTTGATTGTAAGGACCAGTATTCCAAACTCTGTTTCTTGTATTGCACGTAAATTAGTTCGATGATATTCAAAGTGGTATGGATAATAGCTTGAGTAGCAACAAGAAAATTGTGACAGCACAGAATGGACGTTACTCAACATTTTACCCCGTGCTGTAACTGCATTGGGAGTGTACAATCGGAGACAGTGAAGACGGCGCATTTCCCTGTACCTTAACCCGTGTTTGTCCTGTAATGGGAGTGTTTTATGGAGTCAGTGCAAGATAATTTTACGCTGTATTTAACCGCGTGCTGGCCCTTTTCTTGGGAATGTCTGACAGGGCGGAGTAGAGGGAAGCGAGCTTTGAGAAGATTTTGAGATTCAGATTGAGGTTCTGGATATAAGTTTTCACGCTGAATTGAAAGGTTCATTTTCAGATCTTTCATCACCAAACTCAGTAAAATCATCAGTGAGCCTTTGATGAAGCAGTCGTTTTCGTGACTCACTTTCATTCATGTATTTAGGGTTGATTGGGTTGGTTATGCCATTTCCTGTGGTGATGCCCTTTCCTCTGTGGATGTCATGTACTGCTATCTTTCTCAGAAGGTGGTAAATAGGGTATGAGTCTATATGTTTGTTGATAGAATTCTGGCTGGAATGCCACGCTTCGAGGAAATCTAATGTCTGTCTCTGTTTGGCTTCCCCTGGGATGGATTTGTTATCCCAAACGAAATGGTGTCCTTCCTCGTCTCTATGTCAGGATACAAGTGAGAGTGGACCATGTCTTTTTATGGTCAGTTGATCTCATGTATCATGTTTGTTAGTTTCCTGCCTGTTTGTCGAATGTAGTTTTTGTTACAATTCGTGCAAGGTACTTCATAAATGACGTTAGTTTTGCTTGTTATCTATATGGGGTCTTTCAGGTCCATTTGTTGCTGTTTGGTGAGTTTGTGGTTTGTGAGTTACCATGACGACAAGAAGTCTGAATAGTCCGGCAATGATATTAGATGTACCTTTGATGTAGAGACGAGTGGCTAGCGTTACTGCGTGCGTTTTGTCTGCTTGTTTGTATTTGATGCTGAGAAGTAGATGATCTTTTTCAATATGCCGAGGGTGTGATTTTACTCCGCTCATCGTAGTTTCTCTATATCACAGTGTGTGCTGTCTGATTAAAGTGATAATCTTATGCAGCTTAGTTTGTGGGTGCTGTGATATTTGCTTCGTTGTACAATATTTGGTCCAGGTGTGTTGTTTTCCTGTCGAGACTCTTTTGAAGCTGCCCATTGGCTCTTCGCTCCACTGTGACATTGAGGAATGGCAGTTTGTTGTGGTTTTCCTCCTCTTTTGTAAATTTTATTCCAATTATTTATGGTCTTGAAGGTTTCTACTAATTTGTTCTGATTACTGAATACAAAGGTGTCATCGACATGGTGGGCCCAATGTTTGGGTTGGATGGCCGGCAGAGCTGTTTGTTCGAGTCTCTACATTACTGCCTCTGCGGACAATCCTGATACCGGTGATCCCATGTGTATTCCATTCGTTTGTCCAAAGGTTTCGTTACTGAAAATAAAGTGAGTTGTAAAGTTTCAGTCCACTAGCATGGCGATGTTGTCCTTGCCTTGATGTTGAAGGCACAGAATATAAAATTGAGGAAGTAATCTTACAGCTCTTCAAAACTTTAATTTAGGCCACGTTTGATTTGTTGCATCCAGTACTGTACGCAGTATTAAAGGTAGGCTGTGAGGCTTTAGAGACCGTGCAAAAAGGGTTATCGGGATGTTGCTTAAATTAAACACTATTGGTTGCATTTTGCATTGCTCACATATAGATCCTGCGAATTCACGCAAAACAAAACTAAAGGCATTCTCTCTGATGACGAATTGCAGTCATTTCCTTTTACAGATTACAGTTATGATTAACAGCAGAAGAGACGCTAAAGTAGCTCTCATTTAACAGGTTCTGGATTAGTGGTGCTGGAAGAGCACAGCAGTTCAGGCATCATCCAAGGAGCTTCGAAATCGACATTTCGGGCAAAAGCCCTCCATCAGGAATAAAGGCAGTGAGCCTGAAGCGTGGAGAGATAAGCTAGAGGAGGGTGGGGGTGGGGAGAAAGTAGCATAGAGTACAATGGGTGAGTGGGGGAGGGGATGAAGGTGATAGGTCAGGGAGGAGAGGGTGGAGTGGATAGGTGGAAAAGGAGATAGGCAGGTAGGACAAGTCCGGACAAGTCATGGGGACAGTGCTGAGCTGCAAGTTTAGAACTAGGGTGAGGTGGGGGAACTCAGCTATTCTGGTTTTCTTACTGAATTACCTTTCAATTATTCATATACTCTACCATGTATTTGTCCACTCACCCAACTTGTCTCAATCACCTTGAAGGCTCTTCACCATTTACAATCCCATCTTTCTTTGTGTCATGGAGTTATAGAGGTGTAACACTTAGAAACTGACCCTTTGGTTCAACTCATCCATGATGACCACATATCCTGAATTAATCTAGTCCCATTTGCCAGTATCTGGCCCATATCCCTCTAAACTCTTCCAATTAATGCACCTAATCAAATGCCTTTGAAATGTTGTAATTGTACCAGCCTCTGGCAGTTCATTTCATTCACGCACTAGCCTCTGAGTGAAAAACTGCCCCTTAAATCCTTAAACCTATGCCCTCTAGCTTTGGACTCCCCTACACTAGGAAAAGGGTCTTAGCTGTTCATCCTATCTATGTCTATCATAGTTTTATAAACCTCTATAAGGGCACCACTCAGCCTCTGACATTCCAGGAGAAATAAGGAGGAATTGGGAATATGGGATGGCATTTTTGCAAGAGGTAGGGTGGGAAGGGGTGTAATCCAGGTAGCTGTGGGAGTCGGTGGGTTTGTAGAAGATGTCAGTGTCAAGTCGGTCGTCACTGATGGAGATGGAGAGGTCCAGGAAGGGGAGCCAGGTGTCGGAGATGGTCCAGGTAAATTTAAGGTTAGGGTGGAATGTGTTGGTGACGTTGATGAATTGATCAACCTCCTCGTGGGAGCACGAGTTGGCGCCAATGCAGTCATCAATGTAGCGGAGGAAGAGGTGGGGAGTGGTTCCTGTGTAATTATGGAAGATCAACTGCTCTACGTAGCCAACAAAGAGACAGGCATAGCTGGGGCCCATACGTGTGCCCGTGTCTACCCCTTTGTTCTGGAGGAAGTGGGAGGATTCAAAGGAGAAATTGTTAAGGGTGAGGACCAGTTCGGCCAAACGAATGAAAGTGTCGGAGGAAGTGCACTGTTGGGGGCGTCTGGAGAGGAAACAATGGAGTGCTTGGAGGCCCTGGTTCTGGCGGATGGAGGTGTAGAGGGTTTGGATATCCATGGTGAAGATGATGCGATGGGGCCGGGCAAACGGTAGTCTTGGAGGAGGTGGAGAGCGTGGGTTGTGTCACGAACGTATGTGGGGAGTTCCTAGACTAGGGGGGATAGGACAGTGTCGAGGTAGGTAGAGATGAGTTCAGTGGGGCAGGAACATGCAGAGACAATGGGTGCAGACGCGGTCTGAGATTGGTAATCAAGTGACTTATGAATCTCCAACTTGCTTACTTTCTTATTCTTCCTGTCGACCCTACGAACTTCCAAAAATTCCCATACTGTTCTTTCATCAAAAACAATATGTCACAATATTCCCCATCCGCGAACCCCAACCTTCCAGCTTCACCAAGCTGCACAACGGACTGCAGTTTCGCCAAATCCAAACTGGAGTGACAGTGATCGATGACGTATTGCACTCCCAAAATAACAAGTGTCACTTAAGAATTAAAAGTGAGCGCTTAGTGCAGTATCTACTGTTCATACGGGAAGCAGAAAAGCGGATCAAGATACCAAAGAATATTTATGGGAAAATTTTGTCAGCCAATGGAAAGGGATGCTCAAAAAGGTCTATGACAGTTCAATGGGAAACGACTGTTAGTTGAGTAGTAGCATTGATAAGGCAGCAAATAATGAATTTACTGCTGGAGAAAAGGAATAATGGATGGTATTCAAGTAAAGTTTTGCACAGTCCTTTGGTGGCATCCGTTATTCTCGCAAGACCATGAATGTACACCTGGGATATATTTCTTCGATCTTTGTTGAGCAGCGTCGATTTTGGCTTTTAATGCCTTCTCGGGAGTGGCAGTCTCAGCTGCAGCACTGTTCTCCGATGTTGTCATCGTGCATTTTATTTCGGCGGATGCGGTTTTCTTCAGTAGCATGCGCCTGCTTCACTTCTCTTTTTAGCCTCCAGTGAGTGCAATCGCCTGCAATGTCCTTCGGCCTCTTTAAGATCATGTTCAGTGACTTCATCTCTCTCTTTCCGACATCTTTGGAATGAAGATATGGCGCCTTTTTGCTGTCTTGCTGAAGGCCAAATCCCCTTCCAGAAGATCTTTAGGGATTCTCCCGTCAGATATGCAGAGTCCGTGCACCAACCAATGGAGAGAGTGTTGTTCGAGCAGGGTGAAGAGACTGGGTTTCTGGGCGCATGTTATTGATTCACTCAATCAAGGATGCCTCACTGGCTTCAAAGATGGAAGGTGTTGAGACTACGATCTTGTCTGGAATACAGTCTCTAGTTGTCGCTGCCTTAAAGCTGTGTGCTGATGCCGCAGGCCCAATAAAATGCCACTTTACTGTGCATCATCATCTTTCTGTTCTCGCAGGGTGTCTTTTTTCGTCTGACGAATGTCGAGGCTGCTTTTCCTATCCATTTGTTGAGTCTCGGAAGAGACTGTCTTTGATAGTGGAGCCAAGGTTTTAATACTCACAGACTACCTCAATGGAGAGAACACTTGAACGCCGTCTTGTCAGTCTGAACATATTAATGAGACTTCAGATTTCTGGATTTTTCAGTAAAATATCCCACAGTCAGAACATTTAAAAGTTTGACGATCATCTGAACATTTTTAATGTATATCAGTTCCTTAGGACTTTTGAAAGACTTTTGGTAATCATGATATTTAAAACCTTCCATCCCAGCGAGAATTCACTGATGATAAGAAGATGGGCGACCGAGTTAATTCCTTCCCACATTGGGAGCAGCTGAATGGCCTGTACCCTGTATAACAACACTGATGCGAATCAAGGACAAGTGGATATTTGAATATCATAATTTCAAGATTGGCAGCAAGAGAACGAAGAGTGAGATGTGGGGGAAAAATCTCTTCATTTCGAGAGATGTTTAGATTATTAGCACTGTCTGGGAGAGCGATGAGAGCGATGAAGGAGGTTTCACAAGAGTGCTGCATCTCAGTTTGGAATTGGTGGATTTACAGCTACACATTTCAGATAAAACAGAGGAATAAAAGTGAAAGTAGTAACATTACATACAGTGTTTAAAATAAATTAGAAGTAATATACTGTCATTACAACAGAGTAAAAGAGATCGACATGACAGTGCAGCAAAGCATTTCAGATCCATGTTAATGCAGCCGCATTGTCACAGCACAGAGGCCACGTGATCGGACAGCCCATGCCAGGCCCAAGACCAACTCTGTTTAGTTGAAGGAGCAACCATTGCATTATGTGCTTCCTCTTCCTATTTCTGCCTCTTCCTTATGGTCAGAATTGCTGTTAATCAAGAGACAGCTGATCTTGCATCATATGGATCTGAAGTGAGACATAGTGCTCGGGGTGGGAGAGATATAGATGGCTGAATTAGTGAGTAAGATGGAGAAGGCGGTTAGTTTCAATGGAAAGCTTCAGAAATTATCAGTATCACCCTCAGACAATCTATAAGAAACTCAGAGCGGGAGCTAACTGCAGATTTTCTTCAGAAAACTTGCTTCAAGTAAACAGCTGCACGCGTCTTGGGAGAGCACACCTCAAATGTTGCCACTTTGCTGGCCACCACCTGAAGGCGTTGTACCGTTCCAGAACCCTTCATTGCAGACTAACAATGCGATGTGAGCCTCTCCAATTTCTCCACACGGTCACCTACTCCAACCTCATCGCCTCTGAACATGCAGCAGTCTACTCATTCCAGAACAACTACCAGTTCATATTTAAACCCGCTGAAAACAAAATGGGGTAGTGGTCGTCTGGGGAATGGACACCTCTGTCGCAAACGCTGAACGCTATCTCTCCAACACCACATCCTAGCCTCATTCACATGCAACCTCACCAGAACCTATCAGACCAGAAGGGAAAGCAATGCCCATGCACTCATTGCTCCTGGTGATGATCCCTCTTCTGCCTCCAACCTCAAATTCCCCCAGCCCCGTACTGCCCGGTTTTATCTGTTCTCTAAGATTAAAAATCCCAAGTAATCTGGCCGGCCTACTGTCTCGGCTTGCTCATGCCCAACGAGATTCATCTCGTCTCACCTGGACTCCATTCTGTCCCTCTTGGTTCAGGCACTTCCATCCTACATATGCGATACCAACCACACCCTCCATCTATTCAGCAACTACCAGTTTCCTTGCTCCAGTGCTTTATATACACTATGGACGTGCAGTCCTTATACACCTCCATACCCCACAAGGACCGCATCCAGGCCCTCCGGTCCATCCTCTCCATTAGAACCATTCATTCCACCTCCATTAATACATTTCCCTGCCTTCTGAACTGATCCTATCCTCAGTAACTTGCCCTTAAACTGCTGCAAATTTGCTCAAATCAAGGTGGTTGCCATGGAAGCCCGGATGGATTCCAGCTATGACTGTCTCTTTGTTGCCGATATTGAGCAGTCCCTCTTGAGTACCTGCACAGGAACTGTGCCCCAACTCTTCTGCCAGTGCATCGATTACTGCATCAGTGAAGTAACTGCACTGAGCGTGAATCGGAGCAGTTCATTGACTTCGCCCACAACTTCCACCCCGCATCCAAATTTCCGTGGTCCATTTCAGACACCTCCCTCCACCTTGTTGATCTTATCATTTCCATCTCCGGCGACAGTCTCCCAACGGACGTTTATGCAAATTTACACACTCACATAATTGCCTGGAGTGCACCTCCTTCCACCCTGTACCTGAAAAAGCTGCACCTGAATTTCCAAATTCCTCTTCCCTCGCTCCACCTGCGTGAACAACTCAGCATTGCACTCCTGAACATCCCAGATGTCCACATATTTTGAACAACATTGTTTTCTTGCTTCCTGTCTTCCAGTCAGCCCTCCACCATACCTCCGTTCACTGTTCCATTGCTCTGAACCCCACCTTTCCCAATTCAATAAAGACATTCACCTCAGTCATCAACCACCACCCCACAAGTCTCCACATCCAACGCATCATCTTTACATACTTCCATCAACTCCAACTAAAACCCAACAGAAAGTATTTCATCCCCTCCCACCCCTCAGTGCATTGCGAAAGGACCGTCCTCTTCGACAGTCAGTGCTTGGCACAACGCTCTTCAGAGACATCCCTGAACTCCAACGTATATTTCCCTGCAGATATCAAAGATGTTAAACCCGCTATGATCCCCCGTCAACTAAATCCAGAGCCCCAAGCAGTCCTTACATGTGATATAGAGGTTCATTTGACTCTTTTCCAACCTAGATTATTGCAACAGATGCTCCGGTGAGGTCTTCTGTACATGGGGAGACTGAATGTAATCTTAGGGAACAGATCGACGAGCGTCGCAGCCAGTTCCACAGGGGGCGACAAGACCTCCCAGTCACCGTCCATTTCAGATCCCCCATAACTCAATTTCCAATGACGATCCTTGGCCTACTCTGTTGGCAAATCGAAACACAGTGCAAATTGAGGAAGAACACCTAATCTTGGCTCTAGTAGCCTGCTGCATGGAGGACTCAACATGGACTTCGCCAATTTCAAATAATTTCCTTCCTCTTCCTCTAACTCAGTCTCCGTCCATCCCACTGTCCCTGTCGACAACTGGATTCATTCCTCCAATTGGCCAACCAGATCATACCCTCAACCTGAATTCACCTCTCCGTACTTCACAACTGTGCCCCCAACCCCATTTTTTTGCAGCTCCCGCCATATCCACCCTCCGTGCCGAAGAATGATTACGCGTGAGTCGTCGACTGCTACAGCTGCTAATGCTGGCTGGCTTGCTGTGCTCTTCCGGCCTCCTGCCTGTATATTTCAGATTCCAGCATTTGCAGTTTTTTTTGTCTGCTACCAGCCTTGTTGGTGAGGACACGGGGAGCGAACCAACCCGGCTGACGTAGCGACTGGAAAAATGAGCAAAACAGTGTGTTGGGGGAATTCACGCCGGAGGCCATGGACCCATTTAGCAACACTTTCAATTGCATACTGCCCATGACCTTAAACAAAGGCCTTGCACATTTCAGAGGGAGCAGGTAAACAAGTCCCTGTATGGAGATGACATGAGGTCAGAGCAGAATCGATTATCAAACACTTTAAAAAAGAAATAACTATGAAACATGAAAGTGAGAACGAGAGAGGGAATTCCAGACCTCAGGGCTGAGTCAAATTAAGGGGCAGTCACTAATGTTGGAACAATGAAAGTAGGAAATGAGTAAAAGGTCAGGATTAGAGACGACCACATATATCAGATCAAAATATTACAGAGATTAAGTTGGGAGGGTCCATTGGAGGAATTTGACCACAAGCATGAGGGTTTTAAAATCGAGATGTTGCTTGAATGGGCGAAAGTGTAATCTGCAAGGGATTTGCAGAGTCATGAGAATAGTTGGAATGTAATAACCGCGATGTTTTAGATGACATCAAGGTTAGGACGTAAAACGGAGAAGAGCATTGAGGACAGAAATTCAGCTGTCATGTCCGGATCTCTAGTAAAGGATGAATCTGCGTTACACTGAGAGGGCGGACTTCAATGAGGTTAAATCACTTACATTGTGAGAACAGGTCCTTCGACCCAATAAGCCCACACTGACCCTCCGAAAAGTAACCCAACGAGACCCATTTCACTCTGATTAATGCACCCAACGCAATCAGCAATTAAGAATGGCCAACTCATCTGATCCGCACATCTTTGGACTGTCGGAGGAAACCGGAGCACCCAGACGAAACGCACGCAGACACGGGGAAATTGTGCGACTACCACACGGGTAGTCGCCCGAGGCTGTGATCGGACCTGGATCATTGTTAATTCAGACAGCAGAGCTAACTACAAAACCATGTTCCACCCGGTCGCAGAGGGGGATAAAGGAGGTCTTAGTATTGACAGAGACAGGAGATGAGAAGCTCTCGTCGGAGTCAAACACAGCACCAAATTGTGGACAGTCTCGCTAAATCTCAATGAGTTAAGAGAGCGGGATAGAGACAGTAGATCAGGAATGAAGATTGAAGCAGGGACTGGAAAGTTTGGCTTATTTCTTTTCAATGTTTCATTGGAGTTAGCTCTTCAGCACAAAAGACGCAAGATCCAGAAAAGATCCGACTGCGCTTTTAAGTTATTTTCAGCTGGAGAGAAGCAAAAGAAGTGAGCACGAGAAGTTTGTAGAATCCACCTTCATATGCATGGCTCCAGCAATGGACAAATATCAGCATCAATGTTAATATAGAGAAGGAAGAAATAAAATTTAAACGAACCTAATCATACTACCAGCAGACAAAGGCAGAATGACGGTCATTCTGGACAAAGCAGACAACATTCAAAAAGCGCAACAACTACTTGCAGATACAAATACCTATCAAAAGAAGCAGTTTGACCCCACCCCACAGCTCACCTATAGAATAAAAAACACACCGTGGAACCTACAAAAAACGGACAGATTACCAGGTTTGACCTACAAAGAATGAAACCTGAAAGCAACAACATCCCCAGATTCTATGGTCTACCTAAAGTGAACAAACCAGACATCCCACTCAGACCCATAGTATCACTACCAGGGACACCATCACACAAACTGGCTAAAGAACTACAGTAGAAACTGAAACACCTGATCAACGGATCCAGACACTCTATACAATCAATACAGGATTTCCTGGACATCATCAGAAATATATACATAGACAAGGAAGAAACCATGGTCTCATTCGATGTAACTGTTCACCTCTATCGACAACACCTTATCCAGAGAAACAAAAGCCAACCTGCTGGACATACAGAACAGACAACAGGACGGTGAACCTATCAACAAAGACGGCATACTCAAACTACTGGACCTGTGCCTCATAACACACTTCACATTCAACAACCAAATAAATGAACAAATCAACGGCACACCCATGGGCTGACCTATCACTGGACCCATAGCAGAAGCGGTAATGAAAAGATTAGAACAAACAGTCTTACCGCAAATTCAACCCAAACTCTGGGTCAGATCTGTAGATGACACTTTTGTAATAATTAAAAGCACAGAAATAGAGAACACACACCGGATCATCAACGCCACACTCACAGGAATCAGATTCACTAGAGAGGAAGAAAAGGACAACCAACTCCCATTCCTAGACGTGATGGTACAGGTAACACCTAACGGAGAATTCACCACAAAGGTATACAGAAAAGCCACACACACAGACCAAGTCCTCAACTACGAAAGCAACCACCCCAACACACACAAAAGAAGTTGCATCAAGACAGTATTCAAAAGGGCCACAACATACTGCAGTGTACCAGAACTGCAAAAAGAGGAAGATGAACACCGACATGATGTATTCACCAAAAATGGATACCTGCGCAATTTGATCAACAGATGCCTAAGAGAAAGACAACAGAATCAGGACATGCCTCAACCCAAAGGACTCGCCACACTACCATACATCAAGAGCATTTCCGAACTGACAGCCAGACTGCTGCGACCACTAGGGCTCATAATAGCACACAAACCAACAGCCACTCTCAGACAACAACTCACCAGAACGCAGGACCCAATACCCAGCATGAGCAAAACCAATGTAGTGTACAAAACCCCATGTAAGGACTGCACAAAACACTACATAGGACAAACAGGAAGACAGCTAACGATCCGCATCCATGAACACCACCATTGCAGCGGACAGCTGGAACTGACAACCGGAAGCGGCAGATTCAAACCACTACAAATGCCGGAGGAAAGATCACAGAAGTGCTTCACAGGAGGTTCCCAAGCACTAGGAATGTCACCTAGACAGGGGACGAAACGTCTGCAACACAAATTCCCAGCTCGGCGATCAGAACCACAACAAGAACCTTTTAAAATCAGGATCGTTCTATACAGTGTGGGCAGTGAGAAACTATTCACCCCGGTAAAAGCATTGAGAATAAGATTTAAAATAAATTACAATACAAGGAAATACTCATTGTAGATTTCCTAGTCACTGACCAGTTATTACTTCCTGTTAATAGTGCTGTATACGTGGTTTTTGACGGTTGCTAAAGGCCGTTTTTGTCAGCAAACATTAGTAGCAATTGTACCAGGAGTTTACAGATCCTCTGAACTCTTCAATTGACGTTTGGTGATTGTTCTGGACTATCACAAAAGCATGTTAAAAGTTTCACAAACATAATCACTGCCACGTTAAAGCTACAAATCTTATTTTGACAATTCAGGCAGAGTCGTCTTCCCAATAATTATGAGGATCTTCAAATGCAGGTGAATTGAGGAAATTACGTTTTTATTAGATCTCAGGAAATGGAATTTGTAGAATGTGCACGAGGTGGTATTTTCAGAGCAGCTTTTGATCGATCTCACAAGGGAACACGTAATTCTGGATTTGGTGATCTCTGAAGAGGCTGATTTGATTTAGGAATGAAAGGTGCAGGAGGTCCGAAGACGCAGTTAACATAAAATGACAGAATTCACCTTGCAGTTTGGGAGAAATGATTGAATCAGACGTAACCGTTATACATGAGCGAGGAGCTGACTAGATTTGATTGCAAGGGGCGCCTAGCATGGAAGAGAATGTAACATAAATAGGATAGTTTCTACAATAATTGAAGAGACATTGAAGAAATTCATACCACTGAAAAATAAATATACTAATGGGAGGATGAGGAAACCATGGCCGAAAAAAAAGGTCGGGGGCAACATAAACCAAAAGATAAAACATAAATGATGTGACGCTTAGGGGAAGCCAGAGGATTTGGAAGCTTTTACAACCCGCAGATGATGCTTAACAAAACAAGTCAGAGTCTGATTGATCAGTGGAACTGACTGTCACAGAATGCTGTCGACATCAAGTCATTCAAGAACTTCAATGCAGACACATATACTTCTTGATTAGTATGGAAGTCAACAGTTATTATACGACGGCAAGAGAATGGGGTTGGCAAACGTATCAGCCACCAGTGAATGGTGGATCAGACGTGATGGGCCAATTGGCCAAATTCTGCTCATATAACGTGTGGATTTCTCGTGAAGAACAAAGCACACCTTTGCACGAACCTCTGCTTTCACAGATTGTATCTACTCGTCTTGCCGAGAAATACAGCTGTGACGCAGCTCCGCTGTTTCATGGAGGTTGGAATGGGGCGATGGTTACAGAATAGAAACCAGATACTTATTCACAGAGATTTTGGAATATCGGTTTTAGCCATTCAACCATTTCACATCATGCTGCCTAAATTTGAACAACGTTAGAATCCATTGTGCACACGTGGCTATCATACATTTTATCCACATAAAATGCTGCTTGTCCCTCTCAGTGTTACCCTTAACTAGTATGAACAGGCTGAATTTCTGTTCTTAGTGTATGATCCTTCCACAATTTGTCTTTCCTGATCTCCATCCTGGTGATGTTAAACACTCTGGTAGAAGAGTTACAAATTGATATCAATGTGTTTGAAATAAAAGTTGCCATTCTGTTCTACAGTTATCCACAATCCATACATTTGAACCTAACCTGTAAGATTGAAGGAGTTCAATCCTTTACATGACCACATGTTAACTCTCTGGTGTATCAGGCAGGACGGTGACTGTGTGAAAAATTTCCCACACACAGAGCAGTAGAATGGTCTCACTCCAGCGCAATCTCGCTGGTGTCAGCAGAGTTTTTTTTTAATTTAAAATCTCTTCTCACAGTTAGAGCACTGAAAAGGTCTCTGATCAGTATGAACATGCTGACATGTCTGAAAGTGGGATGACTCAGGATGTTCGTTTCCGCATATGGAGCAGTAAACTGCTTCTCCCCAGTGAGAAACCATTCGTTAATCAGTCGGTCTGATGAATTGGTAAAGTCTCTCTGACACAAGTCGCATGACAACGGCCTCTCCCCACTGTTAATGCAGTGACGTATCAGTATTTGGATTGTTCTTTGTAGCCTTTCCATCTCCCAAATCCCCAACTGCCAGAAGGACTACAGCAACTGGTCCATGGGAAAACAATAATTCCCAGAATATTGACCAACGATTTCACATTGGAGAGAGGCTCTTCGCTTGCTCAGAGAATTTATGACGTAGTTCAATCAAACATGCTACTCACGGAGAAGCCAGTGGTGTTCTGCAGTGACTGCAGTTTGGAGTTTACTATCAATCACATCTTTGACTGAATCAAGTTCTCACTGAGAGTTGCACCCTTTCTTCTGCTGATAATAAAACAAAACTAACTGGCAGAATTCAACATTTTGCCGATTGTTTTTCTTTGTCTTGTATGATAGTATTCCTGTAGTATAACAATTTATAACATTATTATGAAACCCACCCTGTAAATAAATGAATTTTCCTAAGGCATCTACCCATAATATTTGAGATGAAAGAAATGCGTGATTTAATTGTAATTTAACGACCAGGTTTAAGGCTCATGATCTACCTTGGGAAGATCAATTAGGGTTTGGAAGATCACTTTGTAGAAAAGTTACATTTATTCCACAAGGTGACCTTCAGCTTCTGGTCGAGAGAGAGATGATAGAAAATTATAGTAGGTCAGGAAACATCCACTGAGAAGGAGAATCGACGTTTCGGGCATAAACCCTTCATCAGGAATCTCCCAGTAGATAGAGGAGGAGAATTCCTTCAAGATAAGAATGCTTGGAAGACGCTTCGCAATCGGGTTGAAATCAGTTTGGAGAAAGTGAGGACTGCAGTTGTTGGTGATCAGAATGGTTATTTTTAGCTGGAAAAGCGCAACAGGACAGGCAGCTACGCAGGAGCAGCAGAATCGATGTTTAATTCATAAGACATCCGTCAAGAATAAGCTTCAGCTTCTCTTTCCTTGTCATTTAAATCCCTGGCACTCTCACTCTGACCTGTTTATCCTCAACCTCCAGCATTATTCCAATGAACCTCAGTCAGAGCTGGCATAACCCGCCTCAGACGACTGACTGTGTGGAGTTTGCACGTTCTCCCCGTGTCTGCGTGGGTTTCCTCCGGGTGCTCCGGTTTCCTCCCACAATCCAAAGATGTGCAGGTCAGGTGAATTGGCCATGCTAAATTGCCCGTAGTGTTAGGAAAGGGGTAGATGTGGGGATATGGGTGGGTTGCGCTTCGGCGGGTCGGTGTGGACTTGTTGGGCCGAAGGGCCTGTTTCCACACTGTAATGTCATCTAAAATCTAATCTAATCTAAACACCAGCTCATATTTCTACACATAAATATAAACCTTTGGACTCAACATAGATCTCAGATGTTTCTCGACTAACAGGTCGAGACGTGGAACTCTCGACCTGTCAGGCTCATCTGTGCCCCCGGATACCTTAAGTTAGCAAAAATCCATCAGCACCAGATTTTGAATTAACATTGAGTAGACGTAAAATGGTATTGGGGAAGAACAGTTCCATGCATCTATTAAGTTTACCTGATAAAATGACTTATAATTCTGCAAGTTCAAGCGAAGAGATGGGTTTGGAGCTTTTGTGAGACAGTTTTAAAAGCAATAGACTTTGGTGAGCGTCCAGAAGCTTCATAATTAGCTTGGAGGCAGAATGGAGATGGTGGTTGTGGAGGATTGGGATTTGGACTCACGGCCTGGAACCAGTCCTATGCTACAAGGACAGTGCAGGATTCATTACTTTCAGAATTTATACAAATGATTTGGATGTCAACATTGGAGGTATCGTTAGTAAGTTTAGAGATGACTTCAAAATAGGTGGAGCAGTGCACTGCGAGAAATGTTATCTGAGAGAACAACTGGAACTTGATAACATGGGCCAATGGGCCGAGTAGTGGAAGATGGAATCTAATTTAGATGCATGTGAGGTGTTTACCAAACAAAGGGATCCTGGAGTGTGGATACATATTTCCGAGAAATTGGAGTTGCAGGTGGACAGGGTGGTGAAGAAATCAATTGGGACGCTTCGCTTCACTGGTCAGTACATAGAGGACGAAAGTTGTGGTGTCATGGTCAGAATATTGCGTTTCATGCCGGTCTACGTGTTGCAAGTAAGATCTTCGTAAACTTGAGAGGATGCAGAAAAGATTGCCAAGAATTTTGGCGGGCATGGCAGGGTTGTGCTCCGCGGAAAGCCTCGATATGTTGGGCTTTTTTTATGTGGCTGTTAATGGTACGTGCCTGAGGGGTCACCTTACAGAGGTTTACAAAATCATGTGTGGCATGAATAATGTGGACAGCTAAGATTTTTTTTGGGTGGCTGGGGAATCCAGAACTAGAGGGCATATTTTGAATGTCAGAATGGAAAGTTTTGAAATGGAACTGAGGGACTAACCTGTTCACAAAGAGGGCATTGCGTGGATGGAACGTGCTACCAGATAAAGTGGTAGAGTAGGATATAACTACAGCGCATAAAATGCAAAAATACGGGTTTATAAACAGGAAGGGTTCAGAGGAACATTGGCCCAATGCCGGGAATTGAGTCGAGATCAGCTTAAGATATCTGGTCGGCATAGACGTGTTGGACCAAACGGTCTCTTTCTGTGCTGTACATCTGCCTATCCAAATCACTGAAACTTCTCTGAACTGCCTCCAAGTATATCCCTACTGAAGTGAAGGAATTGGATGTATACACAGTACTGTAGGTGCAGTCTGACTAATTCCGTTTGCCTTCGCATCAACACTTCCCTACTTTTACTCTACTCAGACAGCAAGAAATACTAAATTATTGTTTGCCTTCCTGACTAACTGCTCTATCTGATTACGAAATTTCAGGGTTTAATGCACTAGAACACGGAGAATGCTCTACTTCAAACTATACTGAACGTGTTGCCTATTTCTCGTCGATCAACTAGAACCAATAACTCAGAGTTAGCCATTTTCGTCTTCATCTGCCAAATTTTGGCTGGTTCACCCAACGTACTAACATCCATTTGCAACTGTCTGTCTGGATTGCAATTACTTCTCCCAACTATTTTTAATCTCATTTGCCAATGTCGCTAGCGTACGCTCTATCCCAATGTACAAGGCATCGATGTAGATTTTAAGTCGTTCTGGGCCTGAGGACTGAACAATTTGGCACCCCACTCTTTGCCGAACAGAAAACAAAATCATTTTCCCAAGCTTTTTGTTGTTTGGTCAATCCTCTACTAAAACAATATATAACTCCCAACACTCTGGAAGTTCTCACGTTATGCTAAGATTTTTGTGACAACGCCACAACGAGAGTCGCCTGCAGTCAAAATTGTATCACGACCCATTTTGCTATGTGGCAGCTATACTAACCACTGAGCCTACATGCCTCTTTACTGGAAAGGCATCGACACATAGACACTGAGTGACTGTTTTCCAATGAACAGACTGTCGAAATAAGTTGAGACAGTTCCACAGTCTTCCGTCAATTGGTTCCAAAATTTGTAGATGACAGCACAAAACAATTTTGTGATTATTTGATGTTTGTGAGTAACAGCCTGCTTCACAGTTAATTGACTCAAATATAAGGGAATTTCTCAGATTATTTCTGATCAGCGATTCATGAAGAAGGGCTTATGTCTGAAACGTCACTTCTCCTGATCCTCGGATGCTGCATGACCTGCTGTGCCTTTCCAGCACCACCAGTCTCAACTCTGATCTCCTGCATCTGCAATCCTCAATTTCTCCTATTTTCTCAGGTTAGTCAAGAACGTCGTTCTTAGAGTTAAGGTAAGGATCCATGATGTTATTGGTGGAGAGATCGGAGCCCACTTATATTATTAGTAGATTGCCTCCATAATTACCATCCTTGCCTTTCCCCTCTTAGGTCTTACAGCAGCAGCTATGAAATCTGTTTGAGAGCACACCTGAATTCTCCATGAGAGTTAGTTGACACTTTATGATTCCAAAATCAGCAGTTGTCTTCTTCCAAAGCCTCAATGTCAGTGGAGGAAGGACCTGAGAGATATTGTGAGCTTTACTGATCATGGTGGGACGATCTTCATCACTCACACAAATCATTGTTTTTGTCATTCCTCTGGCCTGATCTACTGCACCTGCACACATGAATAATTCTTTTCACATATGGGAGGCAGAGAAGAGACAGGAGAACTCTGAACTGTGTTAGTTTAAAAGACTCCAATGTCGCATGATTTGGAGACAGCAGGCATAGCTACTCACTGTTCATTGATATTTTTATCTGACATTCTCCTATTCCAGCGAAACAAAGAGAGAGTGTCGTTTCACTTTCTAACTTCTTGCTTTTTTTAATCTTAATTTATGTTCAGCGCTCGTCATGAGTTTAATGACAGGCGTTTCTTGTTTTGTTTCCCTTGTGTAATATTGTATGACACAGTGCACCAGCACTTTCTCGCCGACCTGCACTTCAGTTTCATAATTGATGTCCTAATTAGTATTACGCCCTTGTTCAGTTGTGAACACACAAGGGAGAAAGTGAGGACTATAGATGCTGGAGATCACTTTCAAAACGTGTGGTGCTGGAAAAGCATAGCCAGTGTGTCCGCATTCGAGGAGTAGCAGTGTCTATATTTCGAGAGGAAGCTCTTCGACGGACATGATGCTGAGCTGATGCTCGAAATTTCGACTGTCATGCTCCTCAGAAGCTGCCAGATTGGTTGTGCTTTTCCAGCGCCACACTTCCTGACTGTAAGCATACAAATGTGAAGAAAAAAAACAACTTATTCCAGACGGTTCGAACTCATCAATTCCTGTCTGGAACTGTTCAGGACTCACAATCGCTGTTGTACTAATTTACTAGTTTCAGTGCAGTTCCCTCTCCTGATGTTCCAGCAAAACATTTTTCTTTTCTATTCGAGCATATCACAACATAATTCTAATTTCCAGGTTCACTTTACACAGTCATAGAACTATTAAAGCTCATTAACAGGCGAATTGTTTCATCATGCCTGCATGACCTCCCTTCTCTCGTGACCTATTGCCTTTTCTCCATATCTCTCCACAGCACCATTGCCATCCAAATAATCATCAAGTGACCGCTTGGAAAGACTCAATTGAACCTGCCTCCTCCAAAATTCCAGGCAGTACATTCCACACTGAACTATTCGTTCTGTGACAAAATATTTTTACATATCTCCCTTGCTTCTTTTGCATGTTACTTTAATTCCATTCCTTCTCATTTATTTTCGTTGATGTGTGAAAACAGTCTCTCCTTAACTCGTCCTTTCAGCACGTTTTTGATATTTAAAATTTCCATCAATCTCCACTCAGCTTTCTTCAGTCTGACAAAAACAGTTCCTAATTTTTCAATCTTATTACTGGAACTGAAGTTTCTCATTCCTGGAATCTTTCTTGGAAATCACTTCAGCATTTAAACCAATGCATTCACCTCTTTTCTATAATATAGTGCATTGCCCACAACTACGCCAGCTGAGATCTTGCAAACACGTTCAACATTACCCCCTGCACTTGTACTCTATGTCTCTGTAAATAAAGCTGAACATACTGGGTGTTTCATTAACTTCTCGAACTGCCCTTTCACCTTCAGTGATATATGTACACAACCACGTTCTTCCACTCCTGCACCATCGTCAGAACTGTACCTCCTATTTAAGATTACCTTTCAGTGTTCATACTTTGCTGCATTGAACATTGTCTCGTTCTGTCTGCCAACTACACCAACTCGGGAATTACCGACATGAGTTCCATTCCAATCTAAGACCCTTTGTTTCGAAAGTTCTCTGAGCAGTTTATGATTGGAATGCTGATCCTAATATTTGAAACCAAGTTTAACTTCAGTAACATGTAAGAACAGCATCTGCTCCTTTCCCCATAGTCCTTGATTTGATGCACAATTTTCTTTAAATTTGATAAGTGCTGTCATTGAAATCCGCCCATGGATCGTGTTACATAAAGACCACGTAAAAATACAACATGGGACATCGATCCCTCATTCCCCCGTCACAGGAATAGTGAGAATTGGGACCATGGGATGATACTGCATGAGATGTATTCACCACTCTACGCCTCGCATTACATGGATAGGGAAGGATGACTGTACTGGGGGTAATTGCTTGAACTGCACGAATCCTTCTGATCTCCGCATTAATTGGGTATAAGAAAATGGAGCCATAGTGTCTGTGAGAGAGAATGCAGTCTGGGCTGTGTCTGCTATTGGGGATAGTGTCGAGAATGTGGTGCTGCAAATGCACAGCAGGTCAGGCGGCAACCAAGGAGCAGAAAGATGAACGTTTCTGGCAACAACCCTTCATCAGTAGTGCAGGCTTATTCCCGAAACGTCGATACTCCTGCACCTCAGATCCAGCCTACCCTGTTGTGATTTTCCAGCACCATGCGCTCCACTCTGATCTTCAGCATCTGCAGTCCTCACTTTTCCCCTTTGGAATATGTGATCACTGACTGATCCTGTTAAGAAAATACAACAGCAAGATTGTGAAGAAAATGATTTAGCTTTAGACAGTTTACAGGATGGGGGAGGTCTTCTACATCAAGGAACGGAACATTCAGCAGCAAAGAAGATGGCTTTGGTGAGCTGAGTTTTAAATAGAAGATATTCAAGACGTAGCGCAATGGAGAGAGAGGATGGTGACGCATGTCTTGGTCCTCTCAGTGGAAATGTGAAAATGAGCATCACCTTTTTTTGATGATTCAAATAATGGAAGCATGTTTAGGAGAAATAGGTCAAACCAAAGATTAACCCTTTAGACACCATGTACAAGTAGTGGAAACAGGGGTCGCACATGGGTCGGTAGTATGTGTAGTCGAGAGAGTACGCGGTTATTTCTGAAGATAGATGCTGACCGCGAATCTAGAAGAGTGAAGGAGGGTACCAGAAGGCAGAGAGTGAACAATCGCAGATACAGTGAACATGGGGGAATTGGATTATTGGCAGTTTCATGGCAAGAAAGCTATATCAAGAAATTTGTACAAGATGGGATCTGACAGGGTTAATCTAAAAATGCATACACAAGTGCTGGAGATATTCGGTAGGTGTAACAGAATCTCTGAATAGAGAATCAATGTGAGTATTTTGAGTTGAGCATGAATTTTCTTTGGAGGTTTTTACTCCACAGATGCTGTCGGACTTGGTAACTTGCACAGGACCTTGTATTTTGTTAAAGGTAATTTAAAGACTTGTTCAGCGATGGGTGGATGGGAGGGACGCAGCTGAATCAGTTCGCTCCTATTTCATTGACAGAAAACCTCCATGTGCTCCTCTCTCTTGTTGTTGTTGGTGAGGATGATGGAGAGAGGGCGAACAATTGAAAAAGACCACCTGACATCAGAGATACAAAGAAAACTCAGCATTTTCTACAATTAACGTACAAGCTGGACGAACAGTCTTCAGGTCTCAACACTGAGTTCAAAACTGAACACCAGGAACTCTGTCCTCCATTCGGAACTACCCTGTTTAAGTTACCCACGAACCTCTCCTCCAACGCATCCTCTCGGCATCTTCCCTCTACTGATGTCCCCTCACTCCATTCTCCCTGGGAGCTAACCAGTGTCTTGGTTATTGGGCTTGCTGTCAGCAGAACTAAAATAATTTCTCTTTTGAAACTCGCACCGCCTATAAATCTATACATCTCCATACCACCACGAGCTCTCTGGACACGATTACAATATTTCACGTCCTCTTCTTACTCCTTTCCTACATAGTAGTCATTTCCAGTCCACTTCAGTGCCAAAGCAGATTCAGATCAGACTCAAAACATTTATTACTTTTCTCTCCCCACAGGTGTGTCAGACCCTGTTGAGTTTCTCCAGCAAGCTGCTTTTCTTTCAGGCCTCGAAAGTCTGCGAGACTTTAAACAAAGCAGATTGATTCCTCATTGCCCAGAATGTGAGCCCCAATAGCTGGGCTGGAAGCAGTAATCAACAGCAGAGACAGACCCAAGTTAACAGGATTCAATCCAGTTTGCGAGTAACAAAACTCAATCACGGTAATTACTTGTGAACTTGTTTATGTCTGAACAGATTGATGACTGAGAAAAGCCCTTCCCACACTTAGAGCAGGTGATGATCTCTCCCTAATGTGAATATGCTGGTGCTTTCGCAGATTAGAAAGAAAGTATCATTATTTTTTTTCTGTATTCGGTACAGCTGAATGGCATCTCCCCGGTGCGATTTGCTGGTGAACCCAGACCAAGTGAAAGCATGTAAACGGTTTCTCATCAGTGTGAACACGTTGATAACTGAACAGTTTTGCAGTATATGTAAAGCAATTCCCACAATTCCACCGTGGAAATGTTCTTGCATTACTGTGAACCTGTTGGTGTTTTAGCAGGTGGGATGGCTGAATGAATCCCTTGCCACATTCAGAACACATGAATGATCTCTCGCCAATGTGAACTCGCTGGTGTTTTCGTGAGTATGTTGCTTGAGTGCTTCTTTTCCCACACTCTGATTGAGTGACTGATCTGTATTAATAATGTGAACTTCCTAATTTGCCGTCTGGTGGGAAAGTCACTGAAAACCATCTCATGTTCTGCGCAGGTAAACCGCCTCTGTTCAGTGTGATTGTACCGATATGTGTCCAGGTCGGATGGGTATTGATTTGTTTTCCACAAGCAACATATTTCCACACTTTCACCCGACTACGACAGAACATGTGGAAAAAGTGAGAACTGCAGACTGCAGATTAGCGTCAAAGAGTGTGGTAATGGAAACATACAGCTGGTCAGACAGCATCGGAGGGGCAGGAGAATCGACGCTTCGGGCACAAGCCCTTCCTGATGAAGGGCATGTGCCTCAAATGTCGATTTTCCCGTTTCGCGGATTCTGCCTGACCTCTTTACTTATCCTCTCGAATATGACTGCACTTGTGTCTGGCGATCGACAGAGTCTTGCCCACACAGGGAAAAAAAGGTTTCTCCATGTTCAAAATCCAAAAAAAAAATTAAAGCTAACAGAAATGTGGGAAACTATGAGATTCTGATGTGATGTTGTGTGGTGTGAATTTTCTGATGTTAAATTCTCCCCTTCCAAAATCCTGTGAAGGTGACTTAAAAGAGAAAGAAGTGCATGAGAGAAGTCCCACCAAACCAGAAATTTCAGTTTAAGGTCTGTCATTCTTATAATTGCTGGAGATTAAACAGTTGAGTCTGAAAGCTGTCTGATTGCGCCACGAACATCCTTCAGGGAAGGAAAGATAATACCTGTTGTGGCGTTCTTTCGAGGAGGGAAAGAGAAAGGGATTGAGAGAGATGTGGGCGGCACTGTGGCACAGGTGGGCGGCACGGTGGCACAGTGGGGGGGGTTAGCACTTCTGCCTCACAGCGTCAGAGACCCGGGTTGAATTCCCGACTCAGGCGACTGACTGTGTGGAGTTTGCACATTCTCCCCGTGTCTGCATGGGTTTCCTCCGGGTGCTCCGGTTTCTTCTCACAGTCCAAAGATGTGCCGGTCAGGTGAATTGGCCATGCTAAATTGCCCGTAGTGTTAGGTTGAAGGGGTAAATGTAGGGTTATGGGTGGGTTGCGCTTCAGCGGGTCGGTGTGGACTTGTTGGGCCGAAGGGCCTGTTTACACACTGTAAGTAATCTAATCTAATCTAATCTAATCTAAAAGTTTGTAAGTAATCTAATCTAATCTAATCTAATCTAGATAATGGTTTTGTTGGGTTCCAGAAGTGGGATTTCGAATCAAATACTGAACCTGCTTTAAGTATCCTGGCAGCAGGTGTATGTTGGTAACTTTATCACCAAATTCACTTCCAAGTCACATACTTAACTGACGTATGTGCCATCCACTTCTAAATTTCCATAATTAAACAAATGAGTATTTAGTCCTCGCTATAACTTCACTCCAAAACCATTTAATCTCTCTCTCTCTTTGTTTAGTATTTGATGATGACACACATTGCGCAAACTGGCAAAATCTAAGAGTTACTCACGCTTCTGAGAGGTTTGGATAAGGCAGATTTTTAAACCTTCTTCCTATTAGTTGAGTCGAATATGGTTATGGTACAGCTGTTACGGTTTGATTCCGCTTTCTTGAGGGACCGTCACTTTGAATAAGAGTTGACAACATTTTCTCCTCCTGTGAGCTAGTACACGATGGCCACACCAATCGAACTGCTGAACATTGTCCCTCTTTGCTATTGGCTGATCCTTTATTTGAGGATAGTGTTTGTTCAAAGTCTTGAGTTTCAGCTGTGACTTAACAGAGTCGCAGAACACATATGGCTGGATGGCAGAGGGAATTGGCGTGCAACATTCCGGAAGAATCACTAGACTTAGACCTTTACCTGCTTTTTCTCCATAGATTGTTTGGGACTTTAATTTAATTCGAGAAGGCATTGTTTGCCTTGCAAAATTTGTTACTTTATCCTTCAGTCTTTCCTACAGTGCTGCGTAATCAAGAAGATGTGAGACCTCATCAGTTACGTTGAGAAGATCTGACAATTCTGAACAATTCAGTTGTTTGTGATTCTTCCACACCATTGACAAACTTGTTTGGTGCCAACATGATGGCGTAACATGCTCATCGCACATCTTTACCCCTCAGAAGGATGGCTGCCATTATCAAAGGCCCAACATTGATAATAAGATCCCGCTCCCCATACTTCGAGTAAGGGAGCGATAAGTTCTTGATTAGGGTTTGAAAGAGACTTATGCAACATGTTTGCAACAGCCTGCTGAACATCAACCAGATTCATCACTCTCTCCACCAAGCCATAATTTTTACCACTCGGAAATGAAAAATTTGATCATCCTTCTGTTGTCATTCATCTTTCTGCCTATGCTCCCTCTAAACTTGCTACATTACACCTGCACGCTGCTTCCCTGTCATGTAGATAGCAGACGTTTACCAGAATGTTGGATTTACATATAGCCCGTGAAGGATCGAAGCATATTGTATTAATTTGCTGTACTGTAACTATAGACGGAATGTGACGTCACCAAATTCGTAAATACAGATCTTATCAACGTTAACCATTGCATCTGTTCGCTTGTTCGTCACATTCTACCGTTTTGAATGCAAAATGGCAGATCCTCTATTCATCATCAAATATAACGTGGCGGATTGCTTGCATTACAATGCAAGAGAGAGTTGCTTACGTATTTTTATTTTTCACTTCACATATTTACTTAATTTCATATCTTGAAGTTGATCATGTGCCTCGTTAATCCATTTGAACATTTTTAATATATCAATAAACCTTGACTTCAGATTTTGTATCATGCTTTTATGTCCATTTTTGTTTATTACTTTAAATTTAGCTCGTTTTGTTAATTTTCATCCACTACAGAGTTCCATTTCCTATGTGTTCAAACTTTAAAATAAACACCAATTCGGCTGCTGTTCCCAAAATTGCTAACAATGCATGTTATGCCATGCCAAATGACAAATGAAACTACTTATGGCGGTGGGTGTTGATTTTTCAGTATGTTGCATCAGCACTGCAACATCACTCAAAACGAATAGGAGAAAGTCTCACTTTAAATGTGATGGCACTACCGCTGGAATGAGGAACCAAGGTTCAGTTCAAAAAACAAAGTTTAAAATGTACATTGTGTGAAATATTAGAATTAAAACTGAAAATCTCTTGTTCTACCAGCTGAGGTAGCCGGATGCGCACCTTCCTCCAAGGCGATTCGAATGGTAAAACGATGTATCTTCTGAAAACATCGTCAGAATGCCCTTAGCTGCCTCATCTGGATTGTTAATGTGTCAAGTAAAAAGTTGTGGTATTGACACTGAGCCTTGCGGGACACCACCAGTCAACTTCAATCATTATGAGAAAAAGCCCTTTTTTACCCACTGTCTGCTCTCTGACAGACAGCCAATCGTCTACCATGCTGGCAATTTGCTTGTACTGCCATAAGAGTTTCATTTTACTTCTTGGTCTCCTTTTCGGGTCGTTGCCAAAAGGACTTCTTGAAGTCCATGTCTTGACTGCAATTGGTCTAAGCTGCTCCTTGGTTCCACAGAGAATTGTAGAAGCTTTGAGACATCACATCCCCTTGATGAAACCTTGCACTTCCAAGTATTCAGAAATCTCATTCTTCACAATCGATTCAATGACCAAGATTAGGCTAATTGGTCTGTAATATTCCATTTTGCCTTACTCACTTCTTAAACAGGAGAGTCTCGTTCGCGACTTTCCACTCCTCTGGGATCCTGCCTGATTCTAGAGAGTTCGGAAAAATCACGACGAAGGACTCCACTGCCTCAGCAATTCAGCAATTTCCCTTAGGACTCTGGTGCGTAACGCATCTATTCCAGGTAATTTATCCACGTTACAGCCATTCAGTTTTTCTAGTGCCTTCTCTTTGGTTATTGCCACCATACTCAGCTCTGCCACTACAGAGTGTGGCAGTTTTGAAGTTTTCCGATATCACTCGTGTCTTCCACCATGAAGGCTGACACGACGTTATTTTTCAGTCCTTTAGCCATTCGTTTGTTTCCCACTACGGTCTCTCCAGCGTTATTTTCCTACGGCCCGATGTCCACTTTTGCTCGCTCTTGCGCTTTATGTATCTAATGAAACTCTTGCAGTCTTCTATTAAATTACTGGCCAGCTTACCCTCATAATTTAATCTTCTCCCTCTTGATTTCTTTTTTGCCATCTATTATTCTTTGCAGGCTTCCCAATCCTCTCGTTTTAGATTGCCTTTCATCACATTATACACTTACTGTGGTTCTGTTCGGCGAGCTGGAAGTTTTTGTTGCAAACGTTTCGTCCCCTGGCTAGGCGACATCATCAGTGCTTGGGAGCCTCCTGCGAAGTGCTTATTTGATGTTTCCACCGGTGTTTATAGTGGTCTGTCCCTGCCGCACCGGAGGAAACATTAAAGAAGCGCTTCGCAGGAGGATCCCAAGCACTGATGATGTCGCCGAGCCAGGGGACGAAACGTTTGCAACAAAAACTTCCAGCTCGGCGAACAGACCCACAACAACGAGCACCGGAGCTACAAATCTTCGCACAAACATTATACACTTACTTTTTTTCGATTTAATGCTATCCCTGATTTACCAAGTCAGTCATGGTTGCATCACTCTCCCTGAGTCATGCTTCTTTTTTCTCGGGGTGAATCTCTGTCATGTCTGCTGAATCAATCACAGAAAATCCTGGCATTGCCATTCCACTGTTTTCTATTCCTGCTAGGTTCCGCTACCACTTATATTAACGCAATTCCTCCCTCATGCTTCTATCGTTTCCTTTATTCAGCTGTAATAACATGACCTCTGAGTCTATGTGCATCTTTTCAAATTGCATAGTCATTTCCATCATATTATATTCAATGGCTCTGAAGCATTCATTTACCTTGAGTTCAGTTTTCACATCTTTCTGAAGGCACACCAGTAAATTCAATGTTGCCTGTTCCAAAAGCTATCTCGTAGACAATCCACACATTCATTTTCCTGCAATCCACGACCGAACTATTTGTTTCCAGACCATTTGCATATTGAAAGCATGAATGATTGCTGTAACTGATGAAGTACGCGTTGTGTTTCTGATAAAGTTCCTCACTGTCAATGATACCGCCTAAGAACATAGAAGAGCAAAGAAAATTTACAACACAGTAACAGGTCCTTCAGCCCTGTAAGTCTGAGTCAATCAGATACACTGTCTAAACTTATCGCCTAATTCCTATGGATCTGTATCACTCTGCTACTCACCTATTTATGCATCGGTCCAGTCGCCCTATCAATGAATCTGAAATGCCTGTCTCTACTATCTCAGTTGACAACAAGTTGCAGGAACCTACCAGCCTCTGTGTAAAGTGTTTTTTGCTGTATCTCTCTCCTACGTTTCATCACTCACCTTGAACGGTGACCTCTCATTATTGAATGCATCTCTCTTGGAAAAAAAAGCTTATGTCTACAAACCCTGTCTAGAACTTTAATGATTTCCATCAGGCCCACCCTCAATATCATTTTTTTCGAATGGAAACAGTCCCAACCTACTCAACCTCTCTTCACAGCGATCACCTTCCATACCAGGCATCACTCTCATAGCCCTTCTCAAAAACCTTTCCAAATCGTCCACATTATTTTGGTAATGTGGCGCCAAGAACTCTACACAGTATTCGAAATGCAGCCGAACCGAAGTCTCGTTCAAGTTTAACGTGACCTCCTCCTCTTATACTCAGCACACCGTCGTTGAAGGCAAGCACACCATATGCTGTCTTGACTACTCTATCCACCTGTACAGCCACCTTCATTGTACAATTGACCTGAACTTCCTGATCTCTCCACTCATCAACTTTTTTTTCAAGTATCATCTGCTTACAATATTGTTCGCTGTCGAATTGGATCTGTTAAATTGCATCATGTCACATTTGCCCGAGTGGAAATCCATCTGCCACTACTCCACCTAACTCTCCAGTCTATCTATATTCACCTGCAAACATTGTCATTTCTCTATACTTTCTGCTACTGCACCAATCTTCGTGCCATCTGCAAACTTACTGATCGGACCACAATGCCCACTTCCAGATCATTGACATATTTCACAAACAACAGTGAGCCCAACAATGATCGCTGTGGACCACCACTGGTCACCTTTCCACTTCGATAAACTCCCTTCAGCGACAATTCTCTGTTTCCTATTGCTCAACCAGATTTTTTGTCCACCTAGCTAAAACACCCTGCACACAGTGTGTTGTCACTTTCTCCGTTCGTTTGCCGTCGCAAACCTTATCAAATGCCTTATGAAAGTCCATGTTTATGACACCTACAGCCCAACCTTCATCTATTAACTTGGTCACTCCCTCAATGAACTCGACGAAGTTAGGAAGGCGCAATCTCCCCGCACAAAATCATGTTGCCTATTGCTGATAAGCCCATTCCATTCCAAATGGAAACAAGTTTTATCCCTCAGTATTTTCTCCAGCAACCTTCCCACCTCTGAATTCAGGCTTACTGGTCTGTCATTACCTGGAATGTCCCTACTCCCATTCTTGTACAGAAGGACAGCATTAGCAACTCTCTCGTCCTCTGACACCACACTTGTGTTTAGGGATGATAAAATAATTCTGTCAGGGTACCAGCTATTTCAATTTTCGCCTCCCTCAGCATCCTGGTATAGCTCCCATCCGGTCCTGGGGATTTTGCCTCCATTAATATTCTCCATCAACTCAAATCATCATTTCTCCTTATCGCAACGTGATGCAGAGTAAACAATATTTTATCTCCATTTTATGATCATGTGAGAACTTGCTAATGATCCTTGTACATTCTCATCCAAATCATTGATATAGATGACAAACAGCAATGGACCCAACAACAACCCTGAGGCTCTGCACTACACAAAGTTCTCCACTCCGACAAACATCTTCCACTATTACTTTTGCCTTCTTCCCATCAAGATAATTGGTAACTAATTTGCCAGCGACACACGATTCAATGCTTTTTAACCATCCAGAATAGCCCAAATTGTGGATCCTGATCAAAGGTCTTCGATTTTTCAGAGTGCACAGAATCCGGTGAGGCTGAGAAGAAAACAAAACACAACGAGAAGCAAGTATCGATTTCAGTTGCGATATATAAATGAAAACTGCAATTAAAATGTTTGACATGCTCTATAACAGGAAAATCGATATTCAAGTTTGTGGGTACTGCAGTAAAAATGGACGATTTCATGTTGCATCGAAGCTGTGCTAATACAAATGAATGCTCAATTTGGGAATAAATGTTTCATTCGCGTAATAGGACATTGCACAAAAATGTAGAGATCAGGTTATTTCAAAATTTCTGTTCTGTGATGAGAGTGCTAATTGAAATCTTGTTGTAAAGTGAATATTGGCAGTAGTGATGCAAACATGCTGAATTTTAAAATATTTGTAAATACAAAACGGTTTTGTGTGAAACAATTAGCGTTACACAATTGAGTCATTCAAGATATGAAGACATAAGGGGCAAGTTGGCTTCAGTGAATCGGAAAGTACTTGAAACAAATTTAATGGAAGACAGGCAATATTTGTTAATCGTAGAAGCATTCTTCGATGACCTGCGTTCACACATCCCGCTAACGCACAAACAGGAGGAGAGCAGTTGAAAAATGCCAAATATTTTGGGGAGACATGGATTACTTGAAGTTTAAGACCCTGCAAAGGATAACCAACAAACCGATGCAAACACCAAAAAACAAACAAAACCCAAATTAACATGAAGCATAACGCCTGACAAAAAGCTTCTGCAAATATTTACAAATAAATACTAAACGCAAGTTCAAATGTGGAACAGTGAAAGTGCAGACAGGATCATTTCTGGTAGAGAACTGAGAAATTGTAACGACACTAAACAGCTATTTTGTTTGTATCTTCATACTATAATAACAAAATAACTAAGAGTAGGCCATCTGGCCCTTCGTGCCTGCTCCACCATTCAATAATATCGTTGGCTGATCTGTTCGTGGACTCAAGTCCACTGAGCTGCGCTCTCACCGTATCCTTGAATCCATTTGTTCTTATAGAAAATGCTTATTTTTGCTTTAAAAACGTTTACTTAAGTAGCGCCAACTACTTCACTGGGCAGGGAATTCCATAGATATACCACCCTCTAGGTGAACAAGCTGCTTCTGATTACCGTCCAAAATCTGCTGAGCTAATATTGACGCTCAGGTTAACTTTCTTCCTCCTTTTCTCCAGAGAGAAAAGTCCAAATTATCAACTTCCCCTCGAAAGAGAAGCCCTCCGATTCAGGCAGTACCCTGCTCCAATCCTTATAGCCCTTACTTTCCCTGAAAAGTTCTCCTGAAAAGGCACCCTTGCTATCCATTACGATCTCCATCCAATGACACCCCCACTTTCCATCCTTATAATATTCTCCAGCACCTACATCCAGTCCCTATCCAAATCTCATTCTCCAGCACCTACGACCGTTCACTATACTTGTAACATTCCCAAGCACATACAAAGACTTCTTATTCCTGTAATCTGCTCATCCACTGGCACACCCACTGTCCCTGTCACATCCTCAAGTGCCGACAGCCCTCTATACCCCTGTAACATCTCCAGTCTCTACACCCACTCAATATTTCCATAACACTTTCCAGCACCCCATCCCAGCAAACATTCTCCAGCAACTACACCCATATCTTATCCCTGTAACATTGTCCAGCACCTATGCCCCATCACTGCACTTGTAACATTCTCAATACCTCCACCGTCACCTAGCACCACAGCATTCTCCAGAACCGACAATCCGCTCATCCCTGCAAGCTTCTCCAGCCCCAAAATACCGCCCTATCCGTGAAACATTCTCCAGCAGGGACATCCTTCCCTATCCATGTCACATTACCCAGGACCTACAGTTGTTGTATCACTGTAGTATCCCCCAGCACCTGTAAACATGCCCATTCCTCTAATATTCCCCAGCCCCTACCAACTCCCCAGCTCTATCACATTCTATAACACCTGCACACACTCCCTGTTACTGTAATCTTCTGCACCCCCTGAACCCCCACACTGTCCCTGTAACATTGTCCAGCACCTGCACACTCCCTATTCCTGTGATATTCTCCAGTAACTTCAGCCGCTCCCTATCACTGCAACATTCTGAAGCAGCCACACCCACCACCTGTCCTTGTCTCGTTCTCCAGCACCTGCTGCCACTCCCTGTCCTTGTAACATTCTCCAGCGATTCCTGTAACAATCTTAACCACCTGCATCCGCTGCCTATCTTTGCAAACTTCTCATCCATCTGCACCATTCTCTATTCCTGCAACATTTTCATGCACCTACACCACCCCATATGCCGGGAATATCACCAGTGCATAAAACTGTAACATTTGTCCACCATCTTCGCACATGCCCTCGCCATCTAAAGTTCTTCAGCACCTGCACCTACTCCTTACCCCTGTAATTTGTACAGACCTATGCACGCTGTTCTTGTATTACTCTCCAGAACCTACACCTTACACTATCCTTGTTAAAGTTCTCCAGCACCGTCACCCATTCACTATCATTTCAACGTCCTCCAGCACCTGCACCTAACGTCTATCCCTGAAACATTCTACAGCCGTATCCCTGTAACATTCTCCAGTACTGACAACCACTACCTATCCTTGTAACATTCTGCAGGACCTGGTCCTGTCGTGGAAATTAAATCGCCATGACTCAACTGTTAGCATGAGCAAAGAAAGGAGCTTTATTTCAGTTCTGCAGATATGACCACAGTACATTCAGCTAGATGCCTCAATGTAAGGGGTATCTGAGCATTGTTCAGATATTTTCCTTATACTGTTTCTTATCACGCTGTTAAGGGCATAGGCTTGCAAAACACAAGTTGTTATTCTCTCATTCCCTGATCTTGGGCATAATATTTCTCCAGCTTTCGTGGAGTTCGACTGTCGCAAGTTCGAGTTGAATGTTTGCAAAACTCAAACAGAGACAAGCTAGCTGCAAACCTCATCAAAGTATTGTTTACAGTGCTCGGCACAGCATTAAATTTTAGAAAATCTTTATCTTCCAAATTTCACTGGAAATTGATAATTTTCCATTATATTTTCCCGCTTTGTGTCATTTTATGACAACAAGGAAAACTACAAATCAACAGAAAATACATTGCCAGGATAGCGGAACATCAGAAAATGTTTAGGAAACACCAGGCCTTTTCTCAGATGCAACCTGCCTGTAACACAGCTTTGTGATTGTACCGTCACTTGCTCTGGAGTGCCCTCGACACATGCCATGTTCACACGTCACACTCGTCAACATCATGGTAGGGTTGGGTCCGCGCAATCGGATTTTCCTGCAGTGGAGCCACGAATAGTTTTACTTTTTGGAATCCCACTGCACTCATAAGCAAGCGGCATTGGCAATTACACAAGTAGGGCCCTATACACAACACTATGAATAAGACCAGTACAACAATTGTAGCACGTGTAGGATCCAATGCCCCCAATCCTCCCGAAGGGAATTGAGCCATCGGAACCAAGAGTCAGCTGTGGGGGAGGCGCTTGTACTTCATATGATTTGTTACATAAGTGATAATTTGGGACTCCTCAGCAATATTAAATAGCATGAGGTACCTGTCATATTGCAGACGCGCCTTCTCTCCCGGCCGTCAGTATGTCCAGCACTAATCGATTTTGTATCACTGCTTCCCGAACTGCCGTGAACTCAGTGTTAATGAGTGCTAGCCTTCCTCCATCTCATTTGCTAACAGTAATACACAATATGCGAGGCCATTATTCTTGTTTATTGCCACTGCTTTCCCTGCTCCCAAAAGAATGGACCACCCGATGTTCGCTTCTGGAGTAGTTCAGGGGTCTGTGAGTGTGTACCCATTCCAATGCAGTGCGACGTCTCTTCAGGTGCGTCTGTTACCTGCCCTTAGGACGAACACTGTTGTGCCAGTGGACAGTATCGCGGGGTAGCAGAACCCCTTTCATCCCAGGGAAAGGTGGTGGTATCCTTTCTCTCCACAGGCCCATATTATACCCTCCATCATGGTCTGATTATTGATAAAGGAACAACTAATGTCTATGATCGTACCATTTGCAAAAGTTGCTGAGCTAAAATCATTGCTTAAGTACAACGTCGGAGTGCACTAAAAATCCACAAGTCGAATCTCCCCAGATTGGCGCAAATACGCCTTCTCCTTTCTGGAATTCTGTGGTCAGGAGTGGCTCCGCCTTGGGACTGCAGTTGGCCTTAAGTTCAAGTGGTGGCGCGAGATTTGTCCTAATTGCTCCCCCTATCAGGGTCAGGGTAGTCGCAGCCCGGGGAAGCAGACAGCTCGCATTTCGCGTCAGGCTCTCTGTGAGTGGTTCGGTAGTCCACCATTGGGCTATGTGCAAACATGTCCAACGAGGGTAGCAAACGTCTAATCTCCGGTGTTGTATTAACGCCAAAGCACATGCTCTGCTCCCTTCACATTGAGCAGTGGCCTCCGCAATTCCCAAAATACTGGCGTCGGATTTACGCCATTTTTCTCCTGCAGGGCCAATTCCACTACCGAGCTCGGCTCGCTACCATGCCCCGTCGACTCCCTCCGCGTTCGGGCGTGACATTCATGCCCTCCACTCTGCTTGGGGTTAGATCCATGATCTGGTTTGGTTGGTTGACATGCTCTGGTACTACTATCTTCTGTAGGACCTTCAGCATTTCATCTCGGTTGGTGGTGGGGGGCGGCGATTGTACCACCACATTCACATGTCTAAAAATGTCGGAGAAGGGTTCATCTATTCCACACCAGTACACTCACTCATCGCTCTTCTGCGTTTTGGATATTATCACCCGTGCCCGAGCACCTCCTACCTTGATGAAATAATATCTATTTCCCCGGTCAGGTGTCCCTTTGGCCGTGTTGGCTACTACGAAATGCCAGTTACCAGCGCCGCAAGAATCCCTGCATAAATATTTATTATCTCATTTGTAGTCGTCATTGTCTCTAAACTCCCAGCAGGCGCACATGAAGGCCACTTTCATACCCTCAATTAAGATTACTATCTGCGGTTGTATCCCAAATGCCCCTGCCCTAACGAATAGTCTTACCAGATCGCTTACTAAAAGTGTAAGCTCTGACAGCCCCTTATTCGTATTTGGCTTCTAATCACGACTTGCACTTAATTGGTTCCAGTGCTGCCCAATGTCTCCTCAGGACCAACTACATGTTTGCAATGGCTGGCGTGTATTCTCGTGGCTCATGTCTCGATGTTAACTGCTGTCTGTGTTGCAAGGGCTCTAAAAATGGTCCCAGCCACCTCATCGCCTTGCAGTTTTTCCTCCTGAGGTCTTTCACCACTATCCAGTCTCCAGGTTCTAGTTCGTGCAGGTTCCCTCCTGCTGAATGGGGGAGTGCTGCTTTCACTTGATTCTGTATTTCAGACAAAAGTGCAGAGAGTTTTATACAGTAACACAATGGCATGTTATCTGTCCTACCTTAGGTCTTTGGCCAATTCCTGTAATGCGCAGCCTACCAAACAAAATCTTAAACGGGCCAAGATTAGCTATTCCTCTCCTCCCAGATTTCATATACATTAGCACAATGGGAAGTGCCTTTGTCCATGTCAACCCTAATTCCTCACAACATTTTGTCAATTTATTTTTTAGGGCAGCTTTTTCTGTTTCCACTGCCCCACCACTCGCGGGGTGGTACGCACAGTGTTGTCTCATGTTTATTTCCATATAATCACTGATCTGCTGTAAGGCATTATTGGTAAATGGCGTCCCATTGTCACTACTAAGCCTTTCAGGAATGCCCCACCTCAGACTTATCTCAGTTATCAAAGCTTTTGCTAAAGCACTGGCATCCTGTTAAAACGTGGGGAATGTTTTCACCCAATTGGAAAACATATCAACTATTACCAACAATACCATTTCCCTTCGCTGGTCGTTAGTTCAATAAAATCCATCTGCAAATCCTCAGAGGGTTTTTTGGTTATGGGGGTGTGCTCCCTGACTCATCTGTATTCCCCTTCCCAAATTATTAGTGGCAAAGACAACCCAACATTCACAATATTTCTGGTAGTAATGAGTAAATCCCTTACTGTATCAGTGTGCCGAAAGACTGTCATACATCCCCGCTTTTGACACATGGTCATTACAGTGTGTCAGCTTGGCATAGAATGGAAATTATGATCGTGGTAGACAGGGCTTACCATTGGGGCTACACCATACTCCTTCCATCACCCTGCATCCTGCTTTCGCCCATCCACACTTTTCTTCTGGTGTGACCTGTGACTGAAACTCCCATACGTCTGCTGTTGGGGTACACATTTTTGTCATACATATGTCAATCGGCTCACTTGACGTCTGTCGGGCTGCCGTTCTTGCTGCTGAGTCTGCCTTTGCATTGCCTTGGGAAATAATATCATTATGTTTGGTGTGGGCTTCACATTTACACAAAGCGATTGATTTCGGCAATACGACGACCTGTGGGAGGTCACACATCAGGCCACGGTGTTCGAAGGGCTTTCCAGTGGAGGTCAAGAAGCCCCTGTATTTCCACAGGGTTCCAAAATCATATACAACCCCGAAAGGGTATCTGCTATCGGTGTAAATATTCACTGTCTTTCCCTCACCCAATTTACAGGCCTCAGTCAAGGCAATCAGCGTCGCTGCTTGCACCAACAGATGAGAAGGGAGTAATCCCGCTTTGATTATCTCGTAGGTCGACATTACACCATACGCAATACAATTCTGCCCCGTGTCGTTGCTACAGTATGCTGACTGGTCCACAAAAAAATCTCCATATCTGGATTCTGAAATGGTGAATCCTGCAAACCTGTAACAGCGACACAGTCATGTGGGTCTCAGCCTCTTTCTGTGTGGAGAAGGATAGCTGGATTAAGGACTTTATATCGCTTTATCTTCATGTTCGGCATCTCCAATAGCACAGTATTATATCTGAGCCAACGTGCTGCTGACATGCATGCGGTCATTTGCTCGGAAAGCAGTAAGGATACTGCATATGAGACCAAAAGGGTTTAATCACCATAGCCGACTATGTCCTTGGATGCTTCAACAACCTTTTTAGCTGCGGCCACGGCTCGCAGACATTTAGGCAATGCTGACGCTATGGGGTCTAGTTTAGCTGAAAAATATGTTACCGGCCTCAATTTTCCCCCATGATCCTGCAATAGCAGAGATGTCACGCAGTCCCGCTTCGCATCTACTGTTTGTACAAAAAGCTTGTTTGGGTTCGGAATTCACTTGTAGGTGTAGTTTGAAGCGCTTTTTAATATTTAACAAAGGCACTCTCGGCCTCTGAGGTCCAATGGATCAGTTGTGCTGGAAGAGCACAGCAATTCAGGCAGCATCCGAAGACGGGCAAAATCGACGTTTCGGGCAAAAGCCCTTCATCAGGAACCGAAACGTCGATTTTGCCTGTCTTCGGATGCTGCCTGAATTGCTGTGCTCTTCCAGCACCACTGATCCAGAATCTGGTTTCCAGCATCTGCAGTCATTGTTTTTACCTCTGAGGTCCAATGCAATGGACTCTGGTTCTGCAAACCTTTGCCATGTGCTATGTCACTGACGGGCGTCACAAGGTTTGCATAATCTGGGATAAATATTCTACAGCAGGAGCACATGTCCAAAAAGAGTAGAAATTATTTCTTCGTGTGAGGCTTTAGAATTTGCTGGATTGCTTGAAGTCTGTCTTGACCAATGGCCTTCTCTTGTTCAGATAGCAAGTGACCGAAGAACTTCACCTATTGTTTCACAAATTATAGCTTTGCGGGACTGGCTTTGTGCCCTTCCTTCGCTAGATGGCAGAACAACTCAAGAGTATCCTCCTGACATTGTTCCTTTGTTGGTGCCACTATGAAGCAATCATCTACATACTGCAGAAGCACTGACCACTGGGTGAGAACAAGACTCTCCAGACTACTGCGAAGAGCCTAGTTATATATGGTGGGGGAATCACATTAACGTTGATAAAGTCACGTGAAGCTCTACGATTGCCCTTTGAATGAAAACGCGAACCAGAATTGACTGTCGAGATGCACTGGTGCACGAAAGAAGGCATTTGCTAAACCACAACAGAGAACCATTGGCTCTCCGGTGGAATTTGAGCGATAATAGAATAGTTGTTGGGAACATTTGGGGCGCGTGAGACAACAGCATTATTGACTGCCTGCAGGTCTTGAACAAACCTCCGTTCCTCTGGTTCAGCAGGAATGTACACCTTTTTGACCAGAAAAAATGGAGATTCTCACAAGTCAGGTTTCACAGGGGATTATCACTGCTGCCTTTAGGAGGGATTCAAAGGCTGGAGTAATTCCTTCTATGGCCTAGTATTTTAACGGGTATTGTGCTCTGTAAGGATGATACTCAGACTTCGGGGTTATCCGTATGGGTTCACAGCCCGGTATGAGCCCCACAGCAGGTTTGCCCTTTGCCCACAACTCAGCCGGGACCATATTCTTTCAAAGAACAGCCATGGACTTCCTAGAAGCTTGGCACTCATCCACAAACTCCATCAACAAACACATAGACCTGGACCCAATATACTGGCCACTACAGCGGACAGCTGAAACTGACAACCGGAAGCGGCAGGGACAGGCCACTATAAATGCCGGAGGAAACACCACAGAAGAGCTTCACAGGAGGTTCCCAAGCACTGAGGATGTCACCTAGACAGGGGACGAAACGTTTGCAACAAAAACTTCCAGCTCGGCGAACAGAACCACAGCAACCATTTTCTTTTCTTGGCTCCGAGACTTCTATCTTAGGGAAACGCCTGACTGTCTCCTTAGGCTGTTCAGGGCTAGCGGGGTTTCCCTGGACTGTTCTATCTGCGTGAGTTAGCCAATTTAGTTTCTTCTTATATGTCCGCAGTTCTGCATTGAACCAGACACGCACATCGTCCCTGAAGAACCAACCTTTCGTTCTTTGTGCCTTTAGCACTCATGGTCCCGCATCCTGCCACCTGTCACCAGATGCCTTCGCCAGTGACACGTGAGGAGAAGAGCCTTCCGCATCAAAAAGATAGGGTCTGCCTGCTGTTACAGATACCTTAGATAAGTTCAGACTGACTGCACATCTGTGATCACTCCAATAAACGTCGCACAATAACAACTGATCTGGTTTAACCAATCTTAAGAACCATTCCTTCTCATATGGTTCGTCAGGACCGTCACGGTGTATGTGTGTTGTGCAGTGCAGCATATCTCCAGCAAGAAAATCGGTGTTAATAAGATTAACATGTTCGCTTGCTTCCAGGGTGAGTGAATCGCTCACTGAACATATCACCCTCTGGCTTCATCGCCACACATAGATGTACATCAGGTGTCGTGGTTCATATTATACAGCCTGCACTGGTAAATCTTCCCTTTGAATTACCTGCATTCTCGTCGGAGTATTGAGCAAATCCAACACCAGTCTCCCTATGAGATCTAGACCCAGCATGTTTAAAGGACAAAATTCCAATAACAAGAAGGAGAATTGAAATGTTTCGCCATGGCTAGTTTTGCAAGGTAGGAGTGCGGAACATTTCTTCTGCATCACTACTCCTGATGCACCCATTGTGTTCAGGAACCTTTCACTCATCTTTATTTTCGTCGATTGTCTAAACTGGCTTAATTTAAGGACTGAGTAAGTTGCCCCTGTATTTACCAAAAGCTAACTGATTAATCTTCCACATTTAACATAGAAGTAGGCATCGACTTAAACGCATCATTGTGATTTTGAACAGACTGTCCGCTTTTCGCAATATCAGCACTCAACATAGAGGTTTGGCATGTCTCAATGCCCGTAAGATTAGTCGAAGAGAGAAGCAGAAGCGAAGCAGAAGGGAAAGAGTCTTACATTGTGGGCTGCCCATCTCCACCTCAGCCTTTCCCTGTCAGTCACCCCGCTGTTCAGCCTCCAGGGCCGATTGAAGCTCTCTGTGTGGGCACTGTCTTGCCCACTGATCCATTGCTCGGCAAACAAGGACCCACCAGACCTACCTCTGCCTGCGCTTCTTACACGACCTCTTCCTCTTCATCTTCTGCAACCTCCACCTCTACCTCTCTCTCTTCCTGCAGCACCTCCCTCCAACGGCTGGGTGATAATTTGCATCATAGTAAGCTGAGCTTTATGTGCTTGCTATTCCATATTTAGCTTCCGCTTATCCTTCTCTTGTGTAAGCAGTTTTTCAGCATGGATCGCATGTTGTTCTATCAAATTCAGCTTTCCCGTGTCCCAGGTAGTACATGTGTCTTTTACCTGTTTTCGATATTTCGTCCGTCATTCCATTGATGAAGTTGTTATTCAGGTGTGCCTCATACGGCGTGATTTCTGCCGCCGTGATGTCATCAGGTGGTCTCAGTCCACAGCGGGCGTTATGGACTTCAGTGAGGTGCTTAAGGTCCTGGGACCCTGTCTCACCTCCCCGTTATTTACAGTTTGCTATTACACCACTCCATATGCCGGGAATATCACCAGTACATAAAACTGTAACATTGTCCACCACCTTCGCATACGCCTTGGCCGTCTAAAGTTCTTCAGCACCTGCACCCACTCCTTACCCCTGGAATTTGTCCAGACCTATGCACGCTATTCTTGTATTACTCTCCAGAACCTACATCTTGCACTATCCTTGTTAAAGTTCTCCAGCACCGTCACCCATTCACTATCATTTCAACGTCCTGCAGCACCTGCACCCAACGTCTATCCCTGAAACATTCTACAGCTGTATCCCTGTAACATTCTCCAGTACTGACAACCACTACCTATCCTTGTAACATTCTGCAGGACCTGGTCCTGTCGTGGAAATTAAATCGTCTTGACTCAACTGTTAGCAAGAGCAAAGAAAGGAGCTTTATTTAAGTTCTGCAGATTTGAGCGCAGTACGTTCAGCTAGATGCCTCAATGTAAGGAGTATCTGAGCATTGTTCAGATATTTTCCTTATACTGTTTCTTATCACGCTGTCAAGAGCATAGGCTGGGAAAACTCAAGTTGTTATTCTCTCATTCCCTGATCTTGGGCATAATATTTCTCCAGCTTTCGCGGAGTTTGACTGTCGCAAGTTCGAGTTGAATGTTTGCAAAATTCAAACAGAGACAAACTAGCTGCAAACCTCATCAAAGTATTGTTTACAGTGCTCGGCACGGCATTAAATTTTATAAAATCTTTCTCTTTCAAATTTCACGATAAATTGATAATTTTCCATTACATTTTCCCGCTTTTTGTCATTTTATGACAACAAGGACAACTACAGCATCAACAAAAAATACATTGCCAGGATAGTGAGACATCAGAAAATGTTTAGGAAACACCAGGCCTTTTCTCAGATGCAACCTGCCTGTAACACTGCTTTGTGGTGGTACCATCACTTGTACTGGAGTGCCCTCTACACATCCCATGTTCACATGTCACACTCGTCAACATCATGGTAGGGTGGGATCCACGCAATCGGATTTTCCTGCAGTGGGGCCACTGATAGTTTTACTTTTTGGTATCCCACTGCACTCATAAGCAAGCGGTGTAGGCAATTACACAAGTCGGGCTCTATACACAACACTATGAATAAGACCAGTACAACAATGAGTAACACGTGTAGGATCCAATGGCCCCAATCCCCCCCGAAGAGAATTGAGCCATCGGAACCAAGAGTCATCTGTGGGGGAGGCGGTTGTACTTCATATGATTTATTATACTCGTGATATTTTGGGACTCCTCAGCAATATTAAAACAGCATGAGGTACCTGACATATTGCAGACGCGCCTTCTCTCCCGGCCATCAGTATGTCTGGCACTAACCGATTTTGTATCACTGCTTCCCTAACTGCTGTGAACTCAATGTTAATGAGTGCTGGACCTTCCTCCGTGTCATTTGCTAACAGCAATACACTACATGCGAGGCTATCCTTTCTCTCCACAGGCCCATATTATACCCTCCATCATGGTCTGATTATTGATAACGGAACAAGTAATGTCTATGATCGTACCATTTGCAAATGTTGCTGAGCAAAAATCATTGCTTAAGTACAGCGTCGTATTGCACTGGAAGATCCACATGTTGAATCTCCCCAGATTGGTGCAAATACACCTGCCTTCCACTTTATGGAATTCTGTGCTCGGGAGTGGGTCCGCCTTGAGACTGCAGTTGTCCTTAAGTTCAAGTGGTGGCGCGAGATTTGTCCTAATTGCTCCCCCTATCAGGGTCAGGGTAGTCGCAGCCCGGGGAAGCAGACAGCTCGCATTCCTCGTCAGGCTCTCTATGAGTGGTTCGGTCGTCCACCATTGGGCTATGTGCAAACATATCCAACAAGGGTAGCAAACGTCTAATCTCCAGTGTTGTATTGAAGCCAAAGCACATGCTCTGCTCCCTTCACATTGAGCAGTAGCCTCCGCAATTCCCAAAATACTGGCGTCGGATTTACGCCATTATTCTCCTGCAGGGCCAATTCCACTACCGAGCTCGGCTCGCTATCATGCCCCATCGACTCCCTCCGCGTTCGGGTGTGACATTAATGCCCTCCACTCTGCTTGGGGCTCGATCCACGATCTGGTTTGGTTGGGTTGACATGCCCTGGTACTACTATCTTCTGTAGGACCTTCTGCACTTCATCTCGGGTGGTGGTGGTGGGGGGTGGGAGCGGCGACTGTACCACCACATTCACCTGTCTATAGATGTCGGAGAAGGGTTCATCTATTCCACACCAGTACACTCACTCATCGCTCTTCTGGATTTTGGATATTATCACCCGTGCCCGAGCACCTCCTACCTTGATGAAATAATATCTGTTTCGCGGGTCAGGTTTCCTTTTGACCGTGGTGGCTGCTACTAAATGCCAGTTACCAGCGCTGCAAGAATCCCTGCATAAATATTTATTATCCCATTTATAGTCGTCATTGTTTCTAAACTCCCAGCGGGCGCGCGTGAAGGCCACTTTCATACCCTCAATTAAGATTACCGTCTGCGGCTATAGCCGAAATGCCCCTGCCCTTACCAATAGTCTTACCAGATCGCTTACTAAAAGTGTTAGCTCTGGCAGCCCCATATTCGTATGAGGCTTCTAATCACTACTTGCACTTAATTGGTTCCAGTGCTGCCCAATGTCTCCTCAGGACCAACTACATGTTTGCAAGGATGGCGTGCATTCTTGTGGCTCATTTCTCGATGTTAACTGCTGTCTGTGTTGCAAGGGGCTCTAAAAATAGTCCCAGCCACCTCTTCGCCTTGCAGTTTTTCCTCCTGAAGTCTTTCACCACTATCCAGTCTCCAGGTTCCAATTCGTGCAGGTTCCCTCCTGCTGGATTGGGTAGTGCTGCTTTCACTTGATTCTGTATTTGAGACAAAAGTGCAGAGAGTTTTACACAGTAATACAACATCTCATCTTCACAGTGGCATGTTATCTGTCCTTCCGTAGGTCTTGGGTCAATTCCTGTTATGGGCAGCCTACCAAACAAAATCTTAAACGGGCCAAGATTAGCTATTCCTCTCCTCCCAGATCTCAGAAACATTAGCAAAATGGGAAGTGCATTTGTCCATGTCAACTCTAATTCCTCACAACATTTTGTCAATTTATTTTTTAGGGCAGCATTTTCTCTTTCCACTACCCCACCACTCGCGGGGTGGTACGCACAGTGTTGTCTCATGTTTGTTTCCATATAATCACTAATCTGCTGTAAGGCATTATTGGCAAATGGCGTCCCACTGTCACTACTAAGCCTTTCAGGAATGCCCCACCTCAGACTTATCTCAGTTATCAAAGCTTTTGCTACAGCCCTGGCAGCCTGTTAAAACGTGGGGAACGTTTCCACCCAATTGGAAAACATATCAACTATTGCCAACAATACGTTTTCCCTTCACTGGTCGTGAGTTCAATAAAATCCATCTGCAAATGCTCAGAGGGATTTTTGGTTATGCGGGTGTGCTCCCTGACTCATCTGTATTCCCCTTCCCAAATTAGTAGTGGTAAAGATAACACAACATTCACAATATTTCTGGTAGTAATGAGTAAATCCCTTACTGTATCAATGTGCCGAACGACTGTCATACATCCCCGCTTTTGACACATGGTCATTACCGTGAGTCAGCTTGGCATAGAATGGAAATAATGATCGTGGTAGACAGGGTTTACCATTGGGGTTACACCATACTCCTTCCGTCACCCTGCATCCTGCTTTCGCCCATCCACGCTTTTCTTCTGGTGTGCTCTGTGACTGAAAGTCCCGTACGCCTGCTGTTAGGGTACAAATTTTTGTCATACATATGTCAATCCGCTCACTTGACGTCTGTCGGTCTGCCGTTCTTGCTGCTGGGTCTGCCTTTGCATTTCCTTGGGAAATAATATCATTATGTTTGGTGTGGGCTTCACATTTACACACAGCGTTTGATTTAGGCAACACGACCACTTCTGGGAGGTCAAAAATCAGGCCACGGTGTGCGATGGGTTCTCCAGTGGAGGTCAAGAAGCCCCTGTGTTTCCACAGGGTTCCAAAATCATGTACAACCCCGAATGCGTTTCTGCTATCGGTGTAAATATTCACTGTCTTTCCCTCAGCCAATTTACAGGCCTCAGTCAAGGCAATCAGCGCCGCTGCTTGCACCGATAGGTGAGAAGGGAGTAATCCTTTGATTATCTCGTAGGTAAACATTACACCATACGCAATACAATTCTGTCCCGTGTCGTTGCTACTGTATGCTGACCGGTCCACAAAAAAATCTCCATATCTGGGTTCTGAAATGGAGAATCCTGAAAACCTGGTCCAGGGCTGCACATTTCATTAGTTACAGCGACACAGTCATGTGGGTCTCGGCCTCTTTCTGTGCGGACAAGGATAGCTGGGTTAAGGACTTTATATTGCTTTATCGTAATGTTAGGCATCTCCAATAGCACAGTATTATATCTGAGCCAACGTGCTGCTGACATGCGTGCGATCATTTGCTCGGAAAGCAGTAAGGATACTGCATATGAGACCAGAAGGGTTTAATCACCATAGCCGACTATGTACTTGAATGCTTCAACAGTCTTTTTAGCTGCGGCCACGGCTCGAAGACATTTAGGCAATGCTGAGGCTATGGGGACTAGTTTAGCTGAAAAATATGCTACAGGCCTAAATTTTCCCCCATGATCCTGCAACAGCAGAGATGTCATGCAGTGACGCTTCGCATCTACTGTTTATACAAAAAGCTTGTTTGGGTACGCAATTCACTTGTAGGTGTAGTTTGGAGCGCTTTTTAATATTTAATAAAGGCACTCTCGGCCTCTGAGGTCCAATGCAATGGACTCTGGTTCTGCAAACCTTTGCCATGTGGTATGTCACTGTTGGGCATCACTAGGTTTGCATAATCTGGGATAAATATTCTACAGTATGAGCACATGCCCAAAAACGGTAGAAATTATTTCTTCGTGTGATGCTTTAGAATTTGCTGGATTGCTTGAAGTCTGTCTTGACCAATGGCCTTCTCTTGTTCAGATAGCAAGTGACCGAAGAACTTCACCTATTGTTTCACAAATTATAGCTTTGCGGGACTGGCTTTGTGCCCTTCCTTCGCTAGATGGCAGAACAACTCAAGAGTATCCTCCTGACATTGTTCCTTTGTTGGTGCCACTATGAAGCAATCATCTACATACTGCAGAAGCACTGATCCCTGGATGAGAACAAGACTCTCCAGACTCCTGCGTAGAGCCTAGTTATATATGGTGGGGGAATCACATTAACGTTGATAAAGTCACGTGAAGGTCTACGATTTCCCTTTGAATGAAAACGTGAACCAGAATTGATGTCTGGATGCACTGGTGCACGAAAGAAGGCATTTGTTAAATCCACAACAGAGAACCATTGGCTCTCCGCTAGAATTTGAGCTAATATAGTATTGTAGTTGGGAACATTTGGGGTGCGTGTGACAACAGCATTATTTACTGCCTGCAGTTCCTAAACAAACCTCCATTCCTCTGGTTCACCAGGAATGTATACCTTTTTGACCAGAAAAAATGGAGGTTCTCACAAGTAAGGTTTCACAGGGGATTATCACTGCAACCTTTAGGAGGGATTCAAAGGCTGGAGTAATTCCTTCTATGGCCTAGTGTTTTAACGGGTATTGTGCTCTGCAAGGTTGATACTCAGACTTCGGGGTTATCCGTATGGGTTCACAGCCCGGTCTAAGTCCCACATCATGTTTGTCCTTTGCCCACAACTCAACCGGGACCATTTTCTTTTCTTGGCTCCGAGACTTCTATATTAGGGAAACGCCTGGCTGTCCCCTTAGGCTTTTCAGGGCTAGCGGGAGTTCCCTCGACTGTCCTATCTGCCTGTGTTAGCCAATTTAGTTTCTTCTTATCTGTCCGCATATCTGCATTGAACCAAACACCCACATCGTCGCTGAAGACCCAACCTTTCATTCTTTGTGCCTTTAGCACTCATGGTCCCAAATCCTGCCACCTGTCACCAGTTGCCTTCGCCAGTAACACGTGAGGAGCAGAGCCTTCCACATCAAAAAGATAGGGTCTGCTTGCTGTTACAGTAACCTTAGATAAGTTCAGACTGACTGCACATCTGTGATCACTCCAATAATCGTCGCACAATAACAACTGATCTGGTTTAATCAATCTTAAGAACCAATCCTTCTCATATGGTTCGTCAGGGACGTCACGCTGTATGTGTGCTGTACAGTGCAGCATATCTCCAGCAAGAAAATCGGTGTTAATAGAATTAACATGCTTGCTTGCTTCCAGGGTGAGTGAATCGCTCACTGAACTTATCACCATCTGGCTTCATCGCCACGCATAGATGTACATTAGGTGTCGTCGTTCATAATATACAGCCTGCACTAGTAAATCTTCCGTTAGAATTACCTACAAGCTCGTCGGAGTACTGAGCAAATCCAACACCAGTCTCCCTATGAGATCCAGACCCAGCATGTTTAAAGGACAAAATTCCGATAACAAGAAGGAGAATTGGAATGTTTGCCATGGCTAGTTTTGCAAAGTAGGAGTGCATTTCTCCTGCATCACGACTCCTGATGCACCCATTGTGTTCAGGAACCTTTCACTCATCTTTATTTTCGTCGAATGTCTAAACTGGCTTAATTTAAGGACTGAGTAAGTTGCCCCTGTATCTACCAAAAGCTAACTGATGAATCTTCCACATATAACAAAGAAGTAGGCATCGACTTATACACATCATTGGGATTTTGAACAGACTGTCCACTTTTCGCAATATCAGCACTCAACATAGAGGTTGGGCATGTCTCAATGCCCGTAAGATTAGTAGAAGAGAGAAGCAGAAGCGAAGCAAAAGGGAAGGAGGCTTACATTGTGGGTTGCCCATCTCCACCTCAGCCTTTCCCTATCAGTCACCCCGCTGTTCAGCCTCCAGTGCCGATTGAAGCTGTCTGTGTGGGCACTGTCGTGCCCACTGGTCCATTGCTTTGCAAAAACAGGACCCACCAGACCTACCTCTGCCTGCGCTTCTCACGCGACCTCTTCCTCTTCATCTTCTGCGACTTCCACCTCTGCCACTCTCACTCTTCCTGCAACACCTCCCTCCAACGGCTTGGTGATAATTTGAATCATAGTAAGCTGAGCTTTATGTGCTTGCTATTCCATCTTTAGCTTCCGCTTATCCTTCTCTTGTGTAAGCAATTTTTCAGCATGTATCGCATGTTGTTCTGTCAATTCAGCTTTCTCGTGTCCCAGGTAGTACATGTGTCTTTTACCTGTTTTCGTTATTTTGTCCGCCATTCCATTGATGAAGCTGTTATTCAGATATGCCTCATACGGCGTGATTTCTGCTGCCGTTATGTCGTCAGGTGGTCTCAGTCCACAGCGGGCGTTATGGACTTCAGTGAGGCGCTTAAGGTCCTGGGACCCTGTCTCACCTTCCCGTTATTTACAGTTTGCTATTTTGGTGATGTCCATTCGCATTGGGAATGCCTCCCTTATGGCGGTTGCCAGAGCTGCAACAAAAGCATTAAAGTCTCCGTTCTGGTCCGCTTGCATGTTGGCTACTCTGGCATGAATGTTTGTGGCTGGCCAATTATACTCGATTTTAGTGACATCGGCACCAAGTTTTCGTCCCAGGAAACGTCTCATCTCATGTGACATGGGACGAAATTCAGTATAGAACTTCGTCACTTCTTTGGCAAACTGACTACCTCCAACCTCTCTTGAGTCAGGCAACTGTCCATAGGCACTTTCCAGATCCTTCATGGACCATGGCCAGTGGACCAACACTGGATACCCTTCTTTGCCTGCAACTTCAACCATTGGGGCTTGCAGAATTGCCTGGTTAGTTGATCATTCGGCAGTACCCTCACTGTCTGACTCATCATCTGTCTGGGGTTCATC
>NC_057717.1:62537373-62537500 GCF_004010195.1 Chiloscyllium plagiosum | reverse complement strand
AAGTAGAACATCCCTCACATCATTGCTTCTTGGTCGTCTGTGTGGTGGTCCTCAAGTTTCTGTAACGACAGACAGGTACATGAATTTCAAAACACAGAAGAGATACACGCTGACCTCTGAAAGAAAT
>NC_057717.1:62522072-62537093 GCF_004010195.1 Chiloscyllium plagiosum | reverse complement strand
CTGAGGCATAAATGGTTCTCATTTTCGGTTCAGTCTGTTTTCCATCATTGTGAGCCTGACAGCTCAATACGTCACTGGAGAGGCTACCATCTTCAGTCCCCAGATAGTTCCACTGATGAATTTATTCGGAGCCTGGAACCCAGTTGAACAAACAAGTTTCAGTAAAATCTGTTTTATGTTCATAGCTCCTTGATGGTTTCACAGAATGAACACAGGCGGTCGATGTTGCTGGTACGAATAAATAATAGTGACTCCAGCTAGAGTCATAGCAATACATTAAAAGCAGCATTTCCCCGACTGTGTGAATCTTTGATGACTGAATTTCCATGATCAACCTCTGAAAATCGGAAAATATAAGAGCTGTGGATATTACAAACTCAGGTTCAAATTATGAAGGGGAAATGAGAGAAACTTTACAATGTGTTCACAATAAGCTATCAGAAAATAAACCCTGAAAAGCCACATTGTGCTCTCTACTCTGTAAAAGGAACGTAGATATTTGAACACCATTGTTCTATTTCCCACCTTCAATAACCTGCCCTGTTTCTGGATGCTGTTACGTCCTTGTCTTGTGTCCCCCATGTCGCTTTTATACCTGGACGGGGTGAACTGTATGTCAATGAATGGAAACTCTGCGCGCTGGGTCACAACTTAATGGATAGTATCGGCCCGTTTTAAAGAGATGGCAACAGTTATATCTGTATTGGTACTTTTTTTTTCAGGTGCCGTGGATAACGTTGGCTGGGACAACGTTTCTTGTCAATTCCTAATTGTCCTCGGTAAGATGGTTGTGAGCAGCCTCCTTGAGCCGCTGCCACACTGGGAGGGTAGGAATACCAGGAGTACATTTAGGAAGGGGGTTAATGGAATTGTGACATCTTTAGAAGTCAGCGTGATGACTGACTTGGTCGGGCAGTAACAATTGGTCTGACCTGGTGTCTCGATTGACTGTGTTAAAGGTATCTGTTACTATCAACAGAGAACCATCTTTTTCCATTTTGGTTGCACCATGAAATTTATCAGTATCCTTTACTTGCCGCATGACGACGTGGAAGTTGTGGTAATGACGAATGGTTCCATCATCGACACATTTCCCATTCGGACCTTAGAACGGTTGTTCTCGATCTACCTCGTTGTAATACTTCACCCCACCGCCGACATGTTCCCGCTGGAGTGGGACTAACCTGCAGGAACAGGGAACATTAGTCAACCTCAACCGCCTTTAAACCAGAACCAGACTTAACTCAACACTGTCATCGAGCGGCATGACGTGGATGCTGTTGGTGTGTGCGCTATCTCAGATGGGAAACTCAAAATTGCTATCAGCATCATGAAAGAGACAAAGAAAAATATGGATTTCACCTGGAACGTCCTCAGAATGAAGGTGCTCCACGACACTGGCCCGGTTTTGAGGAACAAACTCGATTATTAAGCTCCATTATGAGGTATTTTTCCTGCCAATACCTGGACAGTATTCTGTCAACCACAACCGATATTGATGAAGAGATTCAGTACTGTCTCCTGTGTGCGAGCACAACCTCCGGCCTTCTGAGCGAAACGCTGTTCGAGAACAACAGCATTAGATCTGGTACCAAGCTTATGGTTAACAGAGATATAGTTGTTGCTGTACACTGATAAGGCTCTGAGATGTGACAGTCTACAGCATGACGCTTAAGCCGCTGGAGTGGTCATGCCAACGCTATCTGGGCAATAAACTGCAAATCTATTTGGAAGGAAGGCAAATGTCCTCAACCAGCCCAACAACCCCAACATTGCGGCACATACCAAACTTCACTGGATGTGATGGGCAAGGCATGTCGTCAGCATGAATGACACGAGACGCCAAGAAGATGCTGTACTCTCAGTTTCTGAACGGCAGATGAGTGCCAGGTGGAGAGAGGGAGAACTTGAATAATACATTCAAGGCCTCACAGATGAAGTGTAAAAGTACCACAGGCATTTAGGAATCACTGGCGCAAGACCGTCCAAATTGGGGGAGCAGTGGCAAGGCGTCGTGCACCTTGAGAATTGCCGTCAGAAAGAAAATGGAAGGCAAGCAACAATAGCGAAAGGATCACATTGTTGTACCCACTGCTCTCTGTGACCACGACCTACGCCAATTATAACACAAAAAATAGCTAGGTGGCTGGAAGAAAGCAGCAAGCCAGGCAACATCAGGAGTTGTCGAAGTCGATCCTTTGAAAGCAACACTTCTTCAGTACAACCTGTGGTAGTCTTACTGCTCTGTACATCCACCGACATACTCACCTTGACAGTGGGAAGGCAGCCATCCTCGTTTGCAAGGGACAAGCAAGAATGATGTGAACTGGAAGCTCAGAATTTTCCCGTTGGATTTGGTGTATCCCTATCTCAGCACCTCATCGAGAATTCTGTTGATCTCACCATCTGGAAACTGATGCCAGAGAATTCAGTGATCATCCCCTTGAGGCTGTGTGAACTTGTGAAATGAAACTAATATCCGATTCTGACAGAGTGGTCCAATGATCTCTCATCTTATAGCAATGAAATATGTTGCTATTGAACAAACAATGGTGACGACCTCACCGTTCCTGCAGTTGTAACTGAATTTCGAGCACCAAACCGAATAGGGTTGCATTTAAATCGTTGATTTATTTCTACCTGCTGAGCGGTGTCCTTCTATGCGGCTCACTGGTGTTAGGCAACAGACCAGATTCCCGCAAAAGTATTTTAAGATGGTCGCCTCGACTCTTACTTTTTTCTTCCCTCATGTGAAGATGTGGAGTGCCCTGCTTTAAATGCAATATGACTGATCAAAATACAAGACGTTACACAATCACAACTTATTAAAACGCTCTGGTTAAAATATGAACAACAGACAGAAGAATTTATAATAAGTCAACTAATAGAAAAGTTATCAGAATAACGGATACAATAAATATCCGTTATGCAGTAGCATCTCACAAACATACAATTTTGGCTAAAATGCAAATTCATACATACGTTTGCACATGCAATTTTCCAATCGAGTATGGGGAAAAAAAACACTTCCCAAGAAATCAGTTCAGCAAGAATAGCAGCAAGGCGGCATTCACTGAAACTTTCAACACTTTTGGGACCACAAAGGCTTCTGATGTTAATGAAAGCAAAACCCAGAATAGTGACGTATAAGAATAGAACGGATCTCAAAGTTGAAGTCCTAAATTGGAGAAAGGCTATTAGGGAAGAACCTTCAAAATCTTATTGGGAGCAGACGTTCACAGCTAAAGGCGCTGATGGAAAATGGGTAACCTTCAAAACTGAGATAACGAGAGTCCAAGCATAGTGTATTCCTGTTGGATTGAAAGGAAATGTTATTATCTGGAGGGAAAGCTGGATGACAAAAGAAGTTGAGGTTTTAGCTAAGAAAAAGAAGGAACCACATGTCAGATTAGCATAGAGCAAATAAATGACTGTAACAATATAAAGACAGTAGCAGTATGCTTCAGAGGGAAGTCAGGAGGGCAAAAGCTTGACATGTGATAGCTTTGGCAAATTGGATTTGGAAGAATTCAAAGGGAGTTTATGAAATATTAAGGACAAAAGGGTAAATCCCTGAAAAGCCACATTGTGCTCTCTACTCTGTAAAAGGAACGTAGATATTTGAACACCATTGTTCTATTTCCCACCTTCAATAACCTACCCTGTTTCTGGATGCTGTTACGTCCTTGTCTTGTGTCCCCCATGTCGCTTTTATACCTGGACGGGGTGAACTGTATGTCAATGAATGGAAACTCTGCGCGCTGGGTCACAACTTAATGGATAGTATGGGCCCATTTTAAAGAGTTGGCAACAGTTATATCTGTATTGGTACTTTTTTTTTTCAGGTGCCGTGGATAACGTTGGCTGGGACAACGTTTCTTGTCAATTCCTAATTGTCCTCGGTAAGATGGTTGTGAGCAGCCTCCTTGAGCCGCTGCCACACTGGGAGGGTAGGAATACCAGGAGTACATTTGGGAAGGGGGTTAATGGAATTCTGACATCTTTAGAAGTCAGCGTGATGACTGACTTGGTCGGGCAGTAACAATTGGTCTGACCTGGTGTCTCGATTGACTGTGTTAATGGTATCTGTTACTATCAACAGAGAACCATCTTTTTCCACTTTGGTTGCACCATGAAATTTATCAGTATCCTTTACTTGCCGCATGACGACGTGGAAGTTGTGGTAATGACGAATGGTTCCATCATCGACACATTTCCCATTCGGACCTTAGAACGGTTGTTCTCGATCTACCTCGTTGTAATACTTCACCCCACCGCCGACATGTTCCCGCTGGAGTGGGACTAACCTGCAGGAACAGGGAAAATTAGTCAACCTCAACCGCCTTTAAACCAGAACCAGACTTAACTCAACACTGTCATCGAGCGGCATGACGTGGATGCTGTTGGTGTGTGCGCTATCTCAGATGGGAAACTCAAAATTGCTATCAGCATCATGAAAGAGACAAAGAAAAGTATGGATTTCACCTGGAACGTCCTCAGAATGAAGGTGCTCCACGACACTGGCCAGGTTTTGAGGAACAAACTCGATTATTAAACTCCATTATGAGGTATTTTTCCTGCCAATACCTGGACAGTATTCTGTCAACCACAACCGATATTGATGAAGAGATTCAGTACTGTCTCCTGTGTGCGAGCACAACCTCCGGCCTTCTGAGCGAAACGCTGTTCGAGAACAACAGCATTAGATTTGGTACCAAGCTTATGGTTTACAGAGATATAGTTGTTGCTGTACACTGATACGGCTCTGAGATGTGACAGTCTACAGCATGACGCTCAAGCCGCTGGAGCGGTCATACCAACGCTATCAGGGCAATCACCTGCAAATCTATTTGGAAGGAAGGCAAATGTCCTCAACCAGCCCAACAACCCCAACATTGCGGCACATACCAAACTTCACTGGATGTGATGGGCAGGGCATGTCGTCAGCATGAATGACACGAGACGCCAAGAAGATACTGTACTCTCAGTTTCTGAACGGCAGATGAGTGCCAGGTGGAGAGAGGGAGAACTTGAATAATACATTCAAGGCCTCACAGATGAAGTGTAAATGTACCACAGGCATTTAGGAATCACTGGCGCAAGACCATCCAAATTGGGGGAGCAGTGGCAAGGCGTCGTGCACCTTGAGAATTGCCGTCAGAAAGAAAATGGAAGGCAAGCAACAATAGCGAAAGGATCACATTGTTGTACCCACTGCTCTCTGTGACCACGACCTACGCCAATTATAACACAAAAAATAGCTAGGTGGCTGGAAGAAAGCAGCAAGCCAGGCAACATCAGGAGTTGTCGAAGTCGATGCTTTGAAAGCAACACTTCTTCAGTACAACCTGTGGTAGTCTTACTGCTCTGTACATCCACCGACATACTCACCTTGACAGTGGAAGGCAGCAATCCTCGTTTGCAAGGGACAAACAAGGATGATGTGAACTGGAAGCTCAGGATTTTCCCGTTGGATTTGGTGTATCCCTATCTCAGCACCTCATCGAGAATTCTGTTGATCTCACCATCTGGAAACTGATGCCAGAGAATTCAGTGATCATCCCCTTGAGGCTGTGTGAACTTGTGAAATGAAACTAATATCCGATTCTGACAGAGTGGTCCAATGATCTCTCATCTTATAGCAATGAAATATGTTGCTATTGAACAAACAATGGTGACGACCTCACCGTTCCTGCAGTTGTAACTGAATTTCGAGCACCAAACCGAATAGGGTTGCATTTAAATCGTTGATTTATTTCTACCTGCTGAGCGGTGTCCTTCTTTGCGGCTCACTGGTGTTAGGCAACAGACCAGATTCCCGCAAAAGTATTTTATGATGGTCGCCTCGACTCTTAATTTTTTCTCTTCCCTCATGTGAAGATGTGGAGTGCCCTGCTTAAATGCAATATGACTGATCAAAATACAAGACGTTACACAATCACAACTTATTAAAACGCTCTGGTTAAAATATGAACAACAGACAGAAGAATTTACAATAAGTCAACTAATAGAAAAGTTATCAGAATAACGGATACAATAAATATCCGTTATGCAATAGCATCTCACAAACATACAATTTTGGCTAAAATGCAAATTCATACATACGTTTGCACATGCAATTCTCCAATCGAGTATGGGAAAAAAAAAAACACTTCCCAAGAAATCAGATCAGCAAGAATAGCAGCAAGGCGGCATTCACTGAAACTTCCAACACTTTTGGGACCACAAAGGCTTCTGATGTTAATGAAAGCAAAACCCAGAAATATTTATGTGTGGGATCTGTCTACACACATTCACGATGTTCAGTATAAACAAGCCCTACCACAACTGTTTACTCAAGGTATATTATGTAGCTAGTTCTGCACCTCTGCCTTACAACCTATCATCAAAAAATAAGAAAAGGACAAAAATAATTTCTTAAAGTGATAACATCGCCACACTATAATGCATTGTATGATCAATCATCTCCAGATTTAGGATTTGGAATAGGACAGAATGGCGACTGTAGCATCAGCGTCCTCTTTTATCCTTTTCCCTCTCATTTGGTCACTATCCCTTGGAACAGGGCGAGGGTAGGCCAGCATCGTGAGTGGGCTGATGCCGTGTGAGAACAGGGATTGTGCTGCGCCACCCAGCTGCATCTCGAAGTGCTAGATGTTGATGAGTGTGTGCGCATCCCACTCCCTTCTGAAGAAAACCGCTCTGACTAACATATAGATTGCAGAAAACATTGGATTAATGGTCTGAAGAACTTATGGTAAAGATTGAAGCCATTCAGACCTTGGTATACGTACCTGATCATTGGAAAAAGCAACAAAAGCATGCAACGAATTGTAGTCCTCAGGAACGAGACACAAATTGCAGCTGCGCATGTCTGTCGTTTCCAAGTGATTTTCCAATGTCATTCTGAATGTTTTCATTGATTCTGCTTACAACAAATTCTCACATTGTGGGTTATGCATGTTCGTCCACTTTCACGGGTAAGATGACTTGTTGTCATAATCTATTTGAGCATTATCTTTTACCTTTGTCCTTACGTTACCAAACATTCTCCACATGAGGTCTATCTTGTGATGGAATATTCCGGCATCTGGCAACCAGAATTCAGACAATATCAACATTATCAGAGGTCTAAATGGAAATAGGTGTTCAGGCTGCAAGTCGATATTTGAGTCCTGAAGGCGACAGGGTCCCAAATGGGGGAGTGGCGTTTTTTGATTCGCTGTAGCATTACTGTTGTACTGAGGGATGTTATTCCTTGGAAAACACCCAGTGAAGTTAATTGGGTGGAAATGAGAAATAAGAAAGGGATGATCACCTTATTGGGATTTTATTACAGATACTAAAATAGTCAGTGTGAAATTGAGAAAGCAGTTGCCAGGATATTTCAGTCATATGCAAGATTAATAGGATGGCTATGGCATGGGATTTTAAGTTTCCAAATAGACTGGGACTGCCATGCAGTTAAACGTTTAGATGGATAGGAATTTGTAAAGTGTGTACAGGAAAATGTTCTGATTCTGTGTGTTGATATACCTACTGGAGAGGGTGAAAGACTTGACCTACTGTTGGGAATTAAGGCAGGGCAGGTGACTGAGGTGTCAGTAGGAGAGTACTTTGGAGCCAGAGTTCATAATTCTATTCGTTTGTAAATAAATTTAGATTACTTACAGTGTGGAAACAAATGCTTTGGCACAACAAGTCAACACCGCCCCGCCGAAGTGCAACCCACCGAGGCCAATTCCCCTATAAGTACCCTTCACCAAACACTACGGGTAATTTAGCATGGCCAATTCACTTAACCTGCGCATTTTGGGACTGTGGGAGGAAACCGGAGCACCCGGAGGAAACCCACGCAGACACGGGGAGAGTTTGCAAACTCCACACATTCAGTCGCCTGAGGCAGGAATTGAACGCGGGTCTCTGGTGCTGTGAGGCAGTAGAGCTAACCACTGTGCCAACGTGCCGCCCACGAATAGTGACGTATAAGAATAGAACGTATCTCAAAGTTGAAGTCCTAAATTGGAGAAAGGCTATTAGGGAAGAACCTTCAAAAGCTTATTGGGAGCAGACGTTCACAGCTAAAGGCGCTGCTGGAAAATGGGTAACCTTCAAAACTGAGATAACGAGAGTCCAAGCATAGTGTATTCCTGTTGGATTGAAAGGAAATGTTATTATCTGGAGGGAAAGCTGGATGACAAAATAAGTTGAGGTTTTAGCTAAGAAAAAGAAGGAACCACATGTCAGATTAGCATAGAGCAAATAAATGACTGTAACAATATAAAGACAGTAGCAGTATGCTTCAGAGGGAAGTCAGGAGGGCAAAAGCTTGACATGTGATAGCTTTGGCAAATTGGATTTGGAAGAATTCAAAGGGAGTTTATGAAATATTAAGGACAAAAGGGTAAATCGGGAGAAAATTGTGCCCCTCAAGGATCGGTTGGGCAGTCTGTGTGTGGAGCTGCATGAGTGTGGGGAGAAATGAAACAAATATTCTGCATCACTATTTCCTGTTGAAGTGACATGGGAGAAATAAAATGTGAGGAAATAGACGCTGACAACTTGTAAAATCACCATGTTCTCAAGGAGGAGGTGCTGGACATTTTGAAACGCATAAAAGTGAAAATATCCCCAGGACAATAGACAATAGGTGCAGGAGTAGGCCATTCAGCCCTTCGAGCCTGCACCGCCATTCAATATAATCATGGCTGATCATTCCTAATCAGTATCCTGTTCCTGCCTTATCTCCATAACCCTTGATAACCCACCCATACCCCTACATTTACCCCTTACCGAACACTACGGGCAATTTAGTATGGCCAATTCACCTGACCCTGCACATCTTTGGACTGTGGGAGGAAACCGGAGCACCCGGAGGAAACCCACGCAGACACGGGGAGAACGTGCAAACTCCACACAGTCAGTCGCCTGAGGCGAGAATTGAACCCGAGTCTCTAGCGCTGTGAGGCAGCAGTGCTAACCACTGTGCCACCGTGCCGTCCCAAAGGTGGTGCTACTATATGAGAAATGTGGTAAAGGATATCCAGGGGGCTATGCACTGGCGAGTTTGATATCTGTGGTTGGCGAGTTGTCGAAGGGAATACTGAGGAACAGGATTTACATGTATTTGCAAAGGGAAAGCTGATTAGGTTTAATAAACATAGCTTTGTGCGCCGGAAATCATGTGTCACGATTTTGAATGTGTTACTTGAAGAAGTATCAGAAAAAATTTATGAGGGCAGACGTGATCTATGTCGATTTAGTAAGGCATTTGACCATGCTACTCCTCTGAGATTAGTTAGAAATGTTCGATGTTATGGGTCGAAGGTAGAAAACAGAGGAAAGTGGTGGAGTTTTGCTTTTCAGACAGGATGAAAGTGTCAGTGCTGTGCCACAAGGATTGGTGCTGGCTCCACTGTTTTTCATCATTGATATGAATGTTTCGGCTGTGAACGTAAGATGTATAGTCCGTAATTTGGCAGATTGCAACGATATTGGAAGGATAGTGGACAGAGAAGATTATCCCACAATGCAATGGGATCTTGCTCAGCTGGAATAATGGGCTGAGGAATGGCAAATGGAGTTTAATTTAGGCAAATGCGAGGTGGTGCATTTTGGAAATGCAGATCCAACCTGATTTGGACATTTAATGTCCTGGGATGCGTTGGTGAACAGAGATCTTGGTGTTAAAATGCATAGTTCCATGAAAGTAGAGTCGGAGGTAGTCAGGATAGTGAAGGAAGTGTTTGGTATGCTTTCCTTGATTTATCAGAGCTCATACAGATCACCCAATCAGTGGAATACAGAAGGGGATGGTGCAGTGGAGGAATGTGTCAGTGCTGTGCCACAAGGATTGGTGCTGGCACCACTGTTTTTCATCATTGATATGAATGTTTCGGCTGTGAACGTAAGATGTATAGTTCGTAATTTGGCAGATTGCAACGATATTGGAAGGATAGTGGACAGACAAGATTATCCCACAATGCAATGGGATCTTGCTCAGCTGGAATAGATTAGATTAGATTACATTACAGTGTGGAAACAGGCCCTTCGGCCCAACAAGTCCACACCGACCCGCTGAAGCACAACCCACCCATACCCCTGCATTTACCCCTTACCTAACACTACGGACAATTTAGCATGGCCAATTCACCTGACCTGCACATCTTTGGACTGTGGGAGGAAACCGGAGCACCCGGAGGAAACCTACGCAGACACGGGGAGAACGTGCAAACTCCACACAGTCAGTCGCCTAAGGTGGAAATTGAACCCGGGTCTCAGGCGCTGTGAGGCAGCAGTGCTAACCACTGTGTCACCGTGCCGCCCACAGGATAATGGGCTGAGGAATGGCAAATGGAGTTTAATTTAGGCAAATGCGAGGTGGTGCATTTTGGAAATGCAGATCCAACCTGACTTGGACATTTAATGTCCTGGGATGCGTTGGTGAACAGAGATCTTGGTGTTAAAACGCATAGTTCCATGAAAGTAGAGTCGGAGGTTTTCAGGATAGTGAAGGAAGTGTTTGGTATGCTTTTCTTAATTTATCAGAGCTCATACAGATCACCCAATCAGTGGAATACAGAAGGGGATGGTGCAGTGGAGAGCCGTATGACTGGAACGAAAATAACTTTGTTCAAAACAGATGGTCACGAGTGGAATATGACCCCCTCTGAGCAGGTGCGGCAGAGGTAGACAAATAGGGATAATAGGTTGGAATTCTTTATGGATACTGGGTGGGAGCAGATGTTGCATACTTGTTGCGAGACTGCTTTGTAGGCTGCAGTGTGGGACGAGACCTTGCAAGATAATGCGTAGGAGGGGGTTTTGAAGGATACTGGGTAGGAAGTCTTCTTGCAGGATACTGTGTGGGAAGAGACTTTCAGGATATTATCTGAGATGAGACTTGCAGGATACTTGGTGTGGTCAGAATTCAAGGACACTGGTTGGGTGAAGGCTCGTAAGATACTGCATGGTGGGAATCTTGCAGTGTACAAGGTGGGAGGAATTTGCAGTAAATATCCTAGAGAAATTAGCAAGGTAAAAGACCTTGCTAATAAGCAGGAAGCTTATTAATATGCAGGAAATAAAAATGGAATCTGAGGCTCGAGTCCTTTTCCACTTATCTGGGAGCCTGGAGGGAATGAGAGTGGGAGAGAGAAGCCAGTTTGGAAGGCCCCTCAGTGATCAGAATAATTGTCAGGAAAGTGATATCAAAACAAACAGCAAAAGTTCATTGGGTGATAAGTAGCTTCTAATTTAAATATATTTTCTAAGTTATTTTCATTTTGTAGGTAATTTGGAGAAATATTTCATAGAAGAAAGACTTGGAGGACATTTTAAAAATACATTTTTGATTCTAATTAATTAGTTTGAAAAATGCAGTACCAGACAATATGTTGAACCTGAATTTTGTGGGAGCTGGTGGATCCCATCACCGGTTGTGCTGACCACATCTGGAGCAAGAGTTGGTTGTTTGAGTAATTCAGCTCGGTGCCGTTGAGCTGGAATTCTGAACATCGAACTCCAGGGATAGGTAGCTTGCCCTGAATGTTGTCTTTCGTGAGGCAGAAACATACAGCAGGTTAACGAAGGGAAACATTGAACGGTCGTGATCAGATGTTGGAGTGGGAGGGTGGGGATTCACCTGTTTTAATCCATTTAGGGACAGGCAACATTGGCTCCAGTGGGCAAGAGATCTTGTTGGGGATGATCAGGAATTAGGAACAGAACACCCGAGCATGACTTCAAGGGATAAATATATGGTTTATTACATGAGTTACGTCATACTTTGCAGAGAAATTAGGAAAGTAAAGCAGTACACCAAAGGGTTCAGAGTGGAGCAGGAAAGAGGGGTCTCTTTTGTTGGGAACTGCCATCAGTCTTGCGGCATGAAGGAGTTGGAAATATTGGAATACGCTCCACCTGAACTAATCTGAAACCAGAAGCCGATCGAAAATTTTAAATGAGGTGGTCATGAAGATTTTGATCTCATTAAACCAGGTGAGAAGGTGCGGTGCGTAGGCTTTGGAGACGATTTTAGAATTTCTGGAAAAAGTGATAGGATAAAGAATATTGGCAATTTCAGGATACAAACCGTCAGCACAGCAGGTAAGAGGGCAACTATGATAAGAAGAGTGGTAAATGCAGGATTGAGGTTTAATACTTGAAAATTCACAGCATACAAATTTTAAATGACGTTGTCGTGCAGATTGAAATTGTTAGTATGATGTTGTGGGCATCACAGAGATGATACCGTAAAAGAATAAGAGTTTGGAATCAATTGTCAAGTGAACATATCCCATTGAAAGAACAGACAGGTAGGCTGCTGGGATAGCATTGCTGAGAAAGAAACAAAAATGAAGTCGATAACAAAGAGCCATACAGCTTCAGAAGGCTCTGTGGATAGAGCTGAGAAAATGCATGGGAATGAAAATAAATCGAAAAAAGGCTACAATGGGAGGTCGTACGTGCCGCCAGGATCGGTAAGGGGGCATGGTATAGAAAATAAATGGAGAGATGCAACAGGCATGTAAGTAAGGCAAATTGCAATAATCGTGGAAATTGAAGTAATCAGGTGGATTGCGACAACCGGGTTGGCCACAGATCCTAAGAAAATGAATTCCCAGACCTTGGATCAGACTTTCATTTTTATTGCGAAGATTATACTAAAGCCAACCAGAACGAGAACATAGCGCATAGATCTATACTGCACAGGAACGATGTTGTGCTGTGTATGGCCCCAAATCAAACGACTCAATATACACGTCTGCCTGCCCTTGGTCCATGCCACCCCCATTCCTTGCATTTTCATGCACTTGCACTTTTCAACACCCCTGTGTATCTGCCTCCACCACCCCACCTCAGCAGTACGTTCCGGACTCCTGTCACACCCTGTACAAGATAAAACGTGTTCCTCAGATCTCCTGCGAGTTCACCACTCTGACCTTACATGCATATCTCTTAGGTTTAGATATATCAATTCTGGGGGAAAAAAGTTTCTGGCCGTCAAGTCAATCTTTGAATCGCATAATGGTTTTGGCGTTTATCAAGACTCTCCACAGCCTCCATACTCCAGAGAAAACTATCCACGTTTTCTTTAGTCTTTCCTAATTGATGATACCCTCTTGTCCAGGCGACACCCTGGTAAACATATTCTGCACCATCTCCAAAGCCTACACATCCTTCTTGCAATGTGGTGACCAGATATGGACGCAGTACCCCGAATGTGGCCTAAATAAGCAAAGTGAAATGAGTTAGCCTTGATCAGGCAGCGCGAAGTGAACGGACCTTTGGCGGCAGTGAAATACTATATTAAGATTTCACTCGACAACTTGAGAGGAAGAATTTTGAATCAAATGTAACAGAATGAAAAGTGAAGGAGGAGCTGTCCAGAATTGATTGCAAGGGTAGCCGAGCAGTGAAAACAACAGACCTCGAATCGCAGAGTTTCATCGGGTAATTCAAGAAGTGTAAATTTGTCAAGGAACACGAAGCATGCTCAAGGTAGAACGATTGTCAAAAACTTCAGGGAACCATAAACATAAATGAAAACTTACACAATGTGTTGAAGCCAGATGTTTTGCAAGCTTTTAAACGCCCGAGGACAACGAAGGAAACAGGATGCAAGAGAAGATGAAACGATAAGCTATCCAGTTATATTTAAGAATATTGCAAGTGTTTTTCTAATGTACGTTTAAACGTTGGGAGAGAAACGAGCGGACAATGTACCACTGAGAGATAATGCCGGGGAAGCAAGAATGGATAACAGAGAAATTGCATATTGCAACAGTCTCCATGGTGATCAACATTAGCAGCAGTTTGCCAGAACTTCAAACATGTCACAGGGCAGAGCTGTGTGTCGTGACTATCACCACGATCAATGTACTGGGCAAGTTGCGAGGTCTGAATATTGATACAATATTCGAACTAAATGGATTAGGCAAAAGCCTCTAAGAGGATATCTGTACAAAAGTACTTTTGGTCATGCACAAGAAATCACTGGAATAAGGGATGGAGTCCGAGGACTCAAATTGGCTAATGCAATATTCTTGTTTACGTAGGATGGGAAGCAGAAGACGGGGAAGTCAAGGCCAGTTAGCCTAAGTTATGTTGTTGCTAAGATTTTAGAATCAGCACGACTTCCACGAAAAGTCATGCCTACGAAACCTGTTACATTTACTTGAAGAGGCAATGACAATTTTTGTCAAAATTAACGTGGTGCTTTTACTCCAACGGTTTTTGCCCAAAGCGTCAATTTTCCTGCTCCTCGGATTCTGCCTGGCCCGCTGTGCTTTTCCAGCACCACTCTAATCTTGGCACTCATCTCCAACATCTGCAGTACCAACTTCTGCCGATCATATTTTTTTTGGATTACCAGAAGGCCATCGAATATTTTCCGCATGGCATCAGCTAAAAACAGATACGAGTGAAACATACTCGGAGCATGGAACTGTCAAAGATAAAGGAGGAAGGTTCACCGTCCTGAGGAACAGTCACTGGACTCGAAACGTTAACTCTGATTTGTCTTCACATAGGCTGCAAAGACCTGCTGAGCTTTCCCATCAGCTGCTGCTTTTGGTATAACTCAAGCAGTTGTTGACTGACAGATAAAGTTTACCTTTTCTGGAAGTCAAAAGGTGATTACTTGAGTTTTGCAGGTATCCGTTAAACAGTAAGGATCGATATGGAGGAACAGATATGATTTATGCTCAATTTGCTGATAACCCAACCGAAAGATGTAGGAACGGATAACATTCGTGAAGCAAGCAGTCTGCAGAATGACTGTAATGAAAGAAAATAAAAACCTTGACGGGTGGAATAAAATATGGAAATCCCAGTTCAGTACTTTGGTCGGAAGAATAGAGGCACATACTTTTCTAAATTGACAACGACTTCGGTAATCTGAAGTTCAAAAGGGATTTAGCATTGTTTACTCTAGAATTTTCTATGGTTAATATGTAGGTTAGTTGTCAGTTCGGAATTCAAATCTAAAGCGAACATTCGTTTAGTAAGGGCCTACTT
>NC_057717.1:62514409-62521572 GCF_004010195.1 Chiloscyllium plagiosum | reverse complement strand
GATGTTGTGCTGTGCATGGCCCCAAATCAAACGACTCAATAAATACGTCTGCCTGCCCTTGGTCCATGCCACCCCCATTCCTTGGATTTTCATGCACTTGCACTTTTTATCAGCTCTGTGTGTCTGCCTCCACCACCCCACCTCAGCAGTACGTTCCGGACTCCTGTCACAGCCTGTACAAGATAAAAGGTGTTCCTCAGATCTCTTGCGAGTTCACCACTCTGACCTTACATGCATGCCTCTTAGGTTTAGACATATCAATTCTGGGGGAAAAACGTTTCTGGCAGTCAAGTCAATCTTTGCATCGCATAATGGTTTTGGCGTTTATCAAGACTCTGCACAACCTCCATACTCCAGAGAAAACTATCTACGTTTTCTTTAGTCTTTCCTAATAGATGATACCCTCTTCTCCAGGCGACATCCTGGTAAACATCTTCTGCACCATCTCCAAAGCCCACACATCCTTCTTGCAATGTGGCGACCAGATATGGACGCAGTACCCCGAATGTGGCCTAACTAAGCAAAGTGAAATGAGGTAGCCTTGATCCGGCAGCGCGAAGTGAATGGACCTTTGGCGGCAGGGAAATATTATATTAGGATTTCACTCGACAACTTGAGAGGAGGAATTTTGAATCAAATGTAACAGAATGAAAAGTGAAGGAGGAGCTATCCAGAATTGATTGCAAGGGTAGCCGAGCAGTGAAAACAACAGACCTGGAATCGCAGAGTTTCATCGGGCAATTCAAGAAGTGTAAATTTGTCAAGGAACACGAAGCATACTCAAGGGAGAACGAGGCAAAGATGATTGTCAAAAACTTCAGGGAACCATAAACATAAATGAAAACTTACACAATGTGTTGAAGCCAGATGTTTGGCAAGCCTTTAAACACCCGAGGACAACTAAGGAAACAATATGCAAGAGAAGATGAAATGATAAGCTATCCAGTTATATTTAAGAATATTGCAAGTGTTTTTCTTATGTACGTTTAAACGTTGGGAGAGAAACGAGCGGACAATGTACCACTGAGAGATAATGCCGGGGAAGCAATAATGGATAACAGAGAAATTGTATATTGCAACAGTCTCCATGGTGATCAGCATTAGCAGCAGTTTACCAGAACTTCAAACATGTCAATGGGCTGAGCTGTGTGTCGTGACTATCACTACGATAAATGTACTGGGCAAGCTGTAAGGTCTGAATATTGATACAATATTCGAACCAAATGGATTAGGCAAAAGCCTCTAAGAGGATATCTGTATAAATTGCAAAAGCACTTTTGGTCGTGCACAAGAAATCACTGGAATAAGGAATGGAGTCCGAAGACTTAAATTGGCTAATGCAATATTCTTGTTTGTGTAGGATGGGAAGCAGAAGACGGGGAAGTCAAGGCCAGTTAGCCCAAGTTCTGTTGTTGCTAAGATTTTAGAATCAGTACGACTTCAAGGAAAAGTATGTCTGCGAAACCTGTTACATTTACTTGAACAAGCAATGACAATATTTGTCAAGATTAGCGTGATACTTTTACTCGAAGGGTTTTTGCCCAAAGCGTCAATTTTCCTGCTCCTCCGATTCTGCCTGGCCCGCTGTGCTTTTCCAGCACCACCCTAATCTTGACACTAATCTCCAACATCTGCAGTGCCAACTTCTGCCGATGACTTTTTTTGTATTGCCAGAAGGCTGTATCAGTAGTTGTCCTCGGGTGGTATCAGCTGAAAACAGATACAAGTGAAAGATACGCGGAGCATGGAACTGTCAAAGATAAAGGAGGAAGGTTCACCGTCCTGAGGAACGGTCACTGGACTCGAAACGTTAACTCTGATTTGTCTTCACATATGCTGCAAAGACCTGCTGAGCTTTCCCATCAGCTGCTGCTTTTGGTATAACTCAAGCATTTGTTGACTGACAGATACATTTTTCCTTTTCTGGAAGTCAAAAGGTGATTACTCGAGTTTTGCAGGTATCCATTAAACAGTAAGGAACTGTACGGAGGAACAGATATGATTTATGCTCAATTTGCTGATAACTCAACCGAAAGATGTAGGAACGGGTAACATTAGTGAAGCGAGCAGTCTGAAAAATGACTGTCATGAAAGAAAATAAAAACCTTGACGGGTGGAATAAAATATGGAAAGCCCAGTTCAGTACTTTGGTCGGAAGTATAGAGGCACATACTATTCCAAATTGACAACGACTTCAGTAATCTGAAGTTCAAAAGGGATTTAGCATTGTTTAATCTGGATTTTCCTATGGTTAACATGTCGGTTAGTTGTCAGTTCGGAATGCAAATCTAAAGCAAACATTCGTTTAGTGAGGGCCTACTTAGATAAGATGTGACATATCGCTGAGACTGTATAAGGCTCTGGTTATAATATATTTCACATTTTTGTAAACAATTTTGAACTCTGCAACTAAGGAAAGATGAGCTGGCCTTGGAGAATGTTCAAAGTAATTTCGAAGAATGAGCTCGGGAATGAAAGTGCTTTCATGTAAGGGATGGTTGAGGGTTCTGGGTCTGTACTCAAAGAAGCTTGATTTTTGTTTGTGGAATGCTGAGAAGTCTGGATGGAGTGAACTAGGCGAAGACAGTTTCATCAGTTATACAGCCTAGAATGTAAGGGCAAAATGTCACAGTGAATGGACAACTCTTTACAACTGAGACCAAGAGGGCAGTGAATCTGTGGAACACATCACTATAAAATCCTGTACATAAAGACACATCATGTGAACTTAAGTGAGGTGGAGTGGGTTATTGACGATGGGTCAGGACTTACACGGACGAGTCACCATCTTAAATCCTTGGTCTTGACGACTGGATACTGAAAGATTTTCCTCTTGGTTAGTAGCAGAATATACTGATCAATCGCATGAGAAATATAGATAATTCCACCATTTCCATGAACTCTGAAAACAGGATGTCAGTTGGTTCAATATGCATATTGCCCCTCTGAAGACTCATTTTTGTCAACAGAAAGCAACTCTCCTACAATCAGAGCTGTCTTACTTCGAACTTTTCAGAGTTATCTTTCTGTTCCTAAATTTCCTCATTGTTTCAGAGCGGAGATGAAGTTTGAATGTCTGAGGTGATGGAATGAATGTAGTTTCAATGCATCATAACACTTCATGACTCCCCAAACAGTGGATGCAATGGCTCAGGCTGTGAAAGAAGTTCCTTTGAATGTCTCTGCCAATTTGGTCAGTTGACCCTCTATCTCCTCTGAATTCCCTACAAAAAGAGTTTCTAAGTATTTAAAAAGTTGGTGACTGGATGTTCCTTTTGTTTTTCCTTAACATATTTCCATATTTTCCGCAAATTATCTTGGGAAATCTCTGCGTTGGACTTCGTCCAGATATGAGAAAATGCAGTTTGGTGGAGAGAGTCTCCAGGCCAGAATTGTTTTCATTGGAGCAAAGTGTGTTAACTATTGATCTTTTGGGTTATTTATGATGATTGGGTGCGAGAGTTGACAGAACAGGATGTCATAGTGTTACGCAACGTGGAAACAAGGACTTCCGTACAACTCATTCTGCAGGGCTGCTTTCAGAGAGGTGCAATTGGAGGTGTTGAATGAAATAAGCAGTTCATACAATGAATGATGGAGAAACTCAGCATCTGTAGAGAGACAAACAACAGCAAGGTTTTGAATCCAGTATGATTCTTCTTCAAAACCCGAGATTCCTCAATGTAATTAAATGAACGTTGAGAAAATCTGGGTGCAGTTTGCAGGCATTTCTTGTGACTTAGCTTTGTCGAACTGAACTAGAACTCAGTTAAAAACTGCAAAGTGAATAAATGCAGTCAGGAGAATTGAGGTGCCCTGATAAACCTTAGTGTTTTGTCTTATCCATACACGTAAATATTTGACAACAGCAAGAATACTGAGCAGGAGTTTATTATTTGGAAGAAAGGAAAAACGGAAGAGATGAAGAAAGGGAAGAAGATGCAAGAATGGAAGGAATGAAAGCAGGAAGGAAGGAAGGACGGAATTTCAATTAACGAATGCTGACTGCACAATTTCGATAGGCATTTAAGCATTTTGAGGAGAAAGTGAGATCTGCAGATGCTGGAGATCAGAGCTGAAAATGTGTTGCTGGAAAAGCGCAGCAGGTCAGGCAGCATCCAGGGAACAGGAGAATCGACGTTTCGGGCTCAAGCCCTTCTTCAGGAATGAAGAAAGGCTTGTGCTAGAAACGTCGATTCTCCTGTTCCTTGGATGCTGCCTGACCTGTTGCGCTTTTCCAGCAACACATTTTCAGATTTAAGCATTTTGGCCATGTGAAACAAATAAACGTGGCAGGAGATATGTTCACAGTAGGACTGTAGAAAAGTAGTTAAAACCTATAGTCAGAAAACTGCTCTGAGTGGTCTTGAATTCGGGGCAGTTTAAAACCCAGAGCGACTGAGCGAACACTTTCTGTTCTGATTTGCGTCAGTGACAGTAGGATATTAACATTCTGTCCCACAAATTAGAATTAGACTGTAATCATATCTGAAAAAAATCATCAATAATACATTAACATTGCTTCAGTGCAAATGTGTGGTCATAGAATTTTGTGCCATATATTTCTTAGTTGTTGTAACTACAATCCGTCACTTGCTGAATTAGATTGAGAGTGGGACATGATGCGGTAAATAAATTGAGGGCGAACACCTTGCTTTATGAAAATTTTATTTTTCACAGCATTTCATGAGCACAGCAAAAGGACACAGCAACACCTTCTTGGACTCCTTACGGAACTTGTTCTGGGATACCGCATAGATGAATACATTCTTGCAGGAATTGAGTAATTGAAACAAGTTCGTTGTCTCTTGCAGGACGTAGGTTAAGTCTTTGAAATTCTCGTTGTTGAAGTATGCATCACCTTTAATACGCAAGTACAGGAAATGTCCAACTTCGGTGGCCCACAACAGCAGGAAGCTGAGGAAAATGGCAAAGAGCAGGACGATGGATCTTTTACGGTTTTCCATCTTTGGATCAATGCCATTTTCAGCACTGACAAGTTTCCTACGGGATTTGCTGGCTGTGATGATGTGTTTTACGGTCAGGACATTGAGTAGCAGGATGAGGATAAATGGGAGAAAGGGAGTTAAGATGTGATCCATCCAGTCGTAGGCCTGCCAGATTGGTAACGTATAAAATATAGACTTTATACCACAGAACCAGGCGACCCCATCCAGGATGGAGAAGGGTCTGTAGATGATGTACAAAGGGGAATTTTTAACACAACATAGGACGCAGATCATTCCTATGATGAGCACCGCGGTTTTCTCGGTGCAGTATCTGATCTTCAGGCTTTGCAAGCAAATGAACACAAAACGGTCGATGGTGAAGGCTGCAGTTAGCCAGACGGAGCCATCCCGGCTGCAGCAGACCAGAATTGTAGTCAGTCTGCATATGGGGGTGGTAGACAGAACACTGTAGCTAAAGTAAATGCGGCTGATTCGGTTAAGTATGCATCCGGTGACAATAACAAGGAAATCTGTCATCGCTATGGCCATCAACTAGTAAGTGATGCACCTGGAGAGTCCACACCGCCCTCGGAACAGAATTGCAATTGATACCAAATTGGCTGTGCTGGACAAAAAAGTTAAATAGTTTGTTGAAATACCAAGTATAAAGAATGGCATTACCTAGATGTCAACTGGTGGACCGCAAGGAACATATACTACCTCGCCCTATCTGACACTGAAACCCTTCTGATCTACGACAGTGGCACCTTCAGACGCGGGCTAACCAACGTTCATAGGTAACTGTGAGTAGAATAGTCAGAAGTATCCACAACTGACATCTCAAGCATTGGGTATTAGGCCTCTGCTAACTTACAAATTAACACCACAGGTGGCAATTTATTCTCTTCAGTAAATAATTTCATTGTTCACTTTCGTTTTGCTACTTGTGACCGTTCAGTTTCCCATTATTATCTGAGATGTCATTTTTTCTCCAATTATACCCTCTTGTATAATTATGGTATTTAACATTCCAGATGTGACGTTAATGCCTCAATTATCGAAATTGAATTCCTTCTTCAAAGCGCACTTTCTCCCTCCTTCTGTGTAGCACTCCTCATATCCAAACTTAAAGTCATAAAGTCATAGAGATGCAAAGCATGGAAACAGACCCTTCGGTCCAACCCATCCATGCCGACTAGATATCCCAACCCAATCTCATAAAACCTTCCGGCACCCGGCTCATATCCCTCCAAACCCTTCCTATTCATCTGCCCATCCAAATGCCTTTTAAGTGTTCCCCAACCCAATCTCATAAAACCTTCCGGCACCCGGCTCATATCCCTCCAAACCTTCCTATTCATCTGCCCATCCAAATGCCTTTTAAGTGTTCTTATTTTACCAGCCTCCACCACTTCCTCTGACAGCTCATTCCATACATGTACCGTCCTCTGTGTGAAAAAAGTTGCCCCTTAGGTGTCTGTTATAACGTTCCCCTCTCACCCTAAACCTATGCCATCTGCTTCAGGACTCCCCGAACACAGACAAAAGATTTTGTCTATTTATCCTATCCATGTCTCTCATAATATTGCAATCTTGTATAAGGTCACCCCACAGACTCTGACGTCCGGGCGAAAACAGCCCCAAACCCGTCAGTCTCTCCCGAGAGCTAAAATCCTCCAACCCTGACAACATCCTTGCAAATATTTTCTGGACCCTTTCAAGTCCACCATCTTCTTATTCTTCTCCAGTTTCTCTTTGTGTAAAACCTGTTTACGAAACTTCATTTGTATACCACAACATTCATATTGCAGTATGTGCAAACTAAAGCAACTCCATGTTCAGATGTATGAGCAAGAGGTGAAAGAAATCCGTCAACTCGCTTACTGATGAATAACTAACACAACTTTGCAAGATGAATGCCAAATGCAAACGAAAAGCCAAAATCCTTAATGAAACAAATTCCATTTTATTTTAATTCACCTCTGCAAAAAGTATCAAATATTAATTAGTTACACTATTCAAGGTAGTTGATCCGTTGCAGCTTACGTAATTAACTACTCAATGAGATAACATCGATATCCGCCACAAATTCACCTGTCACCTCCACACACATCATCTATTGCATCCTCTGCACCCGAGGTGGCCTCCTCTATATTGGGGAGACAGGCCGCCTACTTGCGGAGCATTTCAGAGAACACCTCTGGGACACCCGGA
>NC_057717.1:62508208-62514158 GCF_004010195.1 Chiloscyllium plagiosum | reverse complement strand
CCTCCTCCCTACCTTTTATCTTAGCCTGCTGGACAAACTTTCCTCATTCCTGAAGAAGGGCTTATGCCCGAAACGTCGATTCTCCTGTTCCCTGGGTGCTGCCTGACCTGCTGCGCTTCTCCAGCAACACATTTTCAGTACTCAATGAGACAGGATTGCAGACTTGTATTTCAATCCCTGCACACAACTGTTGATTTCATTATATCCAACACAATGTGTAACCTGCAGAAATGTATACGGTAATAGATTCAGCCATTCCACCGTACCTTTCAACAACTTCATGGCTGATCTTCTTTATCAGCGTGGATGTATTACGATCAGTGCAGGAAAATGCACTTTACCACCTGACTAAACTGCAAGCACATATGTCATTAAATTTCTGGAATCTATTTTGGTTTAAAGTTAAATTTAATTCTGAATAATACAACAGGTTACTGTTCAGGCAATGCTATTCATTAATTCATATTTGCACAATCTATTAACAGAAATGTGTTATATAAATCATTGAATATAATCTTGCGTTGCTCGATGATATAAGTTCAAATAATGCACTAAAACTCTCCTTAATGGTGCAAAACGTGCAATAAACAAAATGGCAATACACTCTATATGTTCCTGGTTTATATCCCTTATATTTACAGGGGGGTGAACCTTAGCAAAATGGGAAAGGGAAAAAAAGAACTTTTGTGAAGATTTCCAAATAACTATGTTCTTTCTTTGCAATTCATTTCTTACCTGGGATTCCAACAACGGCAACAATGGGATAGGTAATGGCATAGAAGAGCCCTTTCAATGGCCCATGCATGACCATTCGAAAGTAACACACTTTTCGAATTTGAGCTGTTTAATTTTGTAAAAGATTCAAAGTTACCTTCATTTATTTTATCTGACAGTCTCCAGGGGAGCAATTAAACTGCATCATGCTATCAATTTTAGATCAATGAACAAACAGTAAAAAAACATTGTTTTACATTTGAAGCATTGACAAAGGAATGGTTCTATTATATTTATTTCAGTGGCTCTCTTTCCCCATAATCACGCTGAGTATGCCCACCGAAGTGGCTGATAGCAGATAACGACGATGAGTAGTATTTCGAATACAATCTCTTCTCATTATTTCAGCCAGGTTCCTCATGTTTTTGGCAGCTAAAACGTCAGATTAAGTCGTGTATTTATTTGATCGCTGACGTTACCTTATTGTTTAGATTTGCAGTTAAACAGTTGGAAACAACTTGGTAAAGCAAAATGATTATTCAAAATTAACAAAATGAGATCACCACAGCATCGTATAGTGAGGGGCGCGAAGAGGCAATTATGAAATCCAGGAACCATTGCTGAGGCGAACGCATGATAATGTTTGGAACGAGTACAGCACAGAAGTAGCGGTTTGGACCATAAGATACATGATGCGAATTAGTTCATTTGGCCCACTCAATCTGCTCCACTATTAGATCATCGTGATATGTTTCACAACCTGGTCCTCCTGCTTTGTCCATTTCATGTCTGATCCCCAAACTAATCCGGCGCATTTATGTCTGTAACTTCGGCACACTTAGCCTGTGCAGCCTACTATGGAAATGTGTTGCACATGTTCACTGACCAGAAGCAAATGGTAAATGTCGTTCAGTCATTTCTTAAGTTTCTTCCCTTCACGCCGAGACTCTGCCAATGGGTCACTGTTCCTCCTAAGAGCAAAAATGTTTTCTTCAAATCCACCCTCTTCAGACTTCTCAGAATTCTGTAAATTTCAATGAGATTTCCCTTCATCCCGCTAAATTCCTTGATGTACAAACCCTACCACTCCTCACATGACAAACATTTCATTCCCGGGATCAATATCGTAATTGCCTTCTGAATCCACCCACCAAACAAAGACAGCATATACTTCCCAAATTATAGAGAGCAAAACTGCTCATATGTTTCCAAATATACGTGATCAAAGATTTATACAATCTGAGCAGTGCATTCCTATTCTTGTAACTGAGCCTTTTGAGAAATGAATGTCAAAATAGTGTTTGCCTCCGTAACACAGAACTGAACTTGGATGTTATAGTAAGATAATCGTGAAGTAGAACTCTTCAGTCCATTTACACTTCACGTTTCCAAAACCTGTCCCAGTTGACGAAATCGTCCGAACATCTATTCTTTCTAGCAAAATGCACAAGTCCATGTTTTCCTGCAGTGTTTTACATCCATCAATTCTTTACCTATTATCCTAGCCTGTCCACGTGTACTTCAGCCTCCCCGCTTCCCCAAAATTCCTTGACATTCCAAAGCATGAATGTGCAATCTGCAAACTGAGCAGCAATACTGTTGGTGCTGTGCTCAGATCATCAAGATACAATTTGCAAAGTTGGAGTTCTGACACTGACACTGTGGAATTCCACTACTCACTGATAGCCATTCTGAAATGAGAACCATTTTGACCAGTCTCTGCCTTCTGCCATTCAGCCAATCCAGTTCCTTGTACCATTGGCTTTTTCTTTAAATTTGACTGACTTCTGTGTGGTCCATGTTCTCAAAGAAAGTTTGTGAACACTGGCTCTCCTTTGTCTAATTTGGTTGTTATGACGTCAAAGTTTTCCCAACAGATTTATCAGGCATGAACTTCCCTTGAAAAAGCTATTCTCTCTCAAACCCTATTTTACGACACATTTCAATGTAATCTGCAATCTCACCTTTCACAATTGACTTTATAATCTTACAGGGGACGACGCCAGGCTAACCTAACAACAATTTCCCATCTTCTGCCTCACTTCCTTCCTGAACAGGGATGTGATGCTAGTCATTTTCTTGGCCACTGGTACCTCCCGAACTCATTGTTTGCCAAAAGGTCAACAATAGTACCTCGAATATCTCGACAGCTATGTCTATCAGAACCTTGGATTGGATCACTTCGGTCCAGGTGATTTATCTACGTTCAGAACTTTCAGTTTCCCGACCACCTTCATCTTAGTGATGTTCACTACACTTATCACTGTCCCCTGACTATCGTTCCTTTCTGGTATGCTTACTTTCTACCATGAAGGCTGATGAAAAGTATTGATTCAGGTCCTTCACCGTTTCTTGTTCATAACACTACTCTTCTCGTGTCATTTTCCAATGGTCCAATGTCTACACTAAACTTTCCCTTACCTTGGTTATATGTCAAAAATAAAGTTTATGAAATCTTCTTTCATATTTCTAGATCTCTTACCCGTTTACTTCGTTTTTTTGTTCTTTTTAAATGTATATTAGAGTGCCTCATGTGAGTTGATGTCACCGCCGCTCGTGAACTCTGGTGCAAAATCTTTTCATGCAAACTCTTTGACATTGTGAACTTTAAATAGTTTGATAATCTGATTAACGTTCTACAATATGCATATGCAGCAAGTGTACACGTTTTAAATTAAATAAGTATGCCCAAGTGCAGATTCAATCAGGTGACATTGAGGTTGATGATATTTTGTATGTGTACAGGTTTGTCCAGGACGGAGGTGAGAAGAATGAAAACGTTCTGAAAGCAAAGTATAAAAACCAAGGCAGGTATCGACTGACTAGATCCAGGAAGAAAGTTCCCCATGATTGGAGAATCTATTCCAGTGCTTCGAATTTCAGAATATGCGGTCTGCCATTTCAGTGAAGACTTAAGATATTTTCAGTCACTCTGAACTTTTCTACAACACCAGGCTATCATATTAAGTTCACTGGTATATTTAAAAACGTAACCCATACATGCATTCTCTGAAGGAAAACACGACTAAGTTCATCAAGATGTTTGGAATAAATGTGGAATTATGGCGTTGATATGCAAGATCAGTCACGGTCATAATGAATGGCTGAGCATGCTTGAGTCGACTGTGGACTAATGCAACCTCCAGTTTCCATGTTTCTTTGCTCTAACTTCACTCATTAGTGTCTTCTGACATCACTTTCTGAAACGTTAGCATTTAGAATGTCAATGATAGTGCACCCATGGAAACACCAGCACTCGCAAATTCCTCGACACGTTTCTTCTGAAGTGGAACTGCATCACCAATCATTCAGTCAAACTACTGAAAAACCCTTCCAAGCAATCTCGTTGGTGCTCATACATAGGAATGGCAGTTATGATCAAAAAAAGTGAGCTTAGAACCCTCTTCCTCTGGTGCAAATATTGAAAAAAAATAAATGTTGGTCGACTCCACTCGTTGTGAATAATAAACAAAAAAAAGGCTGGTTTCCTGGATTTATTTTGAACGTAGAATACTGCAAATTTTCGGCCGTGATTCTACTTAAATGATAAACAGGAGAGAAGGTGAAATGTCCTGCTGAGGTTCTATTGCTTCTGCTCCATTTGTAATTTATTCTACGCCTTGGAAAGAATTTAATGACGATCAATCTGATTTGATGAGGTAAACCAGACGGTTCCACATTCCCAAGAAAAATAAAGAATAGCGAGCCAATATAAAAACATTTTTAAATTGTGCATTGGATCATTGAGGTGTGATGCTTCTGCCCCTTTAATAAAGTTAATTTATCCCTTTCTTTTTTGCTCTAGAGCGTTCGTAAAGGGAGAGGTGCCAATATATGCAAATCTACAATGGCAGAGGAGTAGCCAGTTCTCCCAGTTTACAATTTTGTCTAGTTTGGTTGAGTTTTGGCAGAGAAGCTGCTGCAATGCATTGAAAGAAGGTTCCATGCTACAGCAGATGATTTTTGGGTAAATGTTTTCCCTGAGGTTTCCACTACTTGTAAGTAATAGTGTCTGAATTCATCTTTTATCAAAGTGTATATTTATATTGCGAGAATTGGTAAAGATCCTTGGTTAAGTTCATGCATCGAGTCTGCTGGGTTTTCTATTAGTCAGGTTATTCTAATTTACATTTGCATTCTTTTTTCGTGTTTTAGCTGCAGTTTTTAAATAAATTCTGTTTTGCTTGGGGCCGAGTGGTCTGCACAACTGTAGCAAAAAATGAAATGGAAAATCACTTCACATCTCTTTTTGAAACGAAAATCAACTTGCAAGAAAGTGAGCACTGTATACATTGGAGATCGGAGTCGAAGTGTGTGTCGCTGGAAAAGCATAGCCGGTCAGACAGCATCAGAGGACCAGGAGAATCGATTTTTTGGCCATACGCCCTTCATTCCTGATGAATGAAACTTTTTAAAAGAAGGTCTTGTGCCAGAAATGTCGATTTTTCTGTTTCTCCGATGCTGCCTGATCAGCTATGCTTTTCCAGTTTCACACACTTCGAGAAAAAAAGTTAAAATACAGAACATAGAGCATAGAACAGCAGAGCAAAGTACAGGCCCTTCATCCCACGGTGTTGTGCTGAACATTTAATTTCATCTGAGGTCAAGCTTACTACACATCCCTCAGTTTATTACCATTCATGTGCTTGTTCAGCAGTCGCTGAAATGTTCCTAGTTTCTCTGAGTTTTCTCAGACTGCTGGCAACGCATTCCACCAACCCATACATCTCTGCGTAAAGAACCTACCTCTGACATCTTCCCTCAATCAATTTAAATTTATGACATTTCGTGACAGCCATTTCAGCCCAGAAAAAACTCTGTCTCTCTCCTCTATCTGTCCCTTCCACTGCTTCTATCAAGTCACCTCTCTTCTTTCTTCGCTCCAGTGTGAAAAGCCCGAGCTCACTCACTGTCAATTCGTCAGACGAGCCGTCCAATCCAAGCAACATCCTCTCTAAATCATCTGAATCTTTCCTATAATGAGGCGTTTAGAACTGGGCACAATATTACAAGAGTGGTCTGACCAGATTATGCAGAGCTGCAGCAAAAGCTCGCGGCTCTTATACTCAATCGCCTTGCTAATGAAAGGAAAATAAATGTCTTCTTACCAACTACATCAACTTGAATGAAAAGTTTGAGGGATCTCAGTACATGGATCCCAAGATGCGGCTGTTCCTTCGCACTGCCTTTCACCCTGTATTCAAATTTCAAATTCGTCCTTCCTCAATGAATCATT
>NC_057717.1:62501082-62507986 GCF_004010195.1 Chiloscyllium plagiosum | reverse complement strand
AGGAATTCTCTGGCATGCTTTTGCTTAGCCTGTCCCAGGATAGATGTGTTGTCCCAGTCGAAATGGTGGCTACTTTCATCCGTGTGTAGGCCTACGAGGGAGACAGAGTCGTGTCGTTTTGTTGCTAGCTGGTGATCGTGTATCCTGGTGGCTAACTTTCTTCCTGTTTGTCCTATGTAGTGTTTGTGGCAGTCCATGCATGGAATTTTGTAGATATCTCTTTTCTACTTGTTCTACTTGAAGAAGCTTTTTAAGTTTAAAAACTAATTTGCATTGTGAGGAAAGACTGAGCGACGCCAGGCTGTCCTCATTAAAGAGAAGAAGGTCGAGAGGTGAAAACATTGAAGAGCAGAATCATGAGAAACGGGAGAGCTGGGTTTTGAATGCAGTTAAGGAACTGGAGTGTGACACAGACATGAGAGGAAATATCAGAGACATATGAGATAATCAGAGCATTAGATGGAGTGGACAGTGAGACCCTTTTTTCCCCTCGGATGGTGATGGCTCGCACGTGGAGACATAGCTTTAAATTGAGGACTGATCGAGAAAGGACAGGTGTCAAAGGCAGTCTCCTTACTCAGCGACTGGTCGGGATGTTCCACGCCCTGCCTGTAACAGTAATACCCTCGCCAAATTTAAGACTATTAAATAGTCATTGGATAAAGATAAGAATGACAATGGAATTGTGTAGGTTAATTGAGCTTCTGATTGGTTTCACAGGTCGGCGCGAAATCGAGTGCCAAGGGGCCTGTAATGTATTCTTATGTTCCATGTTCTCTCTTTTCCGAGAAATGGGTGCAGAGGCCTTCTGCAGTTCTAATTACTGATCATCAGAACAATCTTTTTTTTCCTTTTTGCTGCTGATAATTCCAACCAGAAAAATGTTTCCCTCAGATTCCGAATAACTGTAATTTTATTCGGATATCTATTATCACACACTGTTAAATGTTGCCTCGATTTTTGGAGCAAATGCTCGCAGTGCCCCTTTAGAATTCCACTATCTGAACTGAGCTTACAAGGGGTCAGGAGATGAGTAAGCCTGACGAGACACTGACTGTATGACACTAAGCAGATTATTGCTGATTGATCAGATTATTACTGACACTTCCTTCACATTTACAAGGTAGACCGTGTACCGTTGGATCAGTGAATGAGTGCAATGCAAGTGCCATGCGTTTTGCTGACAGGATATACTTGGGCAGCTTATCATAATGTTTGCAGTTTTCAGTGTTCATGCTGGATTGGAACAGCTAGGCTAATAAAGTGGCAGTCTCCGGAGTTGACTCACAATTTTCAGTGTCTCCAGCTATTTCTTGACATTGTGTGGAGTGAATCGAGTTTTCTGAACATTGAGGTATGTAATTTTAGGTAAAAACAATGACTGCAGATGTTGGAAACCAGATTTTGGATTAGTGTTGCAGGAATCTCACATCAGTTCAGGCTGCATCTGAGAAGCAGCAAAATCGACGTTGTGGCAAAAGCCCTTCATCAGGAATAAAGCTATATGATGCTAGTGCCCACTGAAGGAGGTTGAAATGGATCATCTGCTCAGCGCTTCATGCTGAATGTTGTTACAAATTCAGTAGTTTTATTTTGTCCCGATGTGCTGTGCACCCACACAACTGGGGATTGCATTGTTGGAGAGTAGCGTTCTCCTCCAAAGGTCGCTTTCAGTGTACACTATCTTTAATACACCACGTTGGAGGACCGCAGAGATAGATCTGAACCATTGATTGTGGGATCACTGAGGGCTGTTGAGCACTTGCTGCTTATGCTGTTTATCATGCAAGTCAGTCTCTCTTGCAGCGGAAGACAATAAGAGTTTCTCCAGAATGTCCCCTCATATCTAGGTTTGGCTTGTGCTGTTCCTGGCATGTACTTCTGCACTCATCATTGACACAGGGTGGATCCCAGGGGGATTGATGGTTACTGTAGAGTGGGCAAAATGCTGGGCCATGAAGTTACAGAATGTATGACTTGTACAGAATATGTTTCTGATGTTGCTGATGGTCCACTGCACACCACGGACACATCGTCATTAGTTGCTCAATCTGTTTGACGTGTGTCCCATTCAGCACACAGGTTCCGTCATATTATTTTGTGTTCGACAAAATGTGAAGATGGCCATTCCTCCTCAGAAGGCCTGGGCAGTGGCCATTCTTACTAATATAGAAAATGGAGAGGTGTATCTGCAGCAGGCGGAATGCTGATGATGAAGTCAATTATATATTTCCCTTTTATTGATTCCCTCATTACCAGCTGCACAGCAGGGTAGTGGCCACGGAATCCAGCATCCATGCTGAGTACTTTTTTGATTATATACCAATGAGCTTTCCCGCGCTCCTCCCTCCCCCCGCCTCGCTCTGGCCTATCAGTGGACAGAACCTCGCAGTGAGGGTGGTGACGATGCCTAAAACATAGTTTTGGTCATAGAAACCTGCAGAATCATTACAGACAATATCTGACTGTTGCTTGATTGGTCTATGGGAAATATACAGCTGGTCACATTTACACTTCGTATATTTTGTACAGTGAAGAGTTAATATCACATTATTTCTCACATATTTTAAAATAAAGCAAACACCATTGTTGTTCAGTTGAAAACAATTGAAGTGAACAATAATTAAATTACCAGAGTGCACACTTAAAATTTTCACTATTCAGTGACTGTCGTAAACAGCTGATTCATGTTCTGATCAGTGAACACACTATCTTACAGGCAGCAAAACTGCTGAAAATGATCTTGAGAGAAGTATGAATTCAGTCATCGTACAACTGGGCCTCCCTACTAAGTCCAAATCCATTTGGGAAGTCTGTCCAGAGAGTTTTCAATCTGGATCTGGACAGTTATTTGCACAAAACGTCACAACTGACCATTTAGAGACATACCAGAAGAACAGGAGAATGCGTGGGGCAGACTGGCCAAAGGACTAGCACTTTAAACACTTCTAAAAATCACCTCAAAACAAGTACATATTGCAAGTTTATTTGTTGTGATGTTTCACCTAAACTCTGTAGTTCCGATCTTGGACGAGATGCTGAATGGAGATGATATAAAGATGATAAACTCCTGTAGCATATGGTATCCTGCACTGAATCCCTCATAAATCCTATAGCGTGTATATCAGCTCCACAACGTCAGTAGCCAAACAGAAATGTGCATCTAAGTTGATGGCCAGCATGACCCAGCCCAACGTCCTTGTGTGTGACAAAATCTAGCGATTTCTATGTCAGTGTTTTCAGCATTGCTCCAACTATTAACAGCAAAATCTCTTCGTTGAAGGTCCGACATTATTGGATAATACCCACTTTTCGATTGCTCAATAAGCACAATATCCACTCATTTATTCAGTTAACTTTTATGTAAACAATATAATAAAAACAGTGCACAAAGCACAGTAAGGGACTTTTAAATGATGAGTCTCATTACTGTCCCCAAGAGCAAATTAATATTAAGTGTTATGACTTTCGCAACATGCAGTAATTTTCCCTTGTACTAATATTGTGTGCTAATATTCACACACAATCATATTCATAGCAACAGTATTACTGTGTGTCTCAACATTCTTCAACAGATATGAATACATTTTCAATTGCTTCTGCCCATTTCACAGTACAGTAATATGGTGTATGAATATCAGTATCTGTGTGATGCGATGTATATAAGATATGCCTATTAAAGTCTGACAGTTTGTTTAAAACAGCATATATCTTCAGTTGTTCACAGGACCCAACCAACCTCTGCTCACAAAACACAAACCTCCGTGTCCAGCACTGGGCCTGGTTGGAGAATATGTTCATTCTAACTTACCCCTGAAATATGATTGCGCCAGTGTCTTATTGACCTTGAGAAAGCGGTGGTGAGCTGCAACATTGAACCCCCAGAATTCATGTGCTGCAGGTAAACTTACATTGCTGTTGGGGAGGGAACAAGAAATAGTGACACTGGAGGGACAGTAACTTCCACATAAGTATGGTGGTGTTTTGGAACGGAACATAAATATGGTGTTGTTCCCATGTAGCTGCCCTTGTCCTTCTTGATGGTCCTGGTTTTAAAGGTACTTTGTAAGGAGCCTTGGTAAATTTCTGCAAAGCACAGTGTAGATGGCAGGCATTGCTACTACTGAGTGCCAGTGTATGTTGTGTGAGGCTGCAGTCAGAGAGTGAAATGGAGGGCATTTCATCGCGCACACATTCAACGTATGTCTTATAAGTGGTGGACAGTCATCGGAAATCGCGAGGAAAACGATGTCAATGGGATTCCTTGCCTTCGACATATTTTTGTAGCCAACGAATTTATATCAGTCGAAAAGAGTGGCGCTGCAAAAGGACAGCTGGTCAGGCAGCATCTAGGCCGCTGAAGAGTCGACTTTTCAGGCATAAACCCTTCACAATAATGAGGAATGCATTTATATAGTTCGTCTAGTTCTGGTGAACAGTAATCCCCACAATCTTGTTATTTGGGAGTGCAGTGATAGTGATGCCATTGAACGTTAGTGGATATGGTCTAAATCTTTATTATTAGAGGTGATCATTGACTGGCACCTGTGTAATGCAAATGTTACTTGTCGCTTTCCAGCGCACGCCTACACAAAATGTATATCTGAGAAATGACAAACATTGTCAAGTCGTGAGCATTAGCCAATCATTGGCGATCACACCTTCCTTTGACTTCACAGAGGAGGGATACTCGTTTATGAAACAATTGAATATTGTTTGGCCTAGGACAGAAAGCACTCACTGAAAGTGTCCCTTTCTCTGAGCGAAGAAGATTGCATAAAGTTACACCTGTTCGAGCGGTGTGTTAGTACATATCAGAACAGATTAATCTTACAAAATCTACCCTAACTAGCTGAGCTTAAATAATTCGACGGCTTTGTTGTAACGCAAAGTAATGCCAAAAGTGTGTGTTCCGTTCCTGCACTGACTGACGTGACTACAAAGGTCTGATCTACTGAAACCTCCCTTTGTTGAGTCATGATGACTGTCCAGTTAAACCATCACCATTCATCTCTGTATAACAAGAGAGTAACCCTATCTAGCTCTTGGAATATGGTGCTTTACCTTTCCATTTCGAGGGTCACTGATCCATCAGCTGAGAGAGTTGAGTCAGCAGGAGGTTTGCATGTCAATGTTTGATATATTGGAAAAAGGATGCCATAAGACAGAGAAACAACAGTGTGCCCATCCGCTCAATTCATTTCAATCAGATGTTATCTGTTCTAATAATCTTCTATTCTGCTTTCCTGCATTTTCCCCATAACATTTGCTTAAAAATATACTTCCCTCAGACTAGAACGTATTTAATGATTCAGCCTCAACTGCTTTCGGAATATTCTATGATTGTTTTCCTGAAACTGAGTGAGACTTGGTGGACTTTAACTCATGCCTTGTTTCTGGCACGCTGTGAAAGTTGAACCTACATTAGATGCTAGCCTTTCCACTCAAGCTTCATTGTGGCCAGAGCCAAAACAAAAACACGTCCCCCTTGTGAAACTCTATCCCATCTATTCTCATAGCCTGCATCTCGGTGTTCTTCTCGAACATTGTCTTTTACCAGTGTGATAAGTCATGAAAAAAACATTAATTTAGCGCTTCCACTATCTCTCACACTCCATGCACAACTTCTCACTTCTATCCTTGATTGGCCCTCATCTTAGTCTAGTCATTTCCTAAGATGATGACATCAGCTTGATCGAGGGGGCATAACTACAAATTGAGGAATGATAGATTTAAGACAGATATCAGAGACAGGTTCTATATGCAGAGAGGGCGTGGAATGCCCTAACTGCTGATGTTACGGAGATTTAATCAGTCCTTAGATAAGCACATGGACAATGATGGGATAGTGTAGGAGAGAGGAGCTGAGAATAGTTCACAGTCGGCACGTCATCGAGGGCCGAATGGCCTGTTCTGCGATGTATTGCTCCATGTTCCATTTTTATGTTTTGTTATTTTATTCCTGATGCAACTATAGAAAGCCATTGGTTTTCCTTGATCCTATCTGCCTACGATTTCTCATGTCCCCTCCCGGCTCTCTTACGTTACTGTTTGGTTTTTCTTGGCGAACTTTTAACTGTCAAGAGCCCCAACTGAGCCTTCACATCTCATCCTTACATAAGCTTTCTTATTCCTCTTGACAAGAGCATCTCATTCTTGAGTAAACCACGGCTCTCACTCAACAACTTCCTCTCTGCTTGACAGGTACATACTTATCACGGACATTGCTGGAATAAGGTCCACATTTTAATTATGCCCATCCCCCACAATTTCCTTACCCATCTTACGCATTTGAAATCCTGTCTAATCGTATCGTAATTGCTTTTGCCATAATTCTTGTCCTGCGGTATATAATTATCCCTTTCCATTGCTGAAGTAAACATAACCGAATTGCAGTAACTACCACGAAAGTGCTCATCTACCTACATATGCATACCTGGCCGGTTTCATTAACCAGTACCAAATCTAATATGGTTTTGCCCCTTGTTGGCCTGTCGGCATACTGTGTCAGGAAACCCTCCTGCACACATCTGACAAATACTGACACATCTGGAGTGCTTGAACTATTGTAATCCCTGAAAAACTTTTCTTTCCAATCCTCCCACTTCCTGCAAACCAAAGGAGTAGCCATGGGCACCTGCATGGGCCCCAGCTATGCCTGCCTCCTCGTTGGAAAATGTGGAACAGTCCATCTTCCGCAGCTACACTGGCACCACCCCCCACCTTTTCCTCTGCTACATCGATGACTGTATCGGCGCTGCCTCGTGCTCCCACGAGGAGGTTGAACAGTTCATCCACTTTACGAACACCTTCCACCCCGACCTCAAATTTAACTGGACCATCTCAGACTCCTCCCTCCCCTTCCGAGACCTTTCCATTTCTATCTCGGGCGACTGAATCAACA
>NC_057717.1:62494882-62500210 GCF_004010195.1 Chiloscyllium plagiosum | reverse complement strand
CTTGGATGCTGCCTGACCTGCTGCGCCTTTCCAGCAACACATTTTCAGCTATTGTAATTGCAGTCAGTATTTGGAAAGTTAAAGTTCCCCATTACAACTATCCTGTCACTCCCCCTCTTATCGAGCATCTTCTTTTTTTTCTTTTCTTCTATATCTCCGCCTTGTGTGCGGCACGGTGGCACAGTGGTTAGCACTGCTGCCTCACAGCGCCAGAGACCCGGGTTCCATTCCCGCCTCAGGCGACTGACTGTGTGGAGTTTGCACGTTCTCCCCGTGTCTGCGTGGGTTTCCTCCGGGTGCTCCGGTTTCCTCCCACAGTCCAAAGATGTGCAGGTCAGGTGAATTGGCCATGCTAAATTGCCCATAGTGTTAGGTAAGGGGTAAATGTAGGGGTATGGGTGGGTTGCGCTTCGGCGGGGGGTGTGGACTTGTTGGGCCGAAGGGCCTGTTTCCACACTGTAAGTAATCTAATCTCGGAGGCCTTGAGATAACTCCCAACAGTGTGAGCCTTCCTTTCCTGTTTCTCATCTCAGCCCATACTTCGCCAGTGGACGAGTCCTCAATCGTCCTTTCTGCAACCGTAATACGATCCTTTAATAACAATGCCAAAACCTCCCTCTCTTTTTCCATCTTCTTTATTCTTGCTCAAACCTCTGAATCGCGGAAACTGCACCATTCATTCTGTTCAATCCATGTCTCTGAAATGGCCACAACATCGACATCCCAGTCACCAATCCATGCTGCATGTTCACCTTATTGCAGATGCTCTTGGCATTGAAGTAGACACACTTCCAACCAACGTCTTGCTTGCCGGTACCCGCTTGCGACCTTGGAACATTATTTCTGACCTCACTACTCTCAACCTACTGTATACTGAAACTACAGTTTCGGTTCAATCCCGCTGCTGAAATGTTCTAACCATTAAGAGCAAAGTATTTTTACTGTTGGTTCGACATGGTTTGCGAAAGTATTTTTACTGTTGGTTCGACATGGTTTGCGAAGTCTCACTTCCCGATTTTCTGATATGAACAAAATCCACCCTTCTTTTCAGTTCACTTTTGTGACAACAATATGATGAAAACAGTGCACAGCTCACACTCAGTGCCTTTGAAATGATGAGTCCTGTTACCACTCCCAAGACCAAATTATTATTAAGTCCAACGGCTTTGAAAGTGTAGTTATTTTCCCTTGTACTAATGTGCGTGCGAATATCCCCACAACAACTTTCGTGGCAATAATATTACTGAGTGTCCGAGTAATCTCCAGTCAGATACGTGTAGATTTTCAATTGTTTCTTCCTATCTCACAGCTCAGTCGTGTGGTTTGTAAATGTCAGTGTCTGTGTGATGCTAGGTATACGGCCATGCCTCTGAAAGACAGAGTGTTTCAAGCAGCATATCCCTTCAGCTGTTCACAACAAACAAGGTACTAATTGAACCAAACCAGCCTGCACTCACAAAACTGAAAACTTATTTTCCAGGATTGGGTAGGTTTAAAAAATATTTTTTCATTCTAATTAATTCATTGAATGAGATTAGGCCAGTATTTATTGCCCATCCCTTGTTGTCCTTGAGAAGGTGGAGCTGAGCTGACACATTGAACTGCTACAATCCATGTGTTGTAGGTAGATTTATACCAGCATTCGTGCAGGAACGTGAAACAGTGAACTGAAGGAATAGCAATATATTTCCAAATCAGGACGGTGGGTGGCTTGGAACGTAATTTGAACGTGGGTGTGCTCACACGGATCTTCTTCCTTTGTACTTGTTGATGGTCGTGGTTTAAGAGCTACTTTATCAGGAACGTTGTTATATTTCTGCAGAGCATCGTGTAGATGGCAGGCCTTGCTGGTACTGAATATCAGTGGATGTGGGGTGAAGTTGCACAGATGCAATGTGTATTTGAACACACACACATTCAATTTGTGTCTTATAGCTGGTGTGGAGGCATTAGGCAACCTTGAAGGAAGTTGTTGCTGCAGAATACCGAGCCTCTAACATACTCTTCCGGCCAATGAATTTATATGGTTCGAAAAGTGAGGCGCTGGAAAAGCACTGGAGGTCCGGCAGCAATCGAGATCCAGCTGACTTGCGGAAAGCTTACTGTACAGTTTATCTATCATCGATCGTCTCTGTCTAACGAGGGAGCAACCCATCATCCCGTCGTAGTATGGTGTCTTACCTTACCATTTCTGATGTACACGCTTTCACAGATACACCTGCCTGGGGAACTGGAGCTCAGATGGCTGCTGTCCACCAACCCCAACCATCTTCCTTTGTACCAGGTATAACTTCAACCAGTGCACAGGTTTCCGTGATGCCGATTTTCTCCAGTTTTGCTACTAATCTGTGTCATCACACTTGGTCAAGTGCAGGTTTGATGATATTGAGTGCAGTTTCAGGCATAAGCCCTTCACAGGAATGGATATTGAATTTATATGATCAGTCCAGTTCCGGTTAACGGTAATCCCCAGGATATTAATAGTTGAGAGTTCAGTGATGGCGATGACATTTAATGTCAGAGGATATGGTCCAATTCTGCATTGTTCGAGTTGATCGTTGTCTCGCACATGTGTAATGCAAATGTTACTTGTCACTTTTAAGCGTATGTGTGCATATTTTGCATGCCCTATTGCATTTGGATAAGGTCGCCTTCAGTTTCTGAACAATCACGAATGGCGTTTAAAGTTATCCAATCATTGTCAGACACCCCGACCTGTGACTTTACAGTGGAGGGATTTTCATTTCTGAAGCAGCTAAAGACAGTTGGGTCCAGGACAGAGAGTACTCTTATATAGCACTGATAGTGTCCCTCCCGCTGAGCAAGGATACTTAACTCAAGTTTCACCTGCTTCAGAGATGTTTAGCTTCACATATGTGAACAGACTAATATTACGATATCAAACCTAACAATCGGAGTGAGGACCTGGTTAGCTCAATCAGTTAGACAGCTAGTTTGTGGTGGAGATTAATGCAAAACGTGTGGGTTCCGTTCCTGCACTGACTAAGATGACTGTAAAGGACTGTACTACTCAACCTCTCCCATACTTGAGACAAGTTTAGCGTACAGTTAATCTACCACCGGTCGTCTCTGTCTAACGAGGGAGCAACCAGATCATCCCGTAGTAGTAAAGGGCCTTGCCTTTCCATTTCTGATGTACATGCTTACACAGATATACCTCCCCTGGGGAACTGGAGCTCAGATGGCTGCTATCCACCAACGCCAACAATCTTCCTTTGTACCAGGTATAACTTCAACCAGTGCAGAGGTTTCCATGATGCCGATTTTCTCCAGTTTTGCTACTAATCTTTTGTACCACACTTGATCAAGTGTAATTATGATGATGTTAAGCGCAGTCAATCCCGCCTCATCTCTTAAATCAGCTGCATGTTTTCTTGTTGTAGATCTTTAAAACAAGGTTTCAAAGAGCTCAGGTGTGAGTGGCCCTGTCAAATCCCAAACTGAGCATCCCTGAGCAATTTGGTGCTGACGAAGTGCTGTTTTATACCACTGTAGATGACATCCTTCATCACTTTATTAATAATAGGGATGAGACCAATTGGGCAGTCATTCATTGTCCGAAGTTTTATCTGTGTTTGTACAGGACACACCGGATAGTTTCCCACATTGTCAGGTATGCGCCAATATTGCAAACCAGCAGGAGCAGCTTGAATGGACTGTTATTAGGGCCCACAGCCTTTGCATTATCCAATCCTTCCAGCTGCTTGTGGATAATACACAAAATGAATCAAATTATCTGAAAAATACCGTCTGCAGGAGATTAAAATTGGTCACCTCTTTGCACTTCTGTCTGAACACTGTCCTGAGTGTTTCAGCCTTAACTTTTTTATTGTTGTGCAGGGCTCTTCCATCATTGAGGAATGTGATGATTTTGCATCCAGCCCCTCAATTGAGTAGCTTGATTGTCTAACACCATCCACCCAGACGGCATGTGGCAGTATTGCAGAGATTGTGTCTGATTTGTTCGTTATTGTTTCACTTAGTTTTGTCTATCACAAGCTGCGTATGCTGTTTGGTGCGAAACTGATCCTATTTGGTAACATCAACTCATTTTTAGGTGTACCTGGTGTTGCTCTTGGCAAGCCATCCTGTGTTTTCCGTTGAACAGGCTTTTGTCCCCTGGCTTAATAGACAGGTTGAAGTGGAGCATATGCCAGGCTTTGCTAGTGAACATTGTGCTGGAGTACAAATATGCTTTGTTGGTAATGACCCGATCATATTGCACAGCCTAGTGTTGCGTTAGTGGGTCTATTCGAAATTTCTCCCGCTTAGCACGGTGATAGTTCCACACACAGACACACAGGGTATTCACAAAGTAAAAATGTAACATTGTCTCCAGAAATGCTGCATGCGATAATAACCATTCCCAATGTGGACATCCATCAACATGTCTACACCCGGTAGATTGGTGAGTTCAAATATGTTTCTCCCTCTTAGGTATTCCCTCCCCTCCCGCTGCAGACCTAATCTCGCAGCTATGTCCTTTTGGTCCTGTCAATATCAACCAGCAATGCTGCTTCTGAGCCCTTCCTGGTGGTGGTATTGAAATGGCCCTCTCAGTATATTTTTCCACTTTTGTGACTCTCTCAGTACTTCCTCAAAATGTTGTTCAATGTGGACTGACACTGATCCATCAGATGTAGGAATGGCGTCAGCAAGAGGCTTCCGTGTCAATGTTTGATCTGACATCATGTGGCAGAGGGAGGTGAGTCAGCAGGAGTCCTGCAGAATGTGTGATCTGACACCATCAGGCTTCGTTTTATCACGTTGTTGCTTGAGGGTAAAAACAATGACTGCAGATGCTGGAAACCAGATTCTGTAGTAGAGTGGTGCTGGAAAAGCACAACAGTTCAGACAGCATACAAGGAGCAGGAAAATCGACGTTTCGGGCCTGATGAAGAGTTTTTGTCCGACGTTTCGGACAAAAGCTCTTCATCAGGCCCGAAACGTCGATTTTCCTGCTCTTTGGATGCTGTCTGAACTGCTGTGCTTTTCCAGCACCACTCTACTCCGAAACGTTGTTGCTTGAGCCAACTTTAGGATAGCTCGCCCAATTCTGGCACGAGCCACCAGGCAATCGGAAGGAATGGAGATTCGACAGGGCCGTTTTAATTTTTTCGTCGGTATCAATTGAAGGGCCTCTCCTATGCTGCATGTCACTGGCTCCATAGGTTTTGTGATTGGACATTCCAAGGTCTCACTCATTCAGTTTCTCCCTTTTCGTTGTCTATTCCACAGATATCTACATTGTTTTTTTTTCGCCAGTAATTAATTGGACAACTCTGTTTTTAAACTGTCCACCTGTCC
>NC_057717.1:62493572-62494667 GCF_004010195.1 Chiloscyllium plagiosum | reverse complement strand
TTTTGTACCACACTTGATCAAGTGTAATTATGATGATGTTAAGCGCAGTCAATCTCGCCTCATCTCTTGGATCAGCTGCATGTTTTCTTGTTGTAGATCTTTAAAACAAGGTTTCAAAGAGCTCAGGTGTGAGTGGCCCTGTCAAATCCCAAACTGAGCATCCCTGAGCAATTTGGTGCTGACGAAGTGCTGTTTTATACCACTGTAGATGACATCCTTCATCACTTTATTAATAATAGGGATGAGACCAATTGGGCAGTCATTCATTGTCCGAAGTTTTATCTGTGTTTGTACAGGACACACCGGATAGTTTCCCACATTGTCAGGTATGCGCCAATATTGCAAACCAGCAGGAGCAGCTTGAATGGACTGTTATTAGGGCCCACAGCCTTTGCATTATCCAATCCTTCCAGCTGCTTGTGGATAATACACAAAATGAATCAAATTATCTGAAAAATACCGTCTGCAGGAGATTAAAATTGGTCACCTCTTTGCACTTCTGTCTGAACACTGTCCTGAGTGTTTCAGCCTTAACTTTTTTATTGTTGTGCAGGGCTCTTCCATCATTGAGGAATGTGATGATTTTGCATCCACCCCCTCAATTGAATTGCTTGATTGTCTAACACCATCCACCCAGACGGCATGTGGCAGTATTGCAGAGATTGTGTCTGATTTGTTCGTTATTGTTTCACTTAGTTTTGTCTATCACAAGCTGCTTATGCTGTTAGTGCGAAACTAATCCTATTTGGTAACATCAACTCATTTTTAGGTGCACCTGGTGTTGCTCTTGGCAAGCCATCCTGTGTTTTCCGTTGAACAGGGGTTTGTCCCCTGGCTTAATAGACAGGGTGAAGTGGAGCATATGCCAGGCTTTGCTAGTGAACATTGTGCTGGAGTACAAATATGCTTTGTTGGTAATGACCCGATCATATTGCACAGCCTAGTGTTGCGTTAGTGGGTCTATTCGAAATTTCTCCCGCTTAGCACGGTGATAGTTTCACACACAGACACACAGGGTATTCACAAAGTAAAAATGTAACATTGTCTCCAGAAATGCTGCATGCAGTAATAACCATTCCCAATGTGGACATCCAT
>NC_057717.1:62491964-62493072 GCF_004010195.1 Chiloscyllium plagiosum | reverse complement strand
CTTCAAAAAAAAACCGAAAACTGTTTTGTGTTCAAATGTCATGTAAAATTCATGATATTATGTCAACTACTTACACGACACCAAAGGTTTCAACTGGCTCTCCTGATCATACAATTGCAAACAACGTGATCTGTAGCTCGGTGCTCAGCATATTGCTTAAGTACATTATGTCATACATGCTCATGGAATCCATTTTCCCAGCATTAACATTCACTGGGGTGAACGCAATTTAGATGAAACTTGAAATTATGTATTTCAACTGCAGGAATCTCTACATGTTGTAATCAATCCTGCCAAGTGGCTACTTAGAACCTCAAGAACTTTTAGCAATCCTCAAAACTTCGTACCACATCGAAAGTAGCCACTTCCCTAGTTGTTTCATGACATGTTGCTCTAAGAAACAATCTCCCATGCACACTGAATATTTCATTGCAGTACACTTGACAAGTTGATTAATCGAGTCAATATGCACGCTCCAACTATCCATTATTAGCACTGTAACCTTCTCACTCGACGTCCTTATTTCTTGATTGATACTGTGCACTACATCGGAAGTACTGTGCGTCAGGTGGGGCGCTGGAAATTGCTCCTCCCAAGTGGCTTCTCCCATTGCGTTTTACTTCCGCCCGGACTGATTTATCGTGTTGGTCCTTTGTGCAATTTCACTTCTTAACACATCTTTAATGTCTTTAACAAAGCTCCTTCTTGCATTTCCCTTCGCAATGCTGGATACCCATGGACATGCAACCCTGCACCCCTGACTTTCCCGTCACCACATTTCATTAATCGCAACTATGTCGTACCTATTTGTTTCTATTTCTCCCATTTGGTCATCTATTTTATAGCAAGTACGACATGGAGTACTTTGAAGATTTTTAAATTAGTTCAAGCGTTTTGTATTTTCGTTTTTAATATTTTCTTCTGCGCTATGCTTTCCAAATTCTCCATCCTTATTTATGAATCCCTGATCACACTGAGCTCCATCTCTATGTTTACTCCAACCTTCAACTTACATTTTTAGCTTTTATGATTCATTCCCTCACCGTGGTCGTAATACTGGCCCTGTCTGTTGATCCTATTAACCTTTACTTTCTGACCAGCTGCTTTT
>NC_057717.1:62488717-62491328 GCF_004010195.1 Chiloscyllium plagiosum | reverse complement strand
GCGATAGCGGAATGTAATGACGTCCTGTGACTTCAACAATATTTTTGAATTCAGTTCAAATACAGAGGATTGTTCACAACACACAAACACACATACACACACAAACAAACACAATGCATTACTTTGTCAACGCATACCAGTAATGTTATAAAGAATAAGAATGATAACTGGAATGAAAGATTTAGACTAAGGAAGAATGGAGGAAATTTGGCTATGTGGTTTCTGCTCTCGGAAGGATAAGATGTGAACGTATTGAGGTGCATTGAAATTGGGAGGAGTGGGAGTTTTGGTAAAAATCTCAGCAATAGTGAGGGCCGGATAGCTAGCGCGATTTACATAGATCTTGAGGGGTGTAGTAGGTGGAGAAGGTTGCAAAGATATGAAGGGATGCAGTAACTGGAGGATGTTAAAGAAATAGGGAGGATTGTTGTCGATGAAGGAGGTTACAGAGGTAGGAAGGAGTGCAATAGCTGGAGTTGGTTACAGAGATCGGGGTGAGTTTGGAGCTGGGTCAGTTTTCAGAAATAGGGATGTGTTTGGGGCTGGAGGAAGTTACAGAGATATGGAGCAGTGTAGTACCCGAGGTGGCAAAAGAGATAGGGAGTGGTGTCGTGTTGGAGATGTTTGCAGAGATAGGGAGGGTGCAATAGCTGTAGGAGATTTACAGAGTTAGGGAGGTTGCAGTAGCTGGAAGTGGTCACAGAGACAGGGCGTGGTGTAGTAGATGTAGGAGGTGACAGAGATAGGGAGTGTCGTGCAGCTGTGATTAATACGATGCGGGATGATGCAAGTGTTGTTGGACGTTATGCAGATAAGGATAGGTGCTGGACGAATTCAGAGATATCGGGAGGTATATAGAGGCTGGAGGACGTTATAGAGATCAGGAGCAACGTGGAGGGTGGATGGGGTTTGTAGAGGTCGGGAGAAGTGTAGCAGCTGTAGGAGGTTGCACAGATAAGGAAGGGTGGAGCGGCTAGAGGACGTTTCAGAGATGTGGAGGGCTGTAATTGCTTGTTTACATCGATGGGAAAACATATAAGTGTTGATTGAGGTTATAGACAAAATAATGGGTACAGGTGCAAGTGGATGCCCGAGATATGGGGAAGTATGTGGAGGATGGAGCAAGTTACAGAGACCAGGAGGTGGGTCAGATTCGAACTGTGTTACCAAGGTCAGGGTGATGGAATGGCTGCTGAATGTTATAGTGATTGGGAGTGGTAGAGTGGCTCGAGGATGTGGTTGAGATTAGGAGGTGTGGAGGTGATAGAGAAAGCTGCAGGGATTGGCAGGGATGTTGATGCGGTTGGAGGTGACAAAATAGGGAGGAGTGGAGTTGGAGGACGCAACAGTGTTCGGGTGGATTGTACGTTTAAGGGCTGGATGAAGTTAAATAGATAAAGAATGTTGTCAAGTTTGGAGTACGTTACAAAGATAGGGAGATATATAGATGCTGGAGGAGATTGGAGAGATTGGGCAAGAATCTGGAGGAGTTTAGAGAGACAGGGAGAGATGCAGGGTTTGGAGGATGTAACAGAGACAGGAAGGAGTGTCGGGATGGAGTGAGGTTAGAGAGGTCGGGGTTTCATGTTTGGAGGATGTTAAAGAGATGGGGAGGGTGTAGGGTTTGAAGGATTTCAGAGAGATAGAAATTGGTTTAGGGTTTGGAGGACGTTAGAGAGATGGGGACGGCTTAAGATTCTGCAGGAATTTACTGTAATAGAAAGGTTGATGAAGGTTATGAAGATACGATGGGTTACTGTGATAGAGATGGGTGAGGCGGCTGAAGGTGATGATGGTGAAAGATACACAGGAACAGGTGGACAGTTTAAAAACAGAGTTGTCCACTTAATTACTGGAGAAAAAAAACAATTTAGATATCTGTGGAATAGACAATGAACAGGGAGGAACTGAATGAGTGAGACCTTGGAATGTCCAATCACAAAACCCATGGAGTCAGTGACATGCAGCATAGGAGAGGCCTTTCAATTGATACCGACGAAAAAATTAAAACAGCCCTGTCGAATCTGCATTCCTTCCGATTGCCTGGTGGCTAGTGCCAGAATTGGGCGAGCTATCCTAAAGTTGGCTCAAGCAACAACGTTTCGGAGTAGAGTGGTGCTGGAAAAGCACAGCAGTTCAGACAGCATCCACAGAGCAGGAAAATCGACGTTTCGGACAAAAGCTCTTCATCAGGCCCGAAACGTCGATTTTCCTGCTCCTTGGATGCTGTCTGAACTGTTGTGCTTTTCCAGCACCACTCTACTACAGAATCTGGTTTCCAGCATCTGCAGTCATTGTTTTTACCCTCAAGCAACAACGTGACAAAACGAAGCCTGATGGTGTCAGATCACGCATTGACACGGAAACCTCCTGCTGACTCACCTCCCTCTGCCACATGATGTCAGATCAAACATTGACACGGAAGCCTCTTGCTGACGCCACTCCTACATCTAATGGATCAGTGTCCGTCCACATTGAACAACATTTTGAGGAAGCACTGAGAGAGTCACAAAAGTGGAAAAATATACTGAGAGGGCCATTTCAATACCACCACCAGGAATGGCTCAGCAGCAGCATTGCTGGTTGATATTGACAGGACCAAAAGGACATA